>NW_006288182.1:110391-114069 GCF_000327345.1 Myotis davidii | reverse complement strand
ATCCCAGGACCCCGTGTCTCAGCCCCCTTTCTTCAAGGAGCACCCTCCCCCAGCCTGCTCCCCGGCGCCCCCATCCCTTCACCTGTAGAAAGCCGTGTTGACCCTCTTTTCGCCGGGGAAGCCCAGCATCCCGCAGACCACGTGGCTGTTGTGGGCGCTCCAGCCTTGGTCACACACTCTGGACCAGCCGCCGGGAAGCCGGACTTCCACCAGCCCCTCGGTCACGGGCAGGGGCCGCCGGCCCCGCCCAACGGCTGGCTGGAGCCGCACCTCTTCCACTTGCAGGTGATGCTCTACCTGAGGATGGGACCATAAGCAGAGGAAGGCACCCCAGTAGCACCTTTCGCACGTCCTGCCACCTTGAAGGAACCCCGACCGAGTGTGCTTCCTGCAGACCCAACGGGGAGCAGGAGCTGAGAGAGGTGCCTGCCTCCCGCAGTGGGTATGGAGGGTGTGTGGGGTGGACCCGCAGGGGCAGGAGGAGCACTTCATGAGGAAGTGGCATTGAAGGTGGGGCAAGTAAGGAGTGAGATGTTCTAGGAGAGCACAGGTCTCCCTGGGGACAGGGAGGAGGTTGGAGAGGTTCCTGCCGGGTTTGACGCTGGAACAAATCTGGAACTTATATCCAGGAGCTCTACCCCTTGCCCCACCCACACCAGCCCCCAGCTCCTGCTCCTAACAAACCCAAACTACCCCATGGGACCTATGGAACCCCCTACCTTCTAGTGTCTCCTCTAACCACACATGACACCCCACAGCCCTCCCTGTCTGGCCAACCTGGCTGGTGTGTGTGTGTGTGTGTGTGTGTGTGTGTGAACTGCAGACCTCGATGACATTGGAGTCCGAGAAGCCAGGGAGGCGCTGGTCCTTGCAGATGACCCCAGCATCCTCATCGTGGGTGCAGTCACTGTTCCCCCAACCCCTCGAGGTGCATTCGGCCACACTCTGCTCAGTCCCACTGCAGCTCAGGTTGTCCAGCCAGATGCGGCCTGTGGAGGGAGAGATAGGGGACAGAGAAGTGTGGGGAGGTAGGGTGGGGAGAGCGAACATGGAGGCCTCACTCTTGGCTATAATGATCCCATTTTTTCGGATAAGATAATGGGTGGGGAAGGGACAGGGGACCTTGGAGGGGATAAAAAAAAGAGGCATAGGATCGACAGAGGGCCGGTGGTGGTTTGGGGATACTCAGGAATTTGGTGAATAAAAAACCAAGGGTCAACCTTGAAATTCTGCTTGGTTCTTACCCACTCAATGAGAGCTAGAGTTAACCAAGTACCTGTTGTGTTAGGCACGCTGCCGTGGTGTGTACATACATGACCATGCTTAGAACAGAGCGGCCAGAAGTATTACCCCCCTTCATATTAAAAAACCAATGGGGGTTCAGAAAAGTTAAGTAACTTGCCTGAGACCACGTAGCCCATGGAGGCTAAGGAGTTCGAGCCATTGGCGAGACTTGGAAATCTGAGACCTTTCACCTGAGCCTCCCATGTGCCCGCCCTGTCTGTGCTTCCGCATTGCCCCTTGTTCTGTTCTCTGCCCGGACCTCACTGAACTGAGCGTCGCTGCCTTCCTCTCAGAATGGGCGGCCCCTCAAAGGCTGTCTGTCCCAGACATTGTGTAGGGATCCTTGGTGCCTATTCTGACAGGACTTCCCAGCTTCTGCTGGGACACCGACCTCCTGCCCGCCCAGGCGGCCGGAGCCATTACACAGCCCTTGTGATTCTTTATGACTTTCCCCTACCAGGTCTGATTCAGTCCTTTGATGCCATCCAAAAAAATCCCGCAGCCACATGACTGTCCTCATATTTGAAGACATCCGTCATGTAGCTGCTATCCAAGTTTTTCCTTCAGATCAGAAATCCCTGGTTTCTTCAGCGACTACTCCTTGAAAGTTGGCTTCAAATCTTCCACATCTGGGCAGCTATCCTCTGAAAATATTTCTATTTTCTACCACCTCTCTTAAAATGTGGCACTTACAAGTGACACTTTATTCCAGAAGTGGCCTGGCTGGTGGGAATTGGGGTATCAGCTGCAGACTGCACCAGCTTCTATCACTCCAACTGTGGGCTCATACAGTGCAAGCACCCCCAGGCCTCAGTTGGAATTGCTCCTAAACATTCATACTTGCCCTAGTCAATTCCAGCTTGGTTTCAGCTCTGGCCTCTAACGTGACTTTGTTAGCTGCAGGATCTAGGATCCTGACTGGCTTTGGGACATCCAGACATCATTTACCTGCTCTCAGCTTCCCGCGAAGCAACCGTACTTGAACTGTACAGGGCTCACTTGATCAGGGCTGTGCTCGTACATGGCTTTGGAGAATCATACTTTGAAAGGAACTTAGGTATCATCTAGTCTTGTTGCTCATGGGACATCAGAGGCTCAGAGAGGGCACTGATCAGCGTAAGATCACACAGCTCTGAGAAGTGACTATGTTGGCTGGTTTGTCACTCATGGCTTAACCTGACTATTTATTCTCAGTGTCCTGTGGTCCTGTGGCTGTGCCATCCTCCTGTTCTCTCCCTGCACTGAGGCCACACTTGGGCAATACTGAGGCTACACCTGGCGCTCACCTGTTCCAGGGCCATATTTGGCGCTGTGGGTCCAGCCTGTGGCCTCTGTGAAGCCCAGCTCCCGGCAGAGGACATGGGCTGCCTGTAGTGTGAAGTCATCATCACAGATGGTGCCCCATTCGCCAGCTCGCTGTATCTCCACTCGGCCTTCAAAGGGCTTCCTGGGGAAGCCAGCCAGCCGGAACCGCAGCCCCTGGCTTCCAGCCCTCTTCTCGGGGGCCGTGGATGGGGATGGAGATCCCAGGCATGAGCTGCACAGCAGGCACAGCAGCAGTCCCCACGGGCTCCACCGCCAGACACTGACAGGTCGCATGGCAGAGAAGGCCTGGGGGGGGGGGGGGGGGGGGAGAAAGAGAGAGAGACTGAGATTGAGGCAGGTCCAGGTCTGAGAGAGAGAGAGAGAGAGAGAGAGAGAGAGGTCAAGAGAGGAAAGGAGACACTTAGCAAGACCAGAGACAGAAACACAGGGGGAGAGAATGACAGGAACTAAGATAGTGAGGGAGAAACACACACTACACATGGGCTGAAACACAGAGTCAAGGAGACTCAGAGAATCAGATTGGGGGAGGGAGAGAAGGGGAGAGGGAGAAAGGGGGAGAGGGAGAGAGGAGGAAAGGGAGAGAGGGGGAGAGGGAGAAAGGGGGAGAGCGAGAGAGGGGGCAAGGGAGATGGAAACAGAAGGGGGGGGAGGGGGAGAGAGACTGGCTCTCTTTTTGTAGAGTAGAACTCTCCCTATTAGTTGTTAATGTGTCACATCGACCTCCCCTAGTTTTATAATTACCACCTTCATTACCCACTCACAATATAAGCGACCCAGAGATCAGAATCAATGATTAGAGACCAAGAGTCTGTCGAAATAAAGAGATAGAGACCGAGCAAGAGACACAAAGAGGAAGACCCAGACAGACAGGATGTGAGAGGAAGGGAAATTATGGGAATGAAAGGGGGCCATCAAAGAGAGAGAGAGGAGAGAGAGAGAGAGAGAGAGAGAGAGAGATGGGGAGACAGCCAGGCAAAGAGAATTGGGGAGTGGCTGAGAGGCGGGCAACAGGTGAGGAGGAGAGGGACTGACAGGAGCTGAGAAGCAGAGGCTGGCGGGACCCAGATG
>NW_006288182.1:109328-110269 GCF_000327345.1 Myotis davidii | reverse complement strand
GAGAGGGCAGAAGCTGGAGTCCACGGAGACCCCACTGCACGCCCTACCCAGCGCACAGTCTCAAGTGCCCTGCCGGGTCAAGGGGCCCAGGAGGGCCAGGCCTCAAGCTGGGTGGGTGGGTGGGGGGGCTGGAGTGGGGTTGTCCAAGTCTCCTGCCAACATCGCCACCCCCACCACTGTCACCGGGCAACCGGAGGCGGGGGCACCATTCATCCTCTCAGCCAAGGCCTTTCCTCTGTCTGGGCTGAGAACAGCTCCCATACTGCGCAGGGGAGGGGCTGGGGGCGCCCAACATGCTTCCCCAGACTCAGACAAACGACCCAACAGGACAGCTTTTTTTTCTGGGGACAGTTAGGCTTGGGGGCTCAGGGGTAGGGCCTCACAGAGGTGTCCCCAGCCTTAGGACCCTCCCAGCTGCCCTATTTGGAAAACCCTGCCCCCTCCCTCTCTCCCCCCGCCTCCGAATATCTGCCTCCTCTCTCCAATCTTCTTCTCTTACTCTTCTTTGACAATAATAAAACCTCCAGCTGGTTGGCTTCCCCTGGCCGCATCACCCCTTTGCCCTGGACCCTCCACCATCATCTCCATCCGCAACTCCCCTTCCTCCTGCGGGCAGCGTGACCCCCTTACCTTGGGCTGAGCGGGGGCCCTAGACGCCGGGAGAAGAGTCCTGGTCCTGGAGATCAGTCCTAGGACTTCCCCAAAAAAGTGCTCGGCCAGGGGAGACTGGACCCCCGCCCTCTCCCCCCTCTCTTTTTGTCCCTCCCACGTCCCCTTGAGCCCTCCCACATTCCGCCCTCTCCCTGAATTCCTCCCCAGCCAGGTCCCTCCTCTAGGGCCTCCCCTCCCCGGTGGAGCTAGCTGGCCACTGTTGCTCCACCTCCCCACCCCTGTCCCGCCCCTCCGGGCCGGCTCAATGAAGCTTTCTTTTCCCTCGGGCT
>NW_006288182.1:108808-109209 GCF_000327345.1 Myotis davidii | reverse complement strand
CTGGGAACCTTCCAGTCCCCAGCCCTTCCTCCAGGTCCCCGGCTCCGTGGAGCGTAAACTGCCAGGCTGGGGGCGGGTCTGGTAGGGGGAACTGAGGCTAAGAGGGCCCACGCGGCCCCTCCGGGTCCCCAGGGTGCCGGTCGGCATTTTCCAGGTGATGTCACAGCCTTCACGCCTACGTCACGTTGAGCATATGACATCATGCCCAAGCCCAGGCGCCAGAGCCCTCCTGCCGAAACCGCGAGGTTTCTCTTGGTGGAGCCACCCGTGCGCGTCCCAGGGCTGTGGGTAGGGTAGGGGCCTGGAGGGAGTGCGCCGTCCAGCTTATCTGGGGACCCTCTCCCCTTCTTGCTCTTCTCTGTCCTCCCAGCTCGCGGTCCTCGGGGTCCCGGGCGCGGGCG
>NW_006288182.1:107446-108296 GCF_000327345.1 Myotis davidii | reverse complement strand
TCCAGCGCCGCCTGGGTGCAAATGCTGTGCCTGAATGCCTTTCCGGTGAGGGGGCCAGGACTACCCGCGAGGGGCTGGGGCGAGCCGAACTGGGCCCTAGGGGCGATGCGGGATGCGGGTAGGAACTGGGCAGGGGGACTGGGCTGGCTCAGACCCTCGGAATCGCGTTGAGGGAAGGAATGACAGGGTTCTGGGTACTCTCTTTCTCTTTACCCCAGAAAGGCAGCTGGGGTCCAGCGCCTGCCGAGAACCCACCCAAGCTTTCTGCCCTGGAGATGCTGGAGAACTCGCTGTATAGCCCCAGCTGGGAAGGTAGCCGCCTGGAGAGCTGTGCAGGGAGGAGGTGGAAAGGAAGGGTGCCCCTGGGAAGGGACCAACTGGGGTGCCATGGGGAAGTGGGAAGTTACTGAGAGCTGGCTTACGAGGGAGTGCCGGGACCACCTGTCCCCGCCCCCAGCCAGGTGCCAGTCTCATTGAGCATTCCTCCCAGGATCCCAGTTCTGGGTAACCGTGCAGAGGACCGAAGCCTCTGAGCGCTGCGGCCTGCATGGCTCCTATGTGCTGAGGGTGGAGGCTGAGAAGCTGACTCTCCTGACTGTGGGAGCTCAGAGTCAGATACTGGAGCCGCTTCTCTCCTGGCCCTACACGCTGTTGCGTCGCTATGGCCGAGACAAGGTAGGGGTGCGGGCTGGGAAGGCCGGCTTGCTGGGGCTGGGTGGTCAGGGAGGAAGGCGGGAAGCTCTGCCTTCTGGATAACCCTTCTAGCCCAGGAGCCCACCTCCCTCTCCAGCTAGTCTTCTCTTTGTAGACCCCCTGGGCCTCACCTCTCCTGTTGACTCCTGGGAATGTG
>NW_006288182.1:104785-107409 GCF_000327345.1 Myotis davidii | reverse complement strand
CAGGTCATGTTCTCCTTTGAGGCTGGTCGGCGCTGCCCCTCTGGCCCTGGGAACTTCACCTTCCAGACGGCACAGGGAAATGACATTTTCCAGGCAGTCGAGACTGCTATCCACCGGCAAAAGGCCCAGGGCAAGGCTGGTCAGGGGCAGGATGTTCTTAGAGCTGATTCCCATGAAGAAGTGGCAGAGGGGAAGCTGGCTTCCCACCCTGGTGCCCAGGAGCTCCCAGACAGCCCGCCGTCTCTGTACGCTGAGCCCTTAGACTCTCTGCGCATTCCTCCAGGTCCTTCCCAAGATTCCCTGTATTCAGACCCTTTGGACAGCACCGCGGCTCTGGCAGGGGAGAAGGTACAGTTAAAGAAAACTCTCTATTGGGACTTGTATGAGCATGTGCAGCAGCAGTTGATGAAGACCAAGCTGACGGGCCCCAAGGAGGACCCCATCTATGATGAACCAGAGGGCCCGGGAGCAGCTTCTGCCCGGGGCCTTTATGATCTGCCTCAGGAGCCCAAGGATGCATGGTGGTGCCAGGCTCGAGCGAAGGAGGAGGGCTATGAGCTCCCCTACAACCCTGCCACTGATGACTACGCCGTGCCTCCCCCTCGGAGCACAAAGCCCGTCCCAGCTCCCAAGCCCCAGCGCCTGGCCTTCCCTGAACCTGGCACAGCTGGCAGTGGCAGCAAAGGCCACAGCTCAGACACTGCCCTGTACAGCCAGATCCAGAAGAGCAAGGCCTCAGGGGACTGGGACTGTGGGCTCTCTAGAGTAGGGGCCGACAGGACTGGGGTCAAGTCAGAGGGCTCCACATGAGAAGTAGAGCAAGGCTGGGGTTGCTGATAGGAGGACCTTGGAGAGGTGGCATTGGGGGGATCAAAGAAACCTGTTAGAACCAGTGGGACCCAGAGGACTGGAGGGGCCTGTGTGAGACTGGAGGATCAGACAAATCAGGGGAGTCAAGGGGAGGATGATTAATCCCCAGAAGTCCTGGAAGTGGGACAGATGAGAGGGGCTCAGGGATGGTACCTGGGAGGCCAGCATCTCTAAGTCATCCCCCCAAAAGAATGGACAGTTGCTGGACCAAGTCTATGGATTAGAGTGGGTACAGTTGGCGGGGCCTGCATGGAGGCTGTAGGAAGATGCTGGACTGCCTGGGTCCTTTCCCCTGTATTTTTTCCCCCAGAGATTTATTTAAAAAAAAGTTTTATTCTCATTAAAGCCAGAGGGTTTAAGAGGTCTATGTGTGTGAATAGTCACGGAGGGGACACAGAAGCAGGGTGTGCTGGGTGGGTGTGGAGGGGATCAGGAGGAGAACCAGGGATGTGTTGGGTAGTCCATCCAGCCCATCTGGGCTTGACCCCTCTCTGTGACCCTGGGTGAGTTTGGTAGCACCTGCAACCCTTAGTTACCCCTGCTGCTCCTTTGTAAACTGGGAAAACTTAACAGTTTCTACTTCATGGGGTTGTTATATGGAAGGAGTTAAATTTCTCAAGTAGTACTTAGTGCAATTTGAAGTACAGAGAAGGTAAACATTTTATAGTTATTCTGTGGATGGAGAGGGCAGATGGGAAGGTGGACAGGTGTGAGGAGAGGAGAATAGGAAAGGAATAGATCTTTTTCATACCTTCCCCGCCACCCATCCCATCCATACACACTTTGCATGTAGGTACTGAGTACCAACCACTTTTATGTTTGGAGCCTAAAGCGAACTACAATGGGGTAGGTGTAGCGGAAGGGGCACAGGCTACAAAATCATGCTTGGGTTTCAATCCTGCTCGTTTTCCATGAGCTTTGAAAGCTGCTCATCCTTGTCTTCTGAGACCACTTCCCAAAAATGATCTGATATCCATCTGCTTACACAGCTACAGGGAGAAATTCGGGGCCTGAAATGCTCCTAACAGTGGTGTTGGTGTACTGAGAGTTTAATCTTCATCTGTGTTAACAGAATCAAATGACCCAAAAGAAAACGACAAAAAAAAGAAAATGAGTCCCCACTTGGAGAAGCAGGAGGCGTGGGTGTGCCCTCCCAGGCTGAGTGGGGTGGGAGCAGCACTGAGAACAGAGGGGAAGGCAGTTTCTCAGTCACCTGGAGCTCACAGAGGCTCAGGTGGGTGGAAGGCAAGTCTGACCTCAGAACACCGGCACGTAAGCGCTCGCGTGGATGTGGTTGAGCAGGGCAGCCAAGGTCTGTGCTTAAGGCCCTGAGGGATCCTCCTCCTCCCCCTCCGTTTCCTCCTCCTCAGAAAGCTGCAAGAAGGCTTCTGTGGAGGTTTTGCTGGCCGCTGGTATCTTGGGGGCTCTGCCAGGGGCTGAAGTCATAGGTAGAGGGGCCACTGTGGCTCGAACTCGATTTGTCTGCAGTTGCCCAGGCTGAAAAGAAAGTGAGTAGAGCCATCTCTGAAGACCCGAGTTCCTGATCTCTCCCATTCCCTTCTGGGTCTGCTGCCCTCACTCCTTCCCTTGTCCCATCTGGAATGACAGCCTCGAGGCTCAGGGCAGTGGAGCCTCCTGGACTCCAGCCTCCACAGTGCACAGGTCCTGGCTGTGACCCTCTGTGAGCTTGCCCACCCCCTAACTTATGGTGAGTTCTGCTCCTCGTCTGAAACATCGCTTGTAATCAGCTAAGG
>NW_006288182.1:91719-104760 GCF_000327345.1 Myotis davidii | reverse complement strand
CATGTCAAACTCGTGGCTGGCGGGTTTGTTCTAAAGGCTCCATTACTGCAGAACTAGAAAAAGTTAAGGGCAAAAGGAAGCTCAGATATAAAAGACGAATTTCATAAAAATATGTAACTGTCCACATTAAATTACTCTTCTCTCTTTAACCTTTGTCATAGAGCCCTCTGCAAGCTATTACCCTTCACCAGACTCCCTTTGTTTTTCTGTAAAATGACTCTTACCTTGCAGGGATGCTGTGAGGAGTACATGAGAAAATCATATGTGAAAGCACTTGTCACACAGCCTGGCAAATAAATGACTGGTGCTCAGTAAATGCTAATTTCCCTTCCCTGGGGCTTTTCTTTTTCTACCTTCCCTTCAGCCTCTCCTTTCAATGAAGGCTTATGGCTGTAGTTCCAGTGCAGCCGGTTTGCATAGTGGAACAATGACTAAACACTAAGATACCTGCACATTATCATGTCACTGCCCCAGCAGAAGAGCTCCCTCAGTGGGGAGGGGTTGTAATTTCCTCTGTCTAGGGCAGTGGTTGGCAAACTGCGGCTTGCAAGCCACATGCGGCTCTTTGGCCCCTTGAGTGTGGCTCTTCCACAAAATACCACGTATGGGCGCGCATGTACAGTGCGATTGAAACTTTGTGGCCTATGCGCAGAAGTCGGTATTTTGTGGAAGAGCCACACTCAAGGGGCCAAAGAGCCGCATGTGGCTTGCCGACCACTGGTCTAGGGCAAAGGGGTGTTCTCTTTCTTCCCTGGTGGCCTGGTCCAGAGAAAGGGCTACTCCTTGGGATGGGGTAGGGTAGGTATTAGTAACGGGAGATGGGGAGCTCTTGGAGTCTGGGCATAAAGGGGGAGGAGGGGAGTACTGAGGGGAGGACGGAGGGGAGCTGTACCTTTCTCAGGGCCCGGCTCTCCCAGCTTGGGTGGAGTCGGCTCTGGGGCTTGGCAAAGGTTCTGCTCAGGTGTGAGTACAGGTGACTCCAAACCTGCAAGGGGTTGTAGGTGGGCTCTAGCTCCAGGCCGTCCAGCAAGCTCTGAGGAAGAGAGGAGGAGGAACTTGAGATTGCAGAACACAAGATGTCAGGCAGAGCTCTTGGGGTGTAAGAGGCATGAACACTCAGGTGTCTCGGAAGACTGTGAAATAGATGAGTGTCCCACAGGGTGTTCTGGCCCCAGCTCTGATTGTGAGGCACGTGTGTGTCAGGCACAGGTACAAGAAGTCTGAGAACCCTGACTGGTTAGGGACACTGGCCCCGAGAGGTGTGTCATGGGATTCTGGAGCGTCATGAGGGTTATAAAGGATCCAGTGTGCAAGGCTGTGAGGGAGGGTGTGTCCCCGGCCTGCGGGTGCTTGCATTCAGCGAGTACAGAGTTCTGGCCTGCCTGTGCCGTGAGGTGAGCAGAACTAAAGGACACGCGAGCACAGCATTCCTGAGCAGTCAGGTTTTCCGGCCACAACATCCTGTGCCAGGAACCATTGGCCCTGAAGTGAGACGCTGCGTGAGCCACAGCCACTGTGCCCCCCTCTCTCGGCATCCCTGTGGCCGTCAAGCCGAGAGCACAATCCCAGGCTCTGTCCCCTCTGCACATAAGCCAGTGATCCAGCAGCGAGGTGGTTCCAGTTCTCCCCACCCAGAGCTGCCCTCCTGTCCTCCGACTGGGGAGGCTGGAGGAGGAAATCCAGACCCAAGGAAGAGGAGGAGGAGGAAATGGCCTTCAGAGCTGTTCCCCCCTTTGCACTCCAGTCTGATTTCGAAGCCCTTCCTATTCTGGGCACCTACATTGTGTGCCTTTTCACTTTCCCTCAACAGACAGAAATAGATGCACACAAACACAGGTACACATGCACACTTACAATGCAGAGTGACCGTGGGAACATACCACACTGCTTTCTTCCTCCTGCTCGGCCTCAGTTCCTACCCTTGCTTCTCTGACTCTCTCACCACACCCTTGGGGCCACTTCTCCCTCAGCTCCCTGTCCTTCAACTCACTGGCTCATTCCTCGCCCTCATCCCTTTCTTGAATTCCCTTCTCTCCCCTCTGTCTGTCTCATGAGACTTGGGCTCCACTTGCCTCCACGATCTTAAGGCTGTCATCAGGCGGGTTCTCAGGCAGCAGGGGGAAGGGGCTGGGCAGCATCAGTTCCCGCGTGGCCACTGCCTTTACCAGCAGAGTGGGGGAGCGTGATGGCATGATCACATAGAAGGTGGTGGCAGCCTCTCTCAGGCTGTGGCCTCGGCTCGGGGGTTCCCCTTTGGCCAACAGCAGCCATTCTCTTTTCTGAAACAAGGACATACATACACTCTGGTTCATCTTCAGTCTTTGGAACGTTTTGAAGGTCAATCCCAGCCAAGGTTTCCCCGAGGGAGGGGCTTCCTGCCTGAATCACCTGTGCCCCTAGGTACTCCTCTTTCTCCCCTGTGGGGATGTACACAAAAGTGTTGACAGGTCCAGCTGGTGTGGCTCAGTGGTTGAGCATAGGCCCATGAGCCAGGAAGTCATGGTTCGATTCCCAGTCAGGGCACATGCCCAGTTGAAGTTGTGAGCTCATTCCTCAGTGGATGTTGTGCAGGAGGCAGCCAATTCGATGTTTCTATCTCTCTACCCCTCTCCCTTCCTCTCTCTAAAATCAATAAAATATATACTTTTAAAAAGTTTTGACAATACAGAGACAAGTTACGAGATTCCTTAAAGTAGATGTTCACCTTAGAGCAGTAGTTCTCAACCTTCTGGCCCTTTAGATACAGTTCCTCATGTTGTGACCCAACCATAAAATTATTTTCGTTGCTACTTCATAACTGAAATGTTGCTACTGTTATGAATCGTAATGTAAATATCTGATATGCAGGATGGTCTTAGGTGACCCCTGTGAAAGGGTCGCTTGACTGCCAAAGGGGTCGTGACCCACAGGTTGAGAACCGCTGCCCTAGAGGGACCTAATGTCTTACTAAATGGTAAATGTAGAGTTTTAAGAATTATAATTCTATATATTTTTAAAAATAAATGACTTCAGAGAGGAAGAGAAAGGGAGAGATAGAAACTTCAATAATGAGAGAGAATCATCGATCGGTTGCCTCCTGCATGGCCCCACACCAAGGACCAAGCCCACAACTTGGGCATGTGCCCTGACCGGGATCAAACCTTGACCTGCTGGTTCATGGGTTGATGCTCAACCACAAAGCCACACTGGCCGGGCAAGAATTATAATTCTTTAAAACAGAGTCTTGAAACAAAGACTTGTGTGTGGTGTTGTGAAAATTGAGGTCTTATTTTGAGGGTGATAAAGTCTGCTTGTGCTGCATGACTTGTGTAGAATGGGCTGATAGGGGAACCTCTGGAATGCCCAGAGAGGATTTAAGAAGAAAGTGGTCAAAACTGCCTGCACAGTGATATGGGGAGGGGAGAACAGGGAGAGGAAATCTTTGGTACAACAAGGTGGGGGTGGGGGACAGGGCTTTTGAGGTCAACTCAGCCAGTCACAGGACAAAAAGAAGAGTCAGAATTCCAGGGGTGTTGACTGTGGGTGAAGGGTACTGAAGAACAGAGTGGTGACACTTTGCCATGTGCCATGGAGATGAGAGGTTGGCACATGGATAAGGAGGAGACAGACAGACATAGCAGGTTTTCTAGGTGCGCCCTTTGAAACAAGGCACGGAAATGAGGCAATTTTTCTGTGGTAGTTTTTCAAGGAAAACTACAAAACTCCAGGAAACATGGAATCAGAATTGTGTTCTCTTGCTTGAGGTGGCCACCACTTATAGTACAGACATAGTTTCCCTACTACAGAAGATTAATAATAGCAACCTTACTGTACCCATTTGAATTTACATGAAAAGTTGGAAGAAATAATATAAAAGGCAAAAAGGGGAAAATATATTAAGGGAATAGAGGAATATCAGTGTCTTGTGGAAGACAAGTGGAAAGTGACACAGTGAAGCAAAAAAACTACTGTGGCAGTAAGAGTTCTACTCCAATGGGATGTGCTGGGGTGGTGGTGGAAGTCTCTGGACAATTTACATCACTGTCATCATTCTGTGCAGCACAGAACTCTGGAAGTACTGGAAGGCCCAGAAGGTGATAGGTACTTTCAGAAGTTTATTCTTTCTTTTTTTTTTGGGGGGGGGTCTGCAATATTTTTTCTTTATTGATTAAGGTTTTACATATGTGAGCTTATTCTTTCTTTTTTTAAACATATACTTTATTGATTTTTTTACAGAGAAGAAGGGAGAGAGAGTTAGAAACATCGATGAGAGAGAAACATTGATCAGCTGCCTCCTGCATATCCCCTACTGGGGATGTGCCTGCAACCAAGGTACATGCCCTTGACCAGAATCGAACGTGGGACCTTTCAGTCCGTAGGCCGACGCTCTATCCACTGAGCCAAACCGGTTAGGGCGACCTTATTCTTTCTTAACATTTTGCTTTTATCTGGAGATGTGCTGTCTTCCTGAGAAATCTTCATGATAGAAAGTCTACCTAAAACTTATCAAATCCATAAAATTGAAAATAGATTATATAGAATTCGTGGTGTCTGTGTACATGGAGGAATTTGCCTCTGCTCTGAGGACATGGCCTTTTTAAATTTTATTTAGTTTTGTTAATCCTCACTGGAGGATTTTTTCCCCCATTGATTTTTAGGGAGGGAGGGAGGAGGGGCCACTGATGTGAGAGAGACACATCAATTGCTTGCCTCCTGCACAGCCCTAAACAGCTTGGGATTGAACCTGCAACCCAGGTACATGCCCTTGACTGGGAATTGAACCCACAATCCTTCAGTGTGCAGCCTGACATTTTAACCACTGAGCAACACCAGCTGGGGCAGGACATGGTCTCTTTAAGCCTGGCAGGGATGGTCTCTGGAAGGAATAAGTAGGACGTTGCAGAGCACTCCATTTCATTGACTCAAATAACTGCTGATGTGGCTTTTGAGATCAACTCAGGCTTTGGATTATTATTTTTTTATTATAATCTATTTTTATACTGTCTCATGCATTTGTTTGTGAATTTGTTTGTTGAGAATTTATTGAGTGTCTATTATCGGAGCACTAGGCATGGGTATATAGAAATTCATTAGACATGTTCATTGCCTTCTTTTTTTTTTTAACCCCCTTTTTTTGATTTCAGAGAGGAAGGGAGAGGGAGAGAAAGATAGAAATATCAATGATGAGAGAGAATCATTGATTGGCTGCCTCCTGCACACCCCCAACTGGGTATTAAGCCCGCAACTTGGGCATGTGCCCATGACTGGAATCGAATCCGGGATCTTTCAATATGCAGGCTGATGCTCTATCCACTGAGCAAAACCAGCTAGGGCTTCACTGCCTTCTTAGAACTTACACTATAGTAAGGGAAAGGATTGATGTTTGTCCAGACTTAGGGTGGCCAACTGTTTCAGTTTGCCCATTTTTAGGACTGCAAGTCCTGTGTCCCAGAAAGCCCCTGGCTCCTGGGAGAATGGAATGGGGTTAACTACAGTCATGAGACATTTCTTGCACCTCAGTGCTATGGGAAAAAACTCACACCTGCTACATCCAGTGATTATTAGAAATCTTTGAATGTTGGACACACAAAAAAATCATGACCCACGGATTTTAGTCAACTGATTTTGAGACTAGCTAGCTAAGATTTTGTTAGAGAATGGGTATGCAGAAACAAATGAGGTCTCTCCAAAGTAACTCCTGATGTGGAGATTATCATAGGGCTGGGAAGAGATTGAGTTGAAAGGATTTTACAAAATGCTTTAAAACGTTTGGGCTGATTTAAAGAGATGTTGGCAGAAGGTTCTGGAAGGAAGAGAGACAAATCCATCCTTATTAGAGTTTGATAAAGATATTGGTTTACCTGTAATTTTCAGGAGTATTCTGAGAAAGTGAGAGGTAAGGTAGTTGAACTTTAAGGCCCCTATTTTGGACTCCAAATTTCTAACCTTTTCAGAGACTTGAAATCCAAACTTGAACATGTTAGCTAAGTCATGGGTTGACCTGCTGGTACAGGCAGTTGTAGCTGTGTTGGAAATGGTTAACTGCCATAGCAGGTATCTGAGACTGAGAAAAGGCAGGGGCAGGGGGATGTCTTTTGGGATGTCCCAGACCAGCCTTTGAGGCCCTCAAATCGAACAATGTTTAATGACTAGATGACTGCGAAGTACTTAGAATATGCTTTTGCTAATTCTAAAGAAAGGAACATGAGTTAGATGCTGAATTTATCAGAAAGAAGGTGAGAGGTGTCTATTTATGTTGTGGTTAGAGACTTTGCTATAGAAGGGGCCAAGGAACTTAGATTTTTAGAAAGTGGGACTGATTCTGTTTAGAACAGGTGTGGACTGGGGCAGAGCTGAATGGCCATCCTCCAACCTCAGCCTGACTGAAGTCATCCTCCCCCACCCTTGCTTTAACTTCTTTACTAAGGTTATGAAGGAGGGTGTGGCAGCCAATTTTTGGTTGACTGGCCACTGCTCCCCTCCCTCTTTCCTTTCCCCTTTTCTCTACCCATTTTCAGCCTTTCAGTGATTGGTTTAGGGGTGATTTATGACCTAGATTTAAATAATGAGACATAGAAGTTGCTGAGTAATATTCTAGAAAAGCTTTGTAATATGCTGGCAAGCCTTTTGTCTCTGTACCTATCGCTTCTTTCCCCCAGGACAGGACTTAGTCTTAAGTTGCATCTTGTGACCATGAGACAATCGGTATAAGGATGAAGTACACCTGTTATGGTTGCTGCGGTGGAAAAATGGAAAGAGCCTGGGTCTTTGATGGTATCATTGATCAATTGCACTAACTCGTAATTGTCTGCCCCCACACTCCTTGTTAATGAGAAAAATAAACTCTTAATTACTCAAGTTAGACTTAGATTGGTTTTCTGTTAGTTGCAGCCAAATTGATCCTTTACAGATACCAAAGGGAAAGAAGAGGATGTGGTTATTCACTTCTGATATCTGGGAAAACAGGAATAGAAGGGACAATTTTAGGCCTTGCCAAAGGGCCAGTAGGAATTTATTATAGCAGGTAAAAGCTCTAATTCACCTAACCAGAGCTCCCTTGATCTGCCAATAGTGTGATGGTCTGGGACCAAGTTCAGTGATTAAAGAAGCACTGACTGACCAACTCCTGAGTAGGAGTGTTTCTGAGGCAGCCATTGAGAGCAGGGAAGCAAGAGCGCTCATTTTGCTTTGCTTGTGGGCAGGGGCACATTCCTTGTCCTCATGCGTCCCGGAAGAGAAATCACAGCTAGGTATGGAAAAGCCGTGCATACCTGGGATTTTTTGGAATCTGGAAGGGCATCAGGAGGAAATTAGGTTAATTTGAGATTATTTGCTTATTTTCTCACACCAGAAGGAGGGGGGAAAAATGAAGCTGCAATATCCACGACTCTGCTACTCTCATACCGGCGTCCAAAAAGGAGACCAGGGAAAATAGTAAAAGACATTGCAACCCCCACACAGCAGGTTATACATTCTTCTCAAGTGAACATGGAACATTTCCAGGTTAGACCATATGATAGGTCATAAGTCAAGGTACAATAAATTAAAAAATATTAAAATCATCAAAAGTCTCCTCTAACCACAGTGGAATGCAATTAGAAATCAATAACAAAAACTTTTTTTTGGGGAAATTCATGAATATGAGAAAATTAAATAACACATTCCTAAATAATCAATGGTTCACAGAAAAAAATCACCAGGGAAATTAGAAAATACCAAAACATATGAAATACAGCTAATGCAGTGCTTACAGGGAAATGTTTAGCTGAAAACTCCTAAAAAATAACACAACCCACCGGATCTCAAATCAATAACCTAACCTTTCACCCTAAGAAATGAGAAAAAGGCGACAAAACTAAAGCAAGCAGAGGAAGAAACAATAACAACAACAAATACTAGAGTAGAAAGAAACAAAATAAAAGAATAGAAAAATAATAGTGAAAATCAATGGAAATAATAGCTTGTCCTTTGAAAAATTGACAAAAATTTAGCTAGACTGATGAAGGAGAAAAGAGAAAATATCCAAGTTACTAAAATAAAAAAATAAAAGAAGGGCATCATTACTGACCTTACAGAAATTGGAAAGATTATAAGAAAATGTTATAAATAACTGTATGCCCTCAAACTATAGATAACTTCCTAGAAAGACACAAACCACTGAGACTTACTCAAGAAGAAATACAAAATCTAAATAAATCTGTGTCATGGGTCTCCAAGACCACTCCCAGGTTCAGTAATTCACTAAGAGAACTCACAGGATTCAGTATGTATTCATACTCATGGCTATGACTTATTATAGCAAAAAGATACAAAGCAAAATCAGCAAAGGAAAAGGCTCATGGGGTGAAGTCCAGAGGAAGCCAGGTATAAGCTTTCAAGAGTCCTCTACCTATGAAGTGACACAGAATGTACTTTTCCCCTCCAGCACTGTACTGTGACAGCATGTGTAAAATGCTGTCCACCAGGAGAAGTCATTAGAGATTTAGTGTCCAACATTAAATGGGTGGGGAAATGGAAATCCTTGAGTTTTGTTAATTCTCACATGAGGATATTTTTTTCCATTGCTTTTCAGAGAGAGTGGAAGGGAGGAAGGGAGAAAGAGAGAGAGGAAAACATTGATGTGAGAGAGACATATAGACTGGTTGCCTCCTGCATGTGCCCCTATTGGAGATGGGAATCGAACCTGTAACCTGGGTACGTGCCCTTGACTGGGAATTGAACCCATGACCCTTTGGTGCACGGGCTGACACTAACCACACTGGCCAGGGCAGTGTGTGTCCAACATTTTTATTGGGGATTGGTCACATAAACACCCTGTACCTAGCACATATGAAAACTCTAGACTCCTAGAAGAAAAGCAGATGTTTAGCATAAACCATATAATTTTTGCACAGTTTAGGCACAGGGTGCCACTCTTATTATTTAGGGAATGGTGGGAACACTCCCCAAGTCCAAGTGCTCAGATGCCATCCAAGAGTCAATCTTGCAAGTAGGCCTATCTATCGATAGGAGTCTTGGGCTTGCTATATTAATTTTTTTGGTACAACCTAATACAAGTAAAGATAAAGAATTAGCAATTAGTAAAAACCAAGGCCTAGATAGCTTCACTGGGAATTGTACCAAACCTTAACAAAATAATATTAATTATTCACAAATTCTTCCAAAAAATAGAAGATGAAGGAACACTTCCCAAATCATTCTATGAGACCATTATTACTCTGATACTAAAACTAGACAAAGACTTCACAAGAAAAGAAAATTACAGACCAATATCTCTTATGAATATAGATGCAAAAATCCTCAACAACATCCTAGTCAACCAAATGCAGCAACATATACAAGGATTATACACCACAATGGAATGGGATTTATCCTAGGGATGCAAAGTTGGTTTAACATAAAAAAATCAAACAATGTAGTACACCATGTTAATAGGACAAAGGACAAAACCTACATAATCATCTCAAAAGATGCAGAAAAAGCATTTGATAAAATCCAAAACCCTTTCACAATAAAAACATTCAACAAACTAGGATTAGAATTGAACTGCCTCGAGTTGTAGAGACAAAGGTCTCTACACAAACCCTCAGCTAATATCAGAGGTGGTGGTGAAAGACTGGATGCTTTGCCCCTAAGATCAGGAACAAGACAAAGATGTCTGCTCTTGCCACTTCTATTCAACAATGTACTGGAGGTGTAGTGAAGATCAAAGGGCCATTTACCATATTTTCTGGACTGTGAGCCCCAGGGGATTCTGAGAAAGGGGGCGGGGAGACACTCATAGAGATATTGAGTGTGTCAATATCCTGGCACTTGGGGACTAATATTTTCTAAATTTCATTTAGGAAAATACAGCAATGTGACATTTCTCAAATCAGAGAGCTAAGATAAAAATTCACACCACTTATCAGTGCTGTGAAGCTCCAGATAGATGTGGCAACAGGTTCATGGTTGGGGAAGGGACAAAAAAGAATGAATAAGTGGGGGCTGGCTGTAGATGGGATGGGGGAGTACAGGAAAGGCTTCATAGTGAAGGTATGTAAGCAAAATCTGGAAAAAATAAGTAGATATTTGTCAGGTGAACAGAGGCAAAGGAAGGAGCAGCATGAAAAAAGATGGAGATGCAAACAGCTTAGCATATTTGAGGGAGCCCATTGACCCCATGTTAGCCTGCTCTCCTGGCACATCTGTTTCCATGCACGTGCTATACTTTAAACTCATTCTGATAGTTTTTTTTTTCCCCCATAAAATGGCTTCTGACCTGCCATCACCCCACTCTCAGCTTAGTTTTTTGCTCTTGACTCTTTGCCTAATATAACCAAGGACTTTCCATTTCCCCACCCATTTACAGCCCAACCAGGTCATTGCCTGTGTACTTAGACTCCTGCTGGACACATCCTGGCTTGAATTCTGTCACTTCTGTGGCCAATTAGGGCAGACATGGCCAGTAAAACTCTGGAATGCATCTCCAGAGACTCCGACATTTTAAGTAGGAAACTGAAAGACCTAGGTGGTATTTTCATTTCTCTTTCTAGTTCACACAGACATGACTTTGTAAGAGAAATGAGGACGTGGAAAATGAGTCACTAACTACATAACTGGGACTACATAGTAGAATTTGGTCATTGAAATTATGTTTTCCTGGTGATGGGTAGATTCATCTCATAAATACTTGGGAAAAACCAATTATATATATATTCCCTACCACATTCCACAAAGCATGTATGCCAGTTTAGAAAAGTAAAATAAACAAATAAGGGGATTGGGCAAAGGAAAAATAAGGCAATAACAGAGCCAAGATTAGATAAGCTCACAGAAATGCAAGCCACCCACTTTTACTAGAAGGGAGCCTAACAGCTTTTCCTGATATCAATAAAGCCTGGGAGAAGCTATTTTGTGGATTCTCACTGAGTAGTGACTGTGTTTCAGAGAACTGAATTTCCACAGGGTTATAGAGTGGTTAAGTTTTGGGTCCTGGAGTCAACCTTTCTGCTCTATGATTTACTAATGGTATGATCTTGGGAAAATACCTAACCTCTCTGGGCCTCAATTTCTCATCTGTGAAACAGGGATAATAATTGCTATTTTATAGGTTGGTTATGGAGATAATATAAATTGATATTTGTGAAATGTTTAGAACTGTTTCAGGTGGGTTTGAGCCCCAGTCAGGAAGCATATGGGAGGCAACCAATTGATGTTTCTCTCTTCCTCTCTCTTCCTCTCCCTCCAAAATCAATAAAAAACACACATATCCTCAGATTAAAAATACATTTAATAATTATTATATAATGTTTTAAAAAATGTTTAGTTTAAAAATAATTTAATAATTCTTAGCTATAGATCTATAAATTTTGAAGAATGAAATCAAAACATATAGCTCCTGCCCTGGTCAGTTTTCTCAGTGGTTAGAGTGTTGACCTGCAGACTGAAGGGTACCAGGTTTGATTCCTAGTCCAGGGCACATACCTAGGGTGCAAGTGCCCCAGTCTTGGTAGGGGTGAGTGTGGGAGGCAACCAATCGATTCCCCCCCCCCCCCTTCCACTCTCTCTAGAAATAAGTGGAAAAAATATCCTGAGTACAGCTGGCATGCCTCAGTCATTGAGCGTATACCTATGAACCAGGAGGTCCTGGTTTGATTCCCAGTCAGGACATATGCCTGGGTTGTGGGCTCGATCCCCAGTGGGGGGCATCTATCTATCTACCTATCATCTATCTATCTATCTATCTATCTATCTATCTATCTATCTATCTATCTCTTCTAATATATAAAGAGCCAGCGTCCATGACGTCTAAAACAACCAAACGAACGGTTGAACACCAGGCTGCGCACGCAGCAGGCTCAGGTGGGTGGGGACTGGCGAGCGGGCTGAACTGCTGACCTCTCGGTCCCTCCTGGATTGTGGGCCCGCAGCGACCCAACACTGGCTGCCACCGCCAAGACAGGTGCGATGCGATTGGTCGGGGAGCCCCGCCATCACCCCATGATTGCCCTGCAGATGGAGGCCCAGGCTACCTGGCCGGTGGCAGTGAGTGGGGCCTCCCTCTATGGGGCGATCAATTGTGGCCCCAGTCAGGAAGCATATGGGAGGCAACCAATTGATGTTTCTCTCTTCCTCTCTCTTCCTCTCCCTCCAAAATCAATAAAAAACACACATATCCTCAGATTAAAAATACATTTAATAATTATTATATAATGTTTTAAAAAATGTTTAGTTTAAAAATAATTTAATAATTCTTAGCTATAGATCTATAAATTTTGAAGAATGAAATCAAAACATATAGCTCCTGCCCTGGTCAGTTTTCTCAGTGGTTAGAGTGTTGACCTGCAGACTGAAGGGTACCAGGTTTGATTCCTAGTCCAGGGCACATACCTAGGGTGCAAGTGCCCCAGTCTTGGTAGGGGTGAGTGTGGGAGGCAACCAATCGATGTGTCTGTTTCATGTCGATGTTTCTCTCTCTCTGTCCCCAGGAGGTCATGGTTTAATTATTGGAACTGCTTTCACCAGGGCATATGCCCAGGTTGTGACCTTGATCCCCAGTGTGGAGCATGTAGGAGGCAGCCAATCAATGATTCTCTATCATCACCGATGTTTCTCTCTCTCTCTCCCACTCCCTTCCTTTCTGAAATCAAAACAAATGTATTTAAAAAACCCCACATAGTTTTGTTGTGGTCTGGGGTGAAATTTATGGGAATGGTGGATGACACATATTTTTCACAAAGGGCTGGGAGATGGATGTATCAAGAGCCTTGGCCATCTGATTGAAGGGATAGTCTGAGGAAAAGGAAGTAAAATACTAAAATAAAACAAAATAATCTAGGAGGAGGACAGAAAGAAACAACTCTACTGAACTGTGAAGTAAAAAATAGATGAGGGAATAAAGTAACACTTAAGGCTGCAGTTGACTAAGGTTTTAGAGTATGTGTAAAATGTAATTTGACAAGTTACACAACTTTTACATTTGAGGCCTGGTGGCTGGCAGTAATAATTAGATTATGGCAGTGTGGACTTTGTTCAGAAGAACTGCTCTGAAAGGAGGAACAGACACCATTGAATGAACTG
>NW_006288182.1:88827-91677 GCF_000327345.1 Myotis davidii | reverse complement strand
ACCCAGGAAGCTGAAAATGAGAACACAGTAGAGTGCCAACTGTTTGAGAGTAAACCAGAAAATGTATTATGGGGTGTCTAGCCAGATAAGGGGTGAAAAGAGGGAACAAATGAGGATTTAATAAGAATCTACTTCTGCATTTGAGTGGGTTGAAATGGCCAGAGGCAGACTGGTTCTCCTACCTAGAACAATTAGAAAAGCTGGATAATACACATAAACTGTTGGTTTGAAAGCAGTGAGGAGGTGCTGTGACAATGAAAATGAGAGGCGGCTAAGTCTCTGGAGAGGAAAGAATCCAGAGAAATGAGGGAATTATTGGAACTGCTTTCACCATGAGGGCATATGTTGGTTCTGAGTTGGAGAGAATCAGGGTGGGGGCTGAGAATCTGGGATTTGCACCTGCTGAAGCACCTGCAAGGGAACAGAGAAAACAGCAGATCTTTCGGTAGAGACTTGACAGGGGTAGGGTAGCCGCTAAAGCCAGTTTTTCACTCAGCACATGTGCCAAATCCTGGGGCTGCACAGAACAAGAGACAAAAACACCTAAGGAGAAAGCCTCTAGATGTAGAGCATTGCAGCAGCCAAGGGGAAGGGGCGCACTCACTGTACACCAGGTTTTCAGTGGGAAATCTTGGAGGGCCAGGGGCAAACGTGGAGCCATAGCAGGACTGCAGCCCAGCCTTGACTCAGCAGAACTGAGGAGAATGAGATGATCTGCCACCACTTTATCTGCTTAGTGCAGGGCAGGATGGGCCCTCTCTAGAGGAAGCCAACACCAGCTGGAGCCTCTACAGTTTTTTACACACAATGAGCATGTTTCATTGTAATATTATTAGGTGCACCAAAACTCAAGACCACATGTCTGAAAACCACAAGAAAAAAGGGACAATAGAAAAAAAGCCACAGGTGATCCAAGTATTGGGGTTAGTGGATGAGAACCTTAAAATAACTATGATGAGTGTGCTCAAGATTATAGGTGAAAATATGGAGAATTTCTAGAGAATTAGAATAAAAAAGGAACAAATGGAAATCATAGGGCTACTAACCAAGCATGATGTTTAAATTATATGCCAGATATATGATAGGTGCTTTACACACCCACCATTACTTACTCATCTTAAAAACTACACGAGGTATATTTTTATTATCTCTATTTTATATTTGACAGGGACAAGAGTGAATAATGTGTATCTGTCATACACCTTCCCCCCCTTTTTTCCTTCTCTACCACCTCTCTTCTACTCCAAAAAGGAGAAGCATTGTGGGTTCTATTCCTGGATATTTAAATAGGTAGAGAGAGACAGGATCTGAGAGAAAGGGGACGATGTCAGAGAGGCTGTCAATCTACAGAATGTATATATGGGGGAGAGGGAGAGAGAGGGAGGGAAGGAGAGAGAGGAGAGAGAGAGAGAGAGAGAGAGAGAGAGAGAAAGAGAGAGAGAGAGAGAGAGGAAGAAGAAAGAGGAGGAGGAGGAGGAGGAGGAGGAGGGGAGGGGAGAGAGGGAGGAAGATGATACAGGAACAGGGAATTGGGATGTAGACAGTGTTTTCATGTTTGTTTATTTAGAGATAGATAGATAAATAGAGAGAGAGAGAGAGAGAGAGAGAGAGAGAGAGAGAGAGAGAGAAAGGGTCTTGGAAAAGATCAATAGATCCAGGTTAGATATAATAGAGCAGCAGGGCAAGAAAATTTGAGAAATGCCATTGTAGGTTATGAACTATTTTCTGGGGGTATTCTTTGAAAGCACAAATAAATTAATTAAAAAACACCTTTTGGCCTCTGGAGAGTGCTTCTTTATCTACCATTTATGCAGAGACTAAACCACATAGGGCCACTAGATTTGTTAGGGTTAGGAATAGATGAATACACTGATGCTTAGAGAGGTTAAGTATGTTGCCTAAGTTCACAAAGTGGGGCAATACTGAAGCTGTCATTAGGGCCATCTGACTCTAAAGTTCATGCTTTTCATGGAAAACACAAATTATATTTTACCTCAACAGATTAGAAACTGCCTTGCCTTGACCCCCCGCCAAAAAAAAAATAGAGGTAACAATTTCTACTCTGAACCTAAATTTGACTAAGGTTGAGAAATTAGTTGGTAAAAGGGGGAAATGGTAGAAATGTCAGGGAAAGGCAATCATGTTATCCTGGAGTCTGGGTAGTCAAATTTATCTCCTAGATTTTAATACATATCTTTCAGGATCATATATTTAAAATGGATCGAAATCTACTTTTCTCTAAAAATAGAGCACACAAAGGTCTAATGACAAATATAGGGCTCAAGAAAGGTTTCAGTGCAATAGGACCATTTGAACGGAGTCTTTCAGGGTGAGATAGGATTTGAATATATGGAGACAGAAGGGACAACATGAGCAAAGGTTGAAAGGTGGGGCAATTTAAAGTTTGTACATTAATTTGGTTGCTGTGGATAGTACATGAAGGGAATAATGGGAGACAAGACTGGAGTGTAAGTACTTGGTTAAGGAATATGGACTTTAAAGTATAATGAACACTAAGTCACAAAATAACTTTAAGTTGAAAAGGCAGGATCAGTGCTGTGTTTCAAGAAGATTCATCTGGTGGCAGCATGTAAAATGGATTGGGAAGGGAAAGGTGCAAGGCATTTAGACAAGTTGAGATATTGCCCTGACTGGTTTGGCTCTGTGGATAGAGCGTCGGCCTGCGGACTGAAGGGTCCCAGGTTCAATTCCAGTCAAGGGCATGTACCCTGGTTGCGGGCACATCCCCAGTTGGGGGTGTGCAGGAGGCAGCTGATTGATGTTTCTAGCTCTCTGTCCCTCTCCCTTCCGCTTTGTAAAAAATAAAAAAAATATATTAAAAAAAAACAA
>NW_006288182.1:72536-88662 GCF_000327345.1 Myotis davidii | reverse complement strand
CAGTGGGGGATAGGGGAGGTGGGGGGAAGGTTAAGGAGGGGGGAAGGAGACATATGTAATACTCTTTGTAATACTTTAAGCAATAAAACAAAATTTAAAAAAAGTTGAGATATTTTTCCAACATTAAAGGAAGGAGGTAAAAAAGGACTGAACTAGGATAGTGATCAATAGAACGGAGAGGAGAAGATAGATGCAATACCGATAGGTACTATGGGATAGAATAGATGAGGCTAAAGTCACTGAGTACTGGCACCATGGAAAAACGTGTGATAGTCAAGAGAATGCTTCACGAAGATTCATCTGGTTCAACGAGCTGGGCAAATTAGAAGAGGGAGAGATTGGAGGTAAGGAAGGTAGATAGGAGTTTACTGATGTCTTGGTTCAAACAAGCAGTGGGAAAAGGAAGGACAGTTACAATTCATGTTATGAGAAGAAAACTGCTATGACTTAGTGACAAAGCAGGTGTGAAGGGTGAGAGGGCTGGAAGTGACTGAAGTTTCAAGCCTGAGTGAGTAGCTATTAAAAGAAACAGAAGTTAGAATGAGAAGTTAGCTGGAGGGGAAACATCACAGTGAGAAACAGAAGGCAAGAATGTTACATGGGGAACTGACAACACCAGATTTTAAAAGAACATATGAAAAAGGTGTAAGAAAGAATACAAAACCAAGGGTGAGTTAAAGAAGTGCTAAAAACTTCTACAAATAGAATCAGGAAGGTTAATAGTCTTGTCACATAGTAGGTACTCAAAAAATGTTTTGTTATTGAGCGAATGAGCTGAGCCTTGTGGAAAATTCTTCTCTCTATAACACCCTGCCCTTCAGGCTTTATGTTGCTTGGAGAAGATGTCATGTGAAAAACAAGAAGGAAGAGCCATTCAAATGCTACTTTGCTTCTCTCTTTTCCAGAAAAAGAGTGATCTTTAATCTGGATGAGGTGGAGCAAACATAGAGTAGAGGGAACAACAGTAGTGCAAGATGGGAGAGGAGCTGGACAAGTGCCCAGTCCCTTTAATTCATGTCCAGTGATGCACGGAAGCATGGGGATGTGCAGTGAAGGGAGAGTTAGTCTCAGTGATGTAGTCAATTTATCTGGCTACATCCTGAGTAGGAGTAGGAATTCAGCAAGACATAAAAAGCATTGGCTTTGCAACCCACAGAACTAGATTCAAATTCTGAGGTAGCCACTTTGGTAGCTGTGTGAACTTCAGTAAGTCACTTGATCTCTTCAGATGTCAGTCTTCCCCATTTGTGAAAACAAGGTCAATGATCCTTATTCTCACAGAGTTGCCGTGAAGATTAAATGAGGTAAAATATACACAACCTGGGTTAAGTGACAGACACTTAGTAAGATGAACATGCTGGTACACATATCTTTGCTCCTTTTCTGATTGTTTTCTTGGGTCCAGAGATGGCATTAAAGTGTGGAAGGGTACCACTCTCCAGAACATGTACACTCCCTCCAGCTGTGTATTAAAATGTACAGTATTTTGTTTTGAGCCTCTAACAGCCAAACAAGAGTAAAACTAGATTGGTTAGAAAATCGAAAGCCAAGCTGGGAGTTCTAGTCACAGAGCTCCACCGAAACAAGGCCCAGATGTTGTTGGGTGCAGCATTATAAATTTACTTGAGCTTTTCTATGAATATGTTACTGAGGATTAAATGCAGAATTGTAGTAGGGAGGAGACAAGACATACTTGGGAGAGAGGCAAGACATACTCCTCACCAAATCTGGTGGCTAGAGGGGATTCACAGACCAACACCAACTGGTTCATCCCATCTAGCAGGGAAAACTTCCTGTTCTAGAGCCACCACCAAGAACTCCATACAAAAAAAAAGAAAGAAAAACATTCATGATACAGAGGGGAGAACTAAGAAATGAAAAATGAACTAGAAGGATTCACAGCAAACTCATGGTTGGTAATTGCCAGGGATTAGGCAGAGGTGGGAAAGTACCTTTGACATTGGGGATGAAATGTACTTCAAATGTATTGGGGAAGATTTTATTACATACATAGAAATACATATAAAGGCTAAAAGCAGATATGTCAACATGCTAACAACTCTCAATTCTTGGAGCTAAGAAAATTTTTTACTTCATGCTTATCTGTATTTTTAACTTATTTAAGATGAAAAAATGAAAAAAGGAGAGATTACTGTAGGGGACAGTACATTGGTAAAGGATTCCTGGAAAAGATGAGGTTTGAGGCAAACTATAAAAAAATGCACTTTGGGCCTAGCCAGTGTGGATCAGTGGTTGAACATTGACCTATGAACCAGGAACTCACAGTTCGATTCCTAGTTAGGGCACATGCCCAGGTTGTGGGCTGGATCCCTGGTGGGAGATGTGCAGGAGGCAGTGGCAGCCGATCAGTGATTCTCTCTCATCATTGATGTTTCTACCTCTCTTGCCCTCTCCCTTCCTCTCTGAAATCAATTACATACACACACACACACACACACACACACACTACTTTGGATGGCCTCAGATAGGAGCTTTCTGTTTGAAAATAGTCCCTGTTTTTCAGAAGTCAGTTAAAGATATAAAAATTACCTATGTGAAACACTCAGATTCCAACTCACAGTAACACAGAATTGAAAGTTATATCCCTTATTGCTAATAAAAGAGAAAGCAAAAACAAAATTACTTCAGAATAAATAATTCAGAGTTTTTCATATGACTTAAACTCAAAAATAAAAAAAGAGCCGATGTCTGTTTAAAATACTATCATGTACTGTAAGACTGTACTGAAGCCACTTGAGAGAAATTCCTCCTGAGTGATGCAGCATCTCCGAGTCCCGAGGAATTGGGTGGAGTAAGTTGTCAGCCGAGCTGTTGGGCTCTAAGAGTCAGAATATATCTGTTGTCTCTGCTCTGCAAAGACAGGAGATGGGTGTTCTGCAGATCGGAAACAGGAACTCAGTGGGTGGACCTAAAAGGGAGTGTGGGCTTTGAAACAGGAAAAAAAAGAAGTCTGCTTCTGATAGTGAAAGAGACGCATGGCTGTGCTGTTCCGATCACACACATCCTGCTGGGTCAAAACTCTAGTCTGTAACCACTAGCAGTTATACACGTCCTTGGGTTATCTTGGCAGTTGTTTTATTTTGCTTTGTAAGTGTTGTGTTACTGCTTCATGTATGTGACAGTTTCGCCATTTTAGGAAATGCCATACACTCACTTGTTCAAATCAGAAACCATGCAGTTATTTGATCTTTTCCTTTTCCTTGCTCCCCACATTCAATCCTTCACCAAGTTCTCATTCTTTCTTTAAAATTTAATTATTTAATTAGTTTACCTTTCTTTTTTTTTAAAATATATTTTATTGATTTTTTACAGAGAGGAAGGGAGAGAGATAGAGAGTTAGAAACATCGATGAGAGAGAGACATCGATCAGCTGCCTCCTGCACATCTCCTACTGGGGATGTGCCCACAACCCAGGTACATGCCCTTGACTGGAATCGAACCTGGGACCTTTCAGTCCACAGGCCGACGCTCTATCCACTGAGCCAAACCGGTTTTGGCAAGTTTACCTTTCTTATCTTGACTTCCAATATTGGAGTCAAAACCACTGTCATCTCTTTCTCAGGCGACTGCAGTGCCTTCCTGCCTTGTTTTCTTGCTTCCATTCTTGCCTCTGCCAGTTCTTTTCCAAATTTTGGCCCAAGTAATCTTTTAAAAACTTAGATGATTCATTCCTCAGGCTTGCTTTCTGTGCTTAAAGTCCCGTATCCTTAATCTGGCCTACAAAGCTTTGCCTGGTTTGACCCCCAGTCACATGTCCTCCCCACCTTTTGGTTCTCTCCCTCACTCTGTTTCAGTCACAACTGCCTTTTTATTCTTGACTAGAGGCCTGGTGCGTGAAATTTGTGCAGGGGGGAGGGTGTGTGTGTCCCTCAGCCTGGCCTGCAACATCTTGCAATCCGGATCCCTCTCGCAATCTGGGACTGCTGGCCCCTAACTGCTCACCTGCCTGCCTGCCTGCCTGCCCCAAAGCACTCTGCCTGCCTGATAGCCCCTAACTGCCTCTGCCTTGTGCCCCCCCCGCCCCCCCGGCACTGCAATGTGGCTTCATCTAGATTAGAAGTTTGTCCGGAAGGCTGTCTGGTCTAAGTAGCATATTACCCTTATATTATTATAGATTATTCTCTCAGCTATTTCTAGGCTTGGGTTCTTTGCACATTCCTTTCCCAGCACTTGCAGTGCTCTTCCTACCACCCCTCACCCGGCTCATTACCATTTATCTGGTAGGTCTCAGTTTAAGTGTCACTTTCTCAGAGACACTCTCTGATAG
Source organism: Myotis davidii (assembly GCF_000327345.1). Classification (NCBI taxonomy): domain Eukaryota; kingdom Metazoa; phylum Chordata; class Mammalia; order Chiroptera; family Vespertilionidae; genus Myotis; species Myotis davidii. Next base: position 84,374 of record NW_006288182.1, on the reverse strand, counting down.
CAGCTACTTCTTCTCCTTCATAAACGTTTCACAATTAAGAATATATATGTTCAGTTGTCTCTTCCATTAGAGAGTAAATTCCTTGAAGCCAAGATAATGTCTATTATGTTAACCATTAAATATCTAGGGCTTAGTACAATGTCTGGCACAGACTAGGTGCTCTTCTTTTAAATGAACCATAGTGTCTAGCACAGTGTGAGGAAGAAAATAGGTTTTAAAATACTGTATAGTTACTTATGGAAAACCCCCTGCTGCCATTTAATTGTAAAAAAATCAGGGTCTTGTAAATTTAATATCATAAAACTGAATTCAGATATTATTCTCTACAACATAAAACCAACAGAGGCAAGTCATACTTAACCCACATTTCAGAGTATTTCTAGTTTTCTCCTGTCCTCTTGAAGATTGGGACAGGTCTGGGATCAGGGCAGGATTAAGCTAAGGGCTTTTCTATGGTTGGTACTTTAACATTCTTCTTCTTCCTCACCTGGGGACACAAAACACTCACCAGCAGGCTGTGACACAAAGCATGGAAATGCTGCTGATTTGTCTCTAGCTCATCCCAGTCCAGCTGCCAACAGCTTGTGGGTCTGAGGATGAATGGGAGACCATACGTCACTGACTCGCACATCCCACTGGATTTTAAAGCCCTGGGAAGAGATAATGGCAGTGAAAGTCTCCTCAGTGATAATAAGAACCTCGACCCAGACCCACTCAAATTCAGTAAGTCTAAGGCCCTATTGTGAAATCCTTTAGGTTAGGGACTATAAATTATTCATCTACGTATGGCCAGTGCCTAGCAAGGTATCTGGCACATAGCACATTCTAAAAGCCTGCTAATCAATGAATGAAGCAGCCATCATGAAGGCTCCAGACACTGTTGGCTATTTCTTCTCCTGAGCTCATTCCATTCTAAGTAACATCCCTGGAGACACTTCCATAATTCCCCTGTTACAGCAACCGTATAACACAATATGGTTATACCATCTGCTCCCCAGTCCTGGCTCTTTTGTGGTGACAGGATGCATCTAAGAAGAGCATGAATTTTAAAAGGCTCCTAGCAACATCCATGGTCACAAACCTATGGACGAGCTTACTCAGATACCTGTGCATGGGCACTGTGATAGGAACTAGGAAGCAATAAAAGTGGCCTTTGCCATCACTGACTTTCTGGATTTCCAGTCCTCATCCAGACCTCAGAGTGTCCTACTGAGGCACATCTCCATCATCTGCTCATTTGTCTCCATGTGTGGAACAGCTTGACTGCGCTTTCATGCCCACCCTAGTTGCTGCTTTGGTCCTGACTCCTGCCTGCCTGCAACTTGGGGATGTCCTCTATCTCTGGACTTTCTAGCCATGGAACCCATAGAATCAGCCTTTGCATGGATTGGGGAGGTTCCCATAACCCATACTTGATCACCCGGAGCTTGTAATAAGAGGCCGATGACTGGGAAGCCATCTGGTAGAGTGTGCTGAAGTCTCCTTTGGGGTCATCCATTTTCAGGGAGCCATCAGCTGTGCCAGGCAGTAGGGACGGGCTGAGAAGCCGCTCTTGGAGATCACATTTCAGGCACACTATAGTAAAAAAAAAAAGAAAAAAAAAAGGCATTGGGGGAAGGATGCTTGTCACAAGTTACCTCAGGCTATGTGATAACATCTGCCACCCATTCCACCTCCATTAGTAAAGTAAGAATTGGGAGAAGGCAGGAGAGTGGAAGGCAGGAGAGAAGAGAGGTTGGTTTGGGAAGGCAGAGCAGGTCTGGAGCCTACAGTATTGCACTACACAATAGGTAGCATTTTCTGGGTCTGACATGATTTTTACTTGTTTTACTTCTGGTTTGGCTGAGCTGTGCCTCATAGTGAGAAATCTGGCTTGTGATCCAGTCTGAGAGGAACGTGTGTCCTTTGGGGAGGAGGCAGCTAACACTACAGTATGCAGAGACCCTTTGGCAACCACACAAGGAAACGTTGCCTCTGCTGCTTCCCTGTGGCTAAACTTTGGCAAGATTACAGGTCAGATGAAAGCAGAGCAGGAAAGCAGAAGTCAGGCAGTCAGCTGACAGCCACTGTTCCTCTGTGGGCTCTTCTAGGGGCATTTGACACCAGGGAAAGAATAAGTTCCTGAAATAGTTTACTGTTAAATTCCCCAAAGAAACTAAAGTATGGAACCTTCTGAGCCTTGGAGCGTTACTGTGGCATTAGATCGCAATTCTGAGGGGGCCTCAACTAGGTATGAGTTTTTATTCATCAAGGTCTTATGCTCATCTGCATTAAGCTTTTGCTCCAGCAGGTGTGCTTACATGCCACAGTGAGTGTGCAATGTTCTGTTGCACTAAGCTTGGATCCTTGATATTACAAAGGTTTTCAATACAATTTATACTAGGTTTGAATACTGTTAATGAAGCTATGAATATACAAATGTGGAGTCCTTGTGAGAAGGCTAGTAGTTGATGTTGTAACTATACTAACTGCAACATGAGGTAAAAACAAAAGTAGAAATAAGGTAGAAAAAAATAGGATGACAGAATAGATGTCAGGTCCAGCTGGCCCTCCTGGGGTCAGCAATCAGACCTAGGTGTTAATTTTGGGTGAGACGCCTCTGGTGTGTTCCAGAGTCCAAGAAGTCAGTAGGAGGGAGTTTGCCTAGGACTCCAGCTTCCCCTCATTCCCGTGTGCCTGACTTCATTGTTGGGCCCCTGAGTTTTAGGATTGGACAGGTGTATTAAACTGGCTGAGGTTTTCAATTCTGTTGGAATTAAAAATCACCCAGGGAACTTTTAAAGGATACTGAACTCTATTTCACGCCAGTCAAATTGGAATCTCTGGGGATCAAGGTCAGCTGTTGGTATTTAAGAAAAGTTCTTCATGTGCTTTTTAATGCAGCCAGTGCTGAGAACTATGGGAACAATAGTCTTAGCAGTGTTTTCAAAGTTGTTTAAGTAGGTCTTGGGTCTACCAGGGGTGGGCAAACTTTTTGACTCGAGGGCCACAATGGGTTCTTAATCTGGACCGGAGGGCCGGAACAAAAGCATGGATGGAGTGTTTGTGTGAACTAATATAAATTCAAAGTAAACATCATTACATAAAAGGGTACGGTCTTTTTTTTTTTTAAGTTTTATTCATTTCAAACGGGCCGGATCCGGCCCGCGGGCCGTAGTTTGCCCATGGCTGGTCTAGACCAAGGCACGCTTCTCACCATACAGAACCTAGGTGCCAAGGTGGCAGACTACAAATCCAAGGAATGAGGAAAGGCACTCATCCGAAAGTGACTGTGCACTCTGTCCATCACAAGGAGGCCTCTGAGGGAAGCATCTATAGTGGGGTGAAGGGCCATAGGCAGCTACAGAAGAAGGTGGTATGGGGTGGAGCCCTTAAAGGAGGAGAACTTTATAAGGAGGGGTCAAAGTGAACATCTTAGGGGCAGTCCTCAAAAGATTCTGTTGTAGGAGAGCTCAGGGTTTTGTTTTGTTTCATTTTTTTTTTTTTTGGTAATGAGCCACATATGTAGAAATCCACGTGTGTGGCAATGCATTAGTTTTTAAAACAATGGGTAACTACAGTCTGGTCTTTATGGTGGTTGCATAAACTCTTAGGTGGGTCCTACCTAACGCTCAGTAGGTCTACTTTCCCCAGACCTCATTCCAACTATGTCTGAGCATCTGGATGCCAGTGAAGTCCTCCCCAGCAGAAGAGCTGATGAGTCTGGATCTAAGTTCTACCATGCACCATGAGAATCTATGGATTGCTGAAAAATGGTTGTAGATGAAGACAAACATTCGGGCTCTGATCATGGTGCTGAAAGTCATGGAAAGAGAGAGGGCAAAATAGAGAAGTTCTCAGTGGTACCATGAGCAAATGCTGTGCAACATTGGAAGAAAGGCTGGTTTCAAGAGTTCCTAGCCTTTGAGCCCCCTTCTCTCCTTAATAAGAAAAGTGAATCTCTAGCCTCTTTGTTTAGAATTACCCAGCACGAGGCAGGCTGAGTAGTAAGGACATGCCCCAGCTCTGGAAGTAGATAGACTTGGTATATCTTTCCCTTTGGGGCCAGGAGTCTGAACCCATTTTGAACAACTCCAGACACACCTCTCCCTTTGAAGCGGGGCCTTCAGGAGTCAGACCCAGAAAATGCTACCTATTGTGTAGTGCAACATTGTAGGCTTTTCCAAACTGAGTGTGGCTGACTGTACTGATGGGCCCATTTGCAGGCCCTTGTCACCCTGGGTCCTGAGCCAATCTTTAAAGGGGATAGAGACTAGAAATGGCCTTACCCCTATCATCTATTGGGACCTGGAATGAAGTATCCCTACCAGACAGAACAATATCCAGGGCCATGTTGGCATGTTCAAAACACTGACTGAATGTACTTTGTGAAATGGTCTTGGGCCTCTAGATATCCTCTCAGGGGCCTGCCTTGGTAGTTGCTTTTGATGTCTTCCTATCCAGAAGACCTCTATTTATATAGTTTTTAAAATTTGATTTTTTTAGAGAGGAAGGGAATGGTGGGGGGGGGGAGAGAAAGAGAGAGAGAGAGAGAGAGAGAGAGAGAGAGAGAGAGATCGACTGCCTCTTCTACCACCTGACCCCTGACCAGGGAGGGATCGATCTCTCAATCTGGGTATGCACCCTGACCTGGAATTGAACCAGCGACCCTTTGGTACATGGGGCAATGCTCAACCAACTGAACCACATCGGCCATGGCCAGAATACCTCTATGTAATATTGGTTTAGTCTTGGTTCTTTTCTCTACTCACAGGCCCTGTTGATATTGTTGAGGTGCCAGCATGCCTCAAATTATAGTGCCATGAATATCTATCTCATTAATAAGAAAAAACTTGAGAAATACATGATTTACTGTGCTCTTATGCAACATAGCTGCTGTCCTGTTATTGAGATGTCTAAGTCTTTGCCTCTAAACTAGCAGTCCTTGCTATCTGGGCTTAATTACATTCAGTTTTCTAATCAGTTACTTTTTAGAAATTTTCCTACTCTGCCTGCTTATACTGGACAACTTCATCCAAATCCTCCTCTAATCCCTAAACCTCAAGGACTCTGTATTCTGATGACTCACCAATCTTGAGTACTAATCCTAGACTAGGATAATCATAGCCTATATAGTATGTTTTCTTAGGAGTGTATACTTGGCTTATCTCTGGCTCTGGAAATGTTGCTGAAAGACTGTGAAGGAAGAAGAAGATGAATATGTTCTTGGTCTGTTCCACTGTTATGCAGCCAGGCTTTGAAGAAAACCTCCATGCTGACAACATCATTGTCTATAGTCTGAAGGTCAATGTCAGTTCCCAGGAAAGAGCTTTCTGCAGAATAAAGGGAAAGAGTAGTGAAAGTGTTTAACTCTTTAATTGTAAGATTTGAAAAATATAACATTTTAAATGCACCATTTTTTGACCCATCAATTCTACCTCTAGATATCTAGCCTATAGACATTCTTGGATAGCACACAAAGAGACATATGCAAAGATGTTCAGCACAGTATTGTTATAATAACCAATAATCAAAACCTAAACAGGAAGAAATTCAAATGCCCACCAATATGGGAATATTTAAATAAATTATGGCACAACCAAACTATGGAGTATTATGCAGCTGTTAACACACAAAGTAAAGCTAAATGTGCTGACATGGAAAGCTGTGAGGTAGTAAGTGAATAAAGAAAGTTGTAGAACAGATGTACAGTATGAGCCCATTTATATAAAAATAAAACTAATGGCCTAAGTACATACTTGTGTATGTAAATGTATTTTACAAAGGTCTGGATGGCTACCATCAAACTTAACAGTGGACAGGAGTAGAAATGGGGCAGTTCTGAAATACATTTCTTTTTACTATTCATATTTCTATACTGTTTGAATTTTATTTTAATCATGCATTTCTTATATTTAAAATGCATTCTAGAAAAAAAAACAGTAAAATAATACAGCAATGTAAGTTAAATAGTTAACAAGGGGGAACTTCAGCTTTATGTTGTTGTTTCATAGTGAAAATGTATTCAATTATTACTTCTTTCATAAAAATAAAATTTAAAAGGATGAAAACAACAACAAAAAGATGAACTCTTGGGCCCTACCTTTTGACACAGATTATACAAGTTTGTCATTGGTGTGCTGTATCTCACAAGTGTGATTAGCAGCCCAGAAGACAGAGATAGAGGAGTATGATTTGATACCAAATATGAATGAATGGAGCCATGTGGGCGGGTGAGGAGGCTCTGCTAGTCTACTTCCTGTTTCAGGCAACACTAGCCCAGGAACTGGGATTTGGGTCTGCAGGTAAAGGTTGTCAGTAAAAGCCAAATATAAGGTGGTGGAGGAAATGAGGCAGGAGCTGGAAAGAACTTTGTTTTTTTTCTTTCCTGACCATGAGGGGCTCTCTGAAATACTTTTACAAAGAGCCTAAGAAAATTCTGTTGCTCCAATGAATTAACTTCTGTGTATGACTCATGAACCCCAGGGAGAAGGCTGGTTTATTTCTAGAACGACATTCCTGAGGACAAGTATGCAGAGGTGGCAGACTTTCCACAGGGAACAAAGGGCTTCAGTCCAATGTGTTGGTACCCACACAGGGGAGGTGTGGTGAGACCTAGATGACTTCACATCATATTGAATGACTTATTCTTTGGCTGAAAAGGGGCATCACATGCATTTCTCTTGTGACATGTGTGAAAGAAACCCTACCATCTTCTGTGGATAGTTACAAGGATTCATTAGTGAATTAGTTATTTCATTCATTTAAGCAGTAATATTTATTATGTAGAACATGGAAGATTAAATACCACACAGTGTACAAAGATATATGAAATATATGGTACTCTGTGCTCTTTTGGAGTTTATAAAGCAACATTATATACATTTTTAAAAGGAATATTTATTGCAGTTATAAAGGAATATTATTCTTTTTTTTAAATCCTCACCTGGTGATATGTTTATTGATTTTAGAGAGAGAGGAAGGGGGGGGGAGAGAAAAAAACATTGATGTACAGTGAAACATTGATCAGTTGTCTCCTGTATGCGCCCTGACTGGGGATTGAACTTGCAACCTTGATGTATTGGGACAACACTCTAACCAACTGAGCTACCTGGCCAGCACAGGAACATTATTCTTGACCATTCCTCCTTAAACTCTACTGCAGTGATAAATATGAAGTCATTGTCAAAGGGATATTCATCATAAGTTAAGAGAAATGTTCTTTTATTTTTATTTTTGAAAGGTTCTTTTAAATAATATGAATCTTATTTTGTCACAGATAAAACAAGAAATAATTTAGATTTCTGAGCCTGGACTTCACCTTGAATGACATATGGAAATGACTGAACAGCTTCTCTTCAGGGAGGCAAAATAATTATTAAAACATATGGAGGCAGATACAGAACTACAGAAATGAAATTGAGCAAAGGATCTCAGAGAACAGAAAGGATAATATTACTTAGAGTTCAAACAACAGGATTTTGAAGAGAAAAAGTGTTTCATTTTCTCTCCCCAGGGATAGGATAGAAGAGTAGAAACTCCTCCCATGGGCCATATAAGGAGACAACAAGAAGTTACTCCCAGCAAGAATCTGGACATAAAATTAGAGGTTTTCCTCAGGTAGTTAAACCATAAAATCAACAGAGTGGTGAGATTCCCCCCCCCCCCCCCCCCACTGATCTTAAGAAAGGAGAATGGTTTACTGACCAGAGCAAGATTGGGCTGGAGCCTATGGATGGCACTGGCTTACCCAAAGGATGAATGTGCCCCTTAGAAGGGGAGAGGGTTGGCCAGAAATGGAGCATAGAGAAAGGCAGCAACAGGGACACACACTGACAGCATTCATCCCAGAGTGGCTCAGTGGAGAGGGCGTGCTGGCTCAGTGATGTGTCCCAATGGCAGCATATGTTTGTCAGGTCTCTGCTCCCTTTGCTGATGATGATGGTTATGATTCTCTCTCTAAAATATTCTGGTTTATACTTTGGTCTTGAGTTTGATAGGGCGAGTCTATCTCTTAGAGGGTGCTGACAAAATAGCTTTCCAATCCTGCAAAGCTGAAGAACCAAGCCTGAAACATGGCATCTCTATGAAGGATAATGACAGTCTTCCCTGCAGATACCATCAACATTCCTGAAGTTTTTTCCAATTTCTCAACCTACAGGTTCTTTTTGGGAGAGCCACAGAGCAGAATTTCTTTCTTTGAAAACGTGCTCATGTAATTTCCACCCAGACACTGTGCAACAAGTTCGAGTCTGCAGTTTTGCAGGCTCAGGAGGGAGTCAGCAGCTTCTCAGAGACAGTCACGTGGTCTAAACTAACGGCTAATGTGTAAAAAGCAGAACACCCTAGAGGGAGAACTTCTTTTTCATTTTCGGTCAGTGGAGTAGGTCTTGTGCCTGGACCATGGCAGTAACCATTTCGCTGTCCTATCAGGCGCCATTCCTTCTCCTCCATACGTACTACTACCAGCCAAAGTTTCTAAGGTATGGTTTCATCAGATGCCACCGTTGCTAAAGGGTACATCCTGCCTTCCTGCTCTCATCTTCTTCATTCCCCTCACTCGTCCTATACCATTGGCGATATTCATTACTCCTCAAATACCTGGCCCTTCCCTTTTTCTATGATGGCTCACAGGATTCCTCCGTCTCCGCCTGTTGAGATCCCATATTCCAATCCCCCTCAGGTATTTTGCATGGAGCTGAAGCTTAGCAAATGCCTGTTGAGTTAAACAATAAGTTGAACAATTGCTTCCTCCTTCTCAGCTCTCATTAATTTTTCCTGTAACTCTTCTGCTTCAGCTAAGTTAGCCTCCTTACCTCATGACTTCCTTCCTTAGTGCTTTTATTACTCTGTCAATCTATGGCCTGCACCTCCCCCAGAATTCAACTCAGCGAGCGCTGACTTTGTCCCAGAAGCCAGCTTAATTACATCCTTCCTTATTCAGTTTTAATCAGCATCCCCTGGATATCTGTGGGCTTCATTTGGTCAGTGCAAACTATACTTGTTCATTGGTTTCTTCTGAAGGTTTTTTTTTTCTGTGAGGTTTTGAAACGTGGTAGTAGAAAGACCAGGGTTTGAGTTGTGACTTGAAAGTTGTTAGCTTTGTGACTTTGAGCAAAGTGGGGATGGTACAACTTATTTCAGTGATAGTGAGGCATAAGAAGTGAGATGATTATGAATAACATGCAGTAGGTTAAACAAATGGCATTTTCTTCCTTTACTCTTCATCAACAGAATGATTTGCTTTTATAGGACAAGAATGTGCTTTCCTTCTTAAGACATTTTCTCCTGTCTCTTCCCTTGGTGACTGCTTCCTCCCCACCACCAACATAACTAAGAACACCAACATTTAGTGCGGTGTCCCTCACAGGTACAGCTCAATGTGCTAAACCTGGGGATGGGGAGGAGACTTCTCACTTCTCAGATGTTGAAGAGCAGCTCCCACATTGACTGAGCAGGGCACTGGGCACTGGATAAACCAGGTCCTCCTGAGGGTATGAAATAAAAAGGTTACCAGAGTGAGGGTGCAGGCAGCTCTAAGTGTGTGGGTGGTTAAGACAAGCGAGGAAGGCCTGATTCACTGCAGCTGATACAGCAGCCAGCATTCACATTCAGTTTTTGGACTTATCCTGCCCCACTGTGGCCACAAGCAGTAACAGCCTTCATTGAGGTTCCCCCTCTACCCCCAATTTCCTCTTTTCCTTTCCTTTTCTTTTTTCTTTCCTTTTCTTTTTTCTTTTCTTTTCTTCTATTTCCTTTCCTCTTTTCTTTTCTTCTCTCTCTCTCTCTCTCTCTCTCTCTCTCTCTCTCATTTATTTTATTGTTGACAGTATCACAGATGTCTATTTCTTTATTGTACTTTCTGAGAGATTTCCATGACCTTATCTTTCAACATTTAAACTAAAAAAATATTTCTCTTATTTTAAATTTTCATCAAGAAGCAAGATTTTTTTGTTCTGTTTTTTATAACTTCCTTTTAAAAAACTTTAAAAATTAAATTTATTGGGGTGACATTGGTTAATAAAATTATATATGTTTCAAGTGTACAATTCTATAATACATCATCTGTATATTTCATTGTGTGTTTACCACCCAAAGTCAAATCTCCTTCCGTCATCATATATTTGATCCCTGTTACTCTTCACTATTTCACCCGTTTCCCCCTGGTAACCACCACACTATACTGTTGTCTGTGTTTATGAGTCTTTGTTTGTGTTGTTTGTTCATTTGTTGCTTTCAGTTTTACATTCCACATATGAGTGAAATTGTATGGTTCTTAACTTTTTCTGTCTTACTTATTTCAAATATAAATAAGCATGAGTTCTTTTTAAGCTTTTCTGGAAGGGCCACAATAATGAGAAAAACTAAGAAAGCCTAATCACTGAAGATAAGGTAATGCCTACAGCAGTCCTTCTCAGAAGTCAACCTAAAATCAGGGTTACAAAATCGAAATGTGTAAACTTAAAAATGGGAACATTTAACACTTTGGCACACATATGCATAGATAATGGCTGCATTTCTCTCTTGACATAGAATGTCTAAAGTAGAGGCCCAGGAAAATGGAGCTCTTGGCCAGTCCTGCACATCCTCCACAGTCCTACAAAGGCCCTGACCTATAGGCTAGCCATGTTTCTTTCCAAATGGGGATACAGTGCAGCTCCACCACCAGTCCCAGGCTTCTGCCCCATGAGAAATACACAGGCCTGAGAAAAAGTGATTCTAAAAGATTACTCTCCTAGCCAAAGCAATGGCTCTAGTTTGACATATGGGTAATTCAAGTCCCAGAAGGAGAGAAGAGGGGGAATAAGACAAAAAATACTTGAAGAAATAATGGCAGAAAGTTCCCCAAATTGGGTTAAGGATATAAATTGACAGATTCAAGAGGTTTAGTGAGCCCCAAATGAGAAAGAAATCCATGCCTAGTCACATCATTGTAAAGCTGCTGAAAGAACAAACATAAAGAGAATATCCTTGAAAGCAGCCGGAAAAATGATACTTCATATACAGGGGAAAGTAATTAAAACTGTGACTTTTAATGAGAAACCATGGGCAGTAAAGTGACATCTTTAATGTGCTAAAAGAAAAAAAGATCCTGTCAATCCATAATTCTATATGCAATAAAAATATCCTTCTAGAATAAGAGTGAAATATACATTTTTACAGAAATAAAAATTAAGAGAATCTGTAATCACCAGAACCAAGCTGCAAGAAATACTGAAGTTCTTTGTGTTTTTTTTGTTTTTTTTTATTGATTTTTTACAGAGAGGAAGGGAGAGAGCTAGAGAGCTAGAAACATCGATGAGAGAGAAACATCGATCAGCTGCCTCCTGCACATCTCCCACTGGGGATGTGCCCGCAACCCAGGTACATGCCCTTGACCGGAATCAAACCTGGGACCTTTCAGTCCGCAGGCCGACGCTCTATCCACTGAGCCAAACCGGTTTCGGCATACTGAAGTTCTTTGAATTGAAAGAAATGATACCCAAGGGAAAACTGGATCCTCAGTAACGAATGAAGATAATTGAAAATGGTTAATATAAAAGACATAGTTTCTCTTAGTTTCTTTAAAATACACAGAATTAAAGGGGAAAAAATAAAATACACAGAATTGTTTAAAAGAAAATTTATAATGTTGTCTTGTATAAATTATAAGGTAGATGCAATATCAGGACAACTGTAACAAAAAGTCAGTGTGTGTGTGTGTGTGTGTGTGTGTGTGTGTGTATGTAGGGAATAAATGGACCTATATAGTTATAATGTTTCTATATTTGACATGAAATGGTACTATATTAATTCTCAGTAGGCTGAAAAAAAGTTTAAAAACCCTACTTATGTGAAGTATTGTAATTCAACATTTTA
>NW_006288182.1:63018-71059 GCF_000327345.1 Myotis davidii | reverse complement strand
ATTAAGAAGCAGAATATCATCAATACTAAGATATCTGTATGCTTTTCCCTGGTCTTCTCTAAGGGAAGCTTGCCACACTGAATTTTTCTTTTTTTTTAATCATTCCTTTTCTTTGGAAAGTAGTTTTATTATTTTAAACAAAATATTTATTATTTTAGTTTTGCTTGAACTTTATGAAGAGGCACCGTATTGTATATATCTGGTTATCTGCTTTTTTCTCAATATTAAGATTCATTCTCATTGTTGTATGTAGCTGTGGTTCATTCATTTTCATAACTGTATAATATTCCACTTTGTGACTATACCTAATAATATTTATTCATGCTTCATTCAATGAACATTTGTGTGGTTTCTAATTTTTGGCTTTTTGAATAATTTCAATATTTACATTCTTGTCTCCAGGTGCATATGGTAAAAGCTTTTTTCTGGCAAACTGCTAGGAATAGGGTATTGTGAATGTTACTTCAACAAAATGACAAGTTGTGTACCAATTTACATTCTTTCTATCATTGTATAAGACTTTCCATCGCTCTGCTGTTGTCAATACTAGTTATTCCCTTGATTGACGGCTCTTCTATGCAGTTAACTTTGGCTGCTGGGATTGGCAGGCTTTTCTAGATCCCAATTAGGGATTTGCTCTATGGTGTAGAGTTGGCTTATATGTAAAGAGGGCACAGAAAGATAGAGCAGGCATCCAGCTTCCCCCATGAGAGGTATACTTCTTCATATTTGTATTTGTTTTTTTAACTATATTTTTATTGATTTTGGAGAGGAAGGGAGAGGGAGGGAGAGAGAGAAACATCAATGATGAGAGAGAATCACTGATCAACTGCCTCCTGCATGCCCCCCACTGGGGATTGAGCCCACAACCAGGGCATGTGCCCTTGATCACAATGAAACCCAAGACCCTTCAGTCTGCAGGACAATGCTCTATCCACTGAGCCAACTCAGCTAGGGCCATATTTGTATTTCTTAGATCAACACTTCCTAGTCCTCTTTTAAGAGCAAAAAAGAAATGAAATAAATAACAAAACTGTGGAAAAACTGTATATTATGTTACATGAAAACAAAAAATTACATACATGAATTATAATTATGTAACCTAAACATGATTGTGGACACCTGAGAAACAATGTGCAAAAATAAATTAGTGTAATGAGGAAGTGAGACTATGAGTGATTTTAAATTAAAATTTTTTTTATGGTCATATCTTCTTTTCAATAAAAAAATATTAGAGCCCCATATTTTCTCAGTTAAAAGACATGTAGCGCTAGCCAGTTTGGCTCAGTGGTTAGAGTGTTGGCCCATAGACTGAAGGGTTGAGGGTTCAATTCTCTGTCAAGGGCACATATCTCAGTTGTAGGTTCCATTCCCAGTCCCAGTCAGGTGCATGTGGGAGGCAACCAGTCAATGTGTCTCTCTCACATCAATGTTTTTCTCTCTCTCCTCCTCTTCCCTCTCTTGCACTCTCTCTAAAGATCAATGGAAAAAGAAATATTCTCAGGTGAGGATTAAAAAAAGAGACATGTAAAAAAGTACTACCCCCTACTGATATTAACCAATAACATTTATGTACTGCTCACATGTTAGGCACTGTCCTAAGTGCTTTACATGCAAGTTGTATTTAATCCTCATGAAACCCATGTAAGGTAGCTACTATGATTAGCCCTATTTTATAACTGAGAAAATCCTATATAATAAAGAGGTAATATGCAAATTAACCCTCACAAGATGGCTGCCTACAACCAGGCCGGCAGGGGGGTTAGTGAGGGATGACCAAATAACTGAACAAGCAGGCTGTGTGGGGTGATCAGGCCGGCGGGGGGGGGCATCAATGATGCTTCTATCTCTCTCTCCCTCTTCCTTCCTCGCCGTGAGTGGTGACCGGGCCAGCAGGGGGGGCAGTTGGGGGCAACCAGGTCAGCAGGGAGGGAACAGTTAGGGGTGACCAGCCAGCAGGGGGGACACTATGGGGTGACTAGACTGGCAGGGAGGGGGCAATTGGGGTCAACCTGGCTGGCAGGGGGGCAGTGAGGGCTGATCAGGTCAGCAAGGGGGGGCAGTTAGGGGTGACCAGACAGGCAGGCAGGTGAGCAATTAGGAGCCAGCAGTCCAGGATTGTGAGAGGGATGTTCAACTGCTGGTTTAGGCCCGATCCCCAGGATCAGTCCTAAACCGGTAGTTGGACATCCCCCGGATGGTCCTGGATTGGAGAGGGTGCAGGCTGGGCTGAGGAGATCCCCCCATGCACGAATTTCGTGCATTGGGCCTCTAGCTGTAGAATAAAGAGCTTAAACAACTTGTTCAAGGTCACACTGTTCTTCAGTAAAATGTAAAAATCCCACTGGCTGGTTATTTATATGGTGATGAATTTACACATTGGAATACCTCACAGATATTAAAAGGAATGGGTTAGAACTCTATGTGCCAATATGGATAAAAATATTGGGTATACAGTTAAATGAAAAACATAAAAATGCAGAGCAATAAGTACTGTATAGTCCCATTTGTATAAAAGTAGATAATATCAATAACAATAAGACTGTTACATGTATGCCCAGATCCATACATGTGTGGGGAAAGCAACTCAGTAGAACGTGTTCTATATTGCTGATGGTGTTTACCTTTGAATGGTAGAATTTTGGGTCATTTCAAACTGTCTATATTATATTTTTATAACATTTAAATCTATATAACTTGTAATAACAAATTACACTAACCAGACAAGCCCTAACTGGTTTGGCTCAATGGATAGAGTGTTGGCCTGTGGACTGAAGGGTCCCAGGTTCGATTCCGGCCAAGGGCACATGCCTGGGTTGCGGGCTCAATCCCCAGTATGAGGTATGCAGGAGGCAGCCAATCAATGATTCTCTCTCATCATTGATGTTTCTATCTCTCTTTGCCTCTCCCTGCCTCTCTAAAACCAATAAAATATATTAAAAAAATAAACTAACCAGACAAAAGCTACTAATACAAAGAGTGCTAGGCAGAATCTTCCAGCTAATTTTAAAGAAAAAGAGAACAAGTTAGATCAAGTAGGAGGAGATGAAAGAAAGTACTATTTACCATAGTTAGAAGAAAACATACAATATAGACTACATAGGCTGAAAATTTATAGAAAACCCTAACAGATATAAATGTGATTTAAAGTTAATCTTTTCATTTCAGACCCTATTAAAGAACTTTCTAAAATGTGAGTCTACTTTCTTAATTTCTAAGTTCACTTTTTCTTTTATGATTCTGGGTCTTTTAGAGTCTGCAAGTCATCTCTGTGATGATTAGTTCTCACTGTAAAGGGCTGTACTCAAGAAGAGGGAATTTAGACCAATCAAAGGATACAGTTTCATAGTTACTTTTTAAATTTATCTGCAATATCAACATTTCCTTATAACATGTTTTCTTTCTTTTAAAAGTGGACTATAGACCACTTTTACTTAATTGATTATCATGGTTATCAGAGTTTAAAAATTATATGTAATAGATTCACGAAGTGTTTGAATCAATTCATGATGTTCATGGGCTACAACATGAAGGTATGGGTGATTGTGATATGTCTCTAACTATTTCAGTTGGTGTCAAAGAGAATGACCATGACCTTTCCCAAATCATTTGATTTTTTTACCCATTCATTTATTTATTCAACAAACATTTATTGAGAGTCTATTATGTGCCAGGTAGAATGATATATGCTGGTGATACAAAGATATTTTAGACATAGTCATATCCTCAGGTAACTCATAGTCCACTTGGGACCTAGCTATTAAAAAAATCGCCATAACCAGTTTAGCTCAGTGGATAGAGTGTCAGCCTGTGGACTGAGGGGTCCCAGGTTCGATTCTGGTCAAGGGCATGTACGCTGGTTGCGGGCACATCTCCAGTGGGGAGTGTGCAGGAGGCAGCTGACGATGTTTCTCTCTCATCAATGTTTCTAACTCTCTATCTCCCTTCCTCTCTGTACAAAATCAATAAAATATATTTAAAAATAAAAGTAAAAAAATCTCAGAAATATTATACCATCTATATACAAAAAACTTTTAAAATGTTAATAACAATAGCTAACTTTTACTAAGAACTTATGATGTACTAAGTAATTAACATACATGAGTGATCTCATTTAATTCCCACAACAACTGCATGGGGTAGGAATTAATAACTAAGGCTTAGATAGCCTGAGGACCTTGTGCAAAGTCACATTAGCTAGAACATGATAGAACTGAAATTTAGACTTAGGCAACCTAATTCCAGATCATGCATCCTTCTGAGAATGAGACAAGCTAATGTTGCTAGTCTCTTGATAAGGACACCAAGATGACACAAAACATAATAGAATAAAGGAATTAATTATAAGGCAAGTACAGGCAAAGCAGGAAGATTTCAAACCACGAATCATTTGTACACTTACCCCACAAAGAGAAATTACAAGCAATTTGTGGGATGCTCTATTATTTATAAGCAAATAGGAAGTTACTGGAAGAATCATCAGCAGTGACACAAAGTAGAAAGCTCCTTTCCTGCATTTAAAAGCTCTTCCATACATCTCAAGCCACTATTAATTCTAAATAAAGGCATCAGGCAGCCTCAGAGTACTCCGAGCTCTGTTAGAGATACAGTAAGTTCTTTCTGGGTACAGTCACTGAAGGGAGAAAAGGGCATAGTCCTTGCCTGATCTGTTCATGACAAAGAGAAAGAAAAAGAGTTTCTTACTCACAAATTCAGTTTGAGAACCCATTGGGAAGGACTATGAATGGAGGATGGGGAACTATTATTGCCTCACTTGGGTCATGGCTCACTCTGACTAGAAAGGTGGAAGTGTTACTAGAGATAGGGGATGCAAGGGATGCTGGGCAGACCGAGAAGTCTCCACCGGTATCATTGTCATCAATTCATTCAACAGTTATCTACTGATAATCTAGTATATGCTACACTCTGGGACACAAAAATGAGTAAGACAAATTTCTAATTACTGCAGAGAGAAAAAGATATTAAGTATTTTACAATTTTAGGAGGGAAGGCAAAATTATCATACTATAACACAGTGGTAAACAATTCTATATGGTATATATAAAATGCTATATTGTATGGTGCAGATCACAAGTGATGTGGTTGTTCTAAGGAAAGGAAAATCAATATGCTAGTCACAAACGTGAATTAGGCCTTAAACGATGGGGAGGATTTGGCTGGAAGAAGATAAGGGAAGGAATTTAGAGGAAAGAAGAGGGAATTCAGAGGAAAAGGCTACTGTGAATGGAGAGATGGAGAGAGAAAGAAGGGTAGTCAGTGAGGAGACTGACTTGAGGAAAGCAGAGTGTGTGCAGTAGGGGAGAGCTAATCACCACACAGCTAAGGCTGGTTACCCACCCTTCCTCCCTGACCAGAATAATGTTAGTGGTCTCAGGATGTTGGAAGGATCCACATGTGTCAGAATCTGACAGGAATCTAGATACCAACCCCCTGACTAATTAGCGGGTAAAGGGCAGAGTAAGATTACCCATTTGCACCAGGAAGACATCAACGGTATCAGAATACTGGGGCACCTCCCTGGTGCATAACCTTGGAGAAGGCCAATACAGCTAGAAAGAACTGCTAGAGGGTAAACTGTAACTTGAATGTTAGATAAATTAAAACTAGTTAAGAACCTCTTAAATTCCATAATTTGGGAATCTCTTCTTGACTTCCTGACTAAAATATTTTAATAAATTTCCATTGTCTTAGATGGACTAGGGCATATATGGCCCTTCTTGATCTAATCCTTGCCTACCTTTACAGCCTCATTTCCACCTCTGCCTGATGAAGTTCCAGTCATAGGGAACCATGCATGTCTCTGCAAGTTTGACCCTTCTTGCTTTCTTATGTCCCTGGGTTTCCCGTTTGAGTGCCCATTTCCTCTTCTTCTGCTTGGTTACTTCCTACTGCCCTTTAAGACTCGGTTTGAAGATTTTTTTTTTCTTTTGGAAGTGTAGGATTATGGGTGATTTATGTAGAATTTATTGACAGGGCCATGGATGCCACTGGTTGCTGCGTGGGGGTGGGCAGGTAGTGGACACCAGGACTGGGAAACTGGTGACTGAGAACCCATTCTGCAGAGATGGGAGGGATGTAGAGACAGAATGCATGTGAGCAAAAACTCTAATCCTATGGCACCTGCTTCATTGCTCCATCAAACTTCACTTACAAATCATAAATTCAAAGATAAAAATTATTAAGGATGCCATGACAGCAAATGAAGAGCATTAATTCCTAAGCATAGGGCTTTTATGAGTGCAGGGCCCTGTGAGGCTGTGCTGGCCATAAGCCCATGAATCCAACCTTGCATAAAAGTCTGTTCATACAGCATTGATTAATAGCAAAATGTAATAAAGCAAATTTTTCATTAATAAGTGATTACAAAATAAATCATGGTCCAACCACACAGCAAAAGAAATCATGTAGCCAGTAAAAAATGAGACAGATAATCTTATAGACACTAACATAGATAGCTACTTAAAATACTAAAGTAGAATATTATGCATGTAACTATCCCATTAAAATATTAAATACAGCTGGCCCTCCATATTCACAGGCTTTGTATCTGTGGATTCAACCAAGTGGATTGAAAATGTATGAGAAAAAAAGTTACGTTGTTTTTGATGTCTTATGTAGTTATGCCTACCATGGTTTCATCCAGGGGTCCTCAAACTTTTTAAACAGGGGGCCAGTTCACTGTCCCTCAGACCGTTGGAGGGTCGGACTATAGTTTAAAAAAAAAACTATGAACAAATTCCTATGCACACAGCACATATCTTATTTTGAAGTAAAAAACCAAAACGGGAACAAATACAATATTTGTAGTTGCCTGTGGCTCGTGGGCTGTAGTTTGAGGACCCCTGGTTATACTGAACATGTATAGATTTACCTTTCTTTTTTTTTTTTAATCCTCACTGAGGATATTTTTCCATTGATTTTTAGAGAGAGTGGAAGAAAGAGGGAAAGACAGAGAGAAATATTGATGTGAGAGAAACACATCAATTGGTTGCCTCCTGCAGGGGCTGGGACCAGGGCCCGGGCCTGGGGAGGAGCCTGCAACCAAAGTACATGCCCTTGACCGGAATTGAACCTGGGACCTTTCGGTCTGCAGACCAATGCTCTACCCACTAAGCCAAACTGGCTAAGGCCATACTTTTCTTTTTGATCAGTATTTCCTAAACAATACAGTATAACAACTATTTACACAGCATTTACATTGTATTAGGTATTATAAATAATCTAGAAATGATGTAAGTTATTCTGATGGATGTGCATAGGTTATATACAAATTCTATACCACTTTACATAAGGGACTTAAGCATCTGAAGGTTTGGGTGTGCATGGAGATTCTGGAACTAATACCCTGCAGATACCCAGAGACAAATGTATATAGAAGAATGTTTATCTAAAGCAGGGGTGGGGGTGAGAAACCAAGATGGCGGCATAGGTTAACGCCGAAGATTGCTGCCTTGAACAACCAAATCAAAATACACCTAAAAGACGGAACAGACATCATTCAGAACCACAGGAAGGCTGGCTGAGTGGAAATTCTACAACTAGGAGGAAAGAGTATCATATCCAGACTCAGAGGAGGCGCAGTGCTGAAGTGAAATACTCAGGTACGAAGTGCGCGCAGAGCGGGCTGGTGGCAGAGGGCGCGAAACGGGAGGGAGTCTCAGATTCTGAGCTCCAGATCCCGGCGAGTTTCTAGGGACCCAGACTCAAACGGGAGAAGCGGGACTGTCTGGCTTCAGTCGGAACTTGAAGGCAGCTTTCTCTCCGAGGTTTGCAGCGGTTGCTGGGACTCTGTGAGGCAGAGCCCCTAGGGACGGAACTGAGAGCTGTCATAACTGCTCTCTCCGCCCCACCCTGTTGATCTCGTGCGACCCACCCGCCCCGCCCAAGCCCTGCGCAGAGCCATTTGCCAGATAGTCTCAGGCAAAGGCTAGATTAGCACCTCCCTAGAGGACAGTAGTTCTCTCACTGCAGACACAGCTGATTCTCACAGCCACTTGGCCTGGAGCCAGAACCCCCCCTG
>NW_006288182.1:60510-62144 GCF_000327345.1 Myotis davidii | reverse complement strand
GGTGGGGAGTGAGGGCGGATTGTGGGGCGGGAACTGGGAGAAGGGGAGTTATGGGGGGCGAAAAAGAGGAACAAATGTAATAATCTGAACAATAAAGATTTAATTAAAAAAAATAAAGCAGGGGTGGGGGACATCTGGCTGGTGGGCCATATAAGGCCCACAAAATTATTTGGTCTGGCCCTGCCAAGGCATTAGGGGTGAATTAATTAAATGTTTGACCAAATATAGCAGGCTAATTATTAAGCTGATAATTTTGTATGGCCCTCGAATGATGTTATAACCAAATGGCCCTTGGCAGCAAAAAGGTTCCCCATGCCTGATCTAAAGGAAAGTTGGGAGGAATACCTGAATCTCTTAAAAGTGATTAGAGGAGGAAATAATTTTTACTTTTTATACCTATTATATTTCAGGCTTTACATGAACATATATTGTTTCTGAAATTAAAAATATGATTATAATTTAACTCTAACACCTAGAAACACATGTCTGACCCACAGTGAAATCTGTTGGCTTCATTTTATTTAAGAACATAAAAAGACCATGGAAAATAACCTTCCTGACCTGTAAAACAGTGCTCATTAAAATTCTTACTTTCTTTTTATCTTTCCATTTAATTCTTACCATCATTGCTGGACTCTTCAATAGGGGATGCTGAATCTGTATATTCTAGGGCTTCCTTCGTGATCTCAACCACCTGAAGCCTCCTGACCCTGACTAGGTCTGTGTCTTTCAATCCTTTCTCCAATTGTTTGACCACCTCTTTTCCAGGCTGGGAAGTCAGAATAGTAATCTGGAAATAAATCCACAAATCAATGTGTCTGCCTTCCCTGGTGTACAGAGTGAGAAATAGGTTAGATCTAGAGAATAAACACAGGAGAAATCTGTGATAGTAGCTATTGTCTTCAGGGCAAAGAAGAGGCTTAATTGTAACCTACAAATCAAATTTCATTTGACATATTATTTTGGGATCATCACAGGACCCTTCCAAACAGGGTGAGCCTACCCTAGACAGAGACCAGTGAGGTCATCCCCATAGTTTTAGTTTTTTTCAGTTTCTTGAAGCACTAGTGTCTGTCCTGCTCAAAATGCCTTGACTTTATGAGGAAATAAAGAACATTGTATCCTTAAATTCCACTCACTAAATGTGAACTAAATGGCAGAGGGCCTACATGCTGCTTTTTCACAGTGGCGCTTCCATGTAGATTTCTTTCCTTGTTCAACCTGGATCTAGCTGCGCTGTTTCTTTTGCTCTTAACTCTAAAATGTATTCAGGGTGGAAGGGGTCAATGGGGGAAAAAAGGGAGACATCTGTAATACGTTCAACAATAAAGATAAATGAAAAAAAATGTATTCATCCTTGATCAATATATCTGAACTGAAGGAATATTGAGGTGTTTGTGTATAACGTGAATATTTGATTCTACCTGAATGAATATATGCTGTTTATATTAGCAGTTTTGCCTTAAATTTGAAACTCTGGGAGGCAATTCTTTTTTGTACTTAGATATTTTGATTGAGGAAGAGAGATGCAGATGAAAGCACAATTATTTTTCAAACTGTTTTTAAAAATCTGTTTTATGCCTGAGGTTACCAGAGACTGAAAGTGTTTTTAACTCACACTCACACACTCAGTG
>NW_006288182.1:47979-60435 GCF_000327345.1 Myotis davidii | reverse complement strand
TATCCACTGAGCCAAACTGGTTAGGGCTCTTAATTATATTTTTAAGATTGTCTCAGTCTGGCAACAGAATTTTAGAAATCTTTACACTTCCACATTTGCTAATCCCAAGAAAAGTTACTCATTTTGGTGCTAAGATTTGATTAAATTCTTAAGAGTACCCAGAATGTATAAATATAGTCAGCCATCAAGGCAGTTTAATGATTGCTTTACAAGTTCCACAAATCCAAAGGCAGATGGCATATGCAGATTTTATCTGATTTCAGTTTTCCCTTATAATTCACTGTAGTCCCCATTTTTAGAGCTCCTCTCTATACCTAGCTGTGTAGTAAGAATTGCACAGGTTACAGGACAAAGGGACCATGTCTCCTGCCTGCAGGAAGCTGAAAACCTAGTCTTGAAAATGACATTCAATGTGAATGAAACATAGAACAATATAAGAATGATAAATAAGGAAGCATTTACGTGGACTGAAATGGGAGGATGGCTTAGACTCCTGAGGCCAGCATCTCCTACCTCCAGGGAAGTGTAGGACAGAGCTGAGCCTGTGGTCACATGTCTGCAGTACTGTTTGAACTGCTGGAGCCCATCTTCTACTGCCAACTGCAGAGAAGTACCTTGTGGTCTGAAACAACCTTCTCTCTGTAGTGTGCGGATCTCTGAGATGCAGGTCTGCAGCCTTGCAAAGTTCCCTTTCACTTGCTGCAGAGAAAAATGAATCAAAGATACAAATCTTCAGTGACCCAGGTTTCAGATTAATTGGGAGTCTAACTTCATTATCATTTATTCCTCCTCAGGAGTCCCTTCTGTTTATTTGATCAACATTAACTGAATGCCTACTACGTTCATTCTAGGCACTACACTCAAATCTTCCCTACATCAGAAGAACGAAAATTTGCAGCCAAAGGGCTTTGATTATATGGAGTTACCAGAAAGAAGAAAGGAAGGTCCAGTTGTTACTACTTAGTTTTACTAGTTTTACTTTGGTGGCCTGCAAATTGGAGGCTCAGGGCTACTCTTAACATTATCTTTATTTCTCAGTCAGTCTAAGCAGTGGCAGCTTCTTTATTCAAAAGTGATGTTTTCCCAGAAATGAGGATTTTGATGTGGTTGATCATTTCATAACTGGTAAGGTCCTACCTAATCTGCTCCTCAGGACTATTTCAGTAAGTAAGAGATGTTTGGTTTTGTCTGCAGTCAGCTTAAGGAGCCAAGAGATAAACTTGTTCTCCTCACCCTCCTTTATAAAACTTTGCTATCAGGAAGTGTTCTAATACAATCTGATTCGAGGTCAATGTTACATCTCCTAAGGATATATGCATTTTGAATAAATGTGGAATGAAAATTTGTGACACTATTTGAAGAAATTCCAAGCCTCAATAGCAGGTGTGGAGTGGGAGTAGATGGGAAGGATAGCCAAATTAGTCCAAAATCTCATTGTAGGTCATACACGATAACTATGTATGGTGCCAGGTAGGTCCTGGAAATATCGGAGGAACACTTTGTAAAGTATATGCTTATCTAACCACTATGCTGTATACCTAACTAAAACGAATACAAATAATATTGGATGTAAATTGTAATTTAAAAAAATAAAAAAATAAAGAATTGGTAATATCTTCACAGTAAGGGAATTCTTCTGAAACTGCTTTGAGAAAAGATTAATCACTTTGGTCAGATTTATTTATATTAATGTCACAATGGATATAAAAGGAATTCTAATATTTTAATTATGATCCCTGTGCCATGATTCCTTATAAAAAGTTCAGGATTATTTGATTATACTCATAAATTAAATGTGAGGAGTTATATTGAGGTTTTCAGTTTGGGCAGGACTCCTAGTTGATATTGTTCTCCTTTTATATTTTGAGCTAACTCTGCAGATAGAAAACGTCAGATGCTTATATAGGTCAGAGGCAATGGGTTTAAAGTAACATTCTTCCTTAACCAAAGATTCAGTTGTTCTATACATAAGGTAATGGCATTGTTCAGCGATTTTCTCGAGCTTTTAACCAGGTTTGAATTTACTGTTTTTTTTTAGGGGAAAAAAGGGGGCTTGTAATTTTTCCTGAGATACAGAACAGCCTGCCTCTCCTAACAGAGTAACTAAGGGATCAAGGGATTCATCCAGGGCCAGATGTGCTGAGTAGTGCCAGATGCATATAACTTAGTCAATTGAGGAGGGGGGAAAATCCTTTTACCTTTGTTTGGAACATGAGCTCATTTCTCAAAAAGCCTCTTATGCTGGATACCTTCCATTTTGTCCTTCCAGGTTACTCTCTACTTTTCTCTACCCCTATTGCCTGAGTGAAGATAGATATTACAGGCAAATATGTTCATGGGACAGACAAGCACACGGAAAATGGCACAATAGAAGAACATATCTTCCACATGGCCATAAATGTCAGTGTCACTTTCACTCTGTCCTCAGTATACTCCTAGGTATATAATCAGTGGATTATATACAGTCAGAGTTATATAATTTACTCACCCATTTACCAGTTAACAGACATTCTGTTTTCAGTTTGAGGCTATTATGAACAATGCTGCCATGAATATTCATGTATATTTATTTGTGTGAATGCATGTTTTCATTTCTGCCGGGTAGATTTCTGGGGTGGAATTGTTGGTTATATAGAAGGTATATATTTAACTTTTTAAGAAATTGACAAACTATTTTCCAAAGTGGTTGTATCATTTAACCTTCCCATCAGCAATGAATGAAGGTTAAAGTTTCCCTGCATTCTCACCAACACTTGGTATTGCCTGTTAGTATTGCCTGCCTTTTTAATTGCAGCCATTCCAGTGAGCGTGTAATGTTAACTCTGTTTTTCTTTAACTTTTTAATTTGAAATAACTAAAGATTTACACAAAACTAAAAAAATTGTACGTAGGGAACTTGTGTAACCTTCACCCAGTTTCTTCCAGTGGTTACATCTTATAGAACTAGAGCACAATTTTAAAACAAAGAAATTGACCTTAGAACAATGTGTGCAAAGGGTTCTATATCATATTATCACATCTGTTGATTCGTGTAATCACCACCTCAGTCAAGATACAGAATAATTCCCTTACCACAAAACTCTCCCTTGTGCTATGCTTTTATAGTCACCTCTGATAGGGGGGACTTATAACCTAATAGAGCACCTGAATTAATCTGAAAAGTAATCATATTATTTAAGAACATAAAAAGACCATTATTTTAAATCTTAGAACACATATACTTATGTGAATAGGGGGTTAAGTTTCTCATATGTAAATAGGGGGTTAGGTTTTTCTTTTCAAGGCCTGTGCAAAGCAATTGAGGTGACTCAGCTGTGAATCCAGCAAGCAGAACCTATAAACATGGTCAGGCCGACCCACCAGGAGTCAAAACATTATCTCATCAACATCATCTCATCACCTGATGACTAATTACAATAGCTGTTGTCTGTGGATCCCCAGGTCCCTGGCCCCTTCCCTTTATAATCCTGTTCCCTGCACCTTGGCTGGAAGGCGGAATTTGATGCTTGTAAATGCTTGTCTTCTTGGTTGCCTAGCCTTCTCAATAAACGCCCAATACGATTCAACCCTGAATTGTTATGGGACACAGCAACGGGCAGCTGAGCCCAACTTGGGGGTTTCCTGGTAACACCTCCAGCCCCTCCCATTTATAATCCTTGGTAACCATTAACCTGTTCTTATTCTTTATAATTTTGTCATTTTGGGAGAGTTACATAAATAGAATTGATGTGTGTGACCATATGAGATTGGGTCCTCCCCCACCCCCACTTAGCATAATGCTCTCGAGATCCATCCAAATTGTATGTGTTCATTTCTTTTTATTGCTGAGTAGTATTCTATGGTATGGATATATTCGTTTGTTTAATCATTAATCTATTAAGGGACACTTAGGTTGTTTCAAGTTTCTGGCTATTACAAATAAAGCTATTGTTAATATTTAAATATGTGTTTTTGTGTAGATGTAAATTTTAATTTTTCTGGGATAAATGTCCCAAAGTGCAGTTGCAGTGTTATAAAGTAAGTGTATGTTTAGATTTTTAAGAATATTACAAACTATTTTCCAGAATAGTTGTGCCAGTTTATATTCCCAGCAGCAATGAATGGGAGATCCAGGTTCTCTGCATCTGTGATAGCTTTTGGCAGTGTTACTATTTTTTATTTTAGCTGTTCTAATAGGTGTAGTATTATCTCATCATGGTCTTAATTTGCACTTGCCTAATGGCTAGTGATGTTGAATATCTTTTCATGTGCTCATTTGCCACCTATATAGCCTCTTCATTGAAATTTCTCTTCATGTGTTTGGCCCACTTTGGAATTAGATTTCTTTTTAATGTTGTGTTGAGACTTCTTTGTATGTTCTAGATATGAGTGCTTTGTCAAATTCGTGATTTGGAAATATTTTCTTCCAGTCTGGAGCTTGTCTTTTTATCCTCTTGACAGGGTTATTTGCAGAGAAATATATTTAATTTTGATGAAGTCAAATTTGTCAAGTTTTTCTTTTATGGATTGTGCTTTTGGTGTCATATCTAGGAATCTTCACCAATTTCTAGGTCCTGAAGATTTCCTCCTATATTTTCTTCTAAAAGTTTTAGTTTTACATTTAAATCTACTAGTATAACCTATTCTGAGCTAATTTTATTTTTATTTTTTAAAATATATTTTATTTATTTTTTACAGAGAGGAAGGGAGAGGGACAGAGAGTTAGAAACATCAATGAGAGAGAAACATCAATCAGCTGCCTCCTATACACTCCCGACTGGGGATGTGCCCACAACCAAGGTACATGTTTTTGACCGGAATTGAACCTGGGACCCTTCAGTCCGCAGGTTGACGCTCCATGCACTGAGCCAAACCGGTCAGGGCTGATTCTATTTTCAAGTTCATTGATTCTTTCCTCTGACTTCTCCATTCTTTGTTGAGACAATCATTTGAAGATTTTGTTTTTTCAGATTTTAGTTATTGAATTTTTTGTTTCTAAAATTTCTATTTGGTTCTTCTCTGTACTTCTCTTACTTTGATGAGATACACTATTTATCCATTTGTTTCAAGCATGTTCATAACTGCTTGTTAAAGCATTTTTTTACGTTAGCTGCTTTAAAAACTTTTTTTAGATAATTTCAACATCTGTGTCATTTCAGTATTGTAGTCTTCTCATTCAAGTTGAGATTTTCCTGGTTCTTGATATGCTGAGTGATCTTTTTTTATTGTATTCTGGACATTTGGGGTATTATGTTATAAGACTCTGGATCTTACTTAGATCTTCTGCTTTAGCAGGCCTCCTCTGATACTCTGCCAAGGGGGAAAGTGAGCTTTCTAGATAATTATTACCAGGTGGGATGTGATTCCATTTGGCCTCTCTGATTACAACCCAGAAGGGAAGGTACCTTGTTACTTCTGGGTGGGGGTGGAAGTTCAGTCTCTCTACATGGCCCCCACTGACACTCAAAGGATGGGGAAGCTTCTTTACTGTCAGGTGGGCATGAAAGTCCTGCCTTTCCACTAGTCCTTCATTAATACCACCCTGTCTTGGAAGTAAAAAGGTGCCTCATTGCTGCTCCCCACATGCCTCCACTTTTCCTCCTCTGACACCACCTCAGGGGCAGAGATAACTTTTTAATGTTGGGTAGGAGTGGGGGAGTCCAGGCTCCTATACCAATTCCATGGACACTAGGTGGAGGAGGTCTTGTTTCCACCAAGTAGGGATAAAAGTCCTGGATCCCCAGTAGGCCTTCTCTGATTGTCCTAGTCCAGTGATAGCGAACCTTTTGAGCTCGGTGAGTCAGCATTTTGAAAAACCCTAACTTAACTCTGGTGCTGTGTCACATATAGAAATTTTTTGATATTTGCAACCATAGTAATACAAAGACTTATATTTTTGATATTTATTTTATATATTTAAATGCCATTTAACAAAGAAAAATCAACCAAAAAAATGTGTTCGCGTGTCACCTCTGACACATGTGTCATAGGTTCACCATCACTGTCCTAGTAGCAAGCTGTCTCAGAAAGGGGATGCACTAGAATCTCTGAAGTCTTTCTGATCCCTGTGATTGTGAACTTTGTATAGGGGAGAAAGTGATGATTTGGATTTGTTTCAGGAGGAGAGATAGTTGTGTATGTGTGAGGGAGCTTTATAAAAGCACGGCCCCTGGCCCACCTTTGTCTTCTGGTACCCTGAGGAGTTTCACTTGAGTCCTGTGTGAAACTGTAGAGAACATATTTTCAGATTTCTGCACAGTTAGGGCTGTCTGAGCAAAGAACATTGAAACCTGGGTTAAAGGATAAGTCTTTTTTTTAAAATATATTTTATTGATCCTTTATAGAGAGGAAGGGAGAGAGATAGAGAGTTAGAAACATCGATGAGAGAGAAACATCGATCAGCTGCCTCCTGCACATCTCCCACTGGGGATGTGCCCGCAACCCAGGTACATGCCCTTGACCGGGATCGAACCTGGGACCTTTCAGTCCGCAGGCCGATGCTCTATCCACCGAGCCAAACCGGTTTTGGCTAAAGGATAAGTCTTGGCTATTTACTTGAATAGCCAGAGACATCTGAAGAAATTTAGACTTATTTTCCTGTGTTTGCATTTCACAGGGGTGTAAAAGAAGTCCATTGCTTATATTCCAGAGGGCTGTAAATGCCAAGGTTTTTCCCAGGAATGGAGGGTGGGGGATAGATGTGGACTATTTAAACTCCCATATTAATAATTTTGGGGTTTCTCTTTTGCATATAAAACTCCCTTATGTGCAGGATGACATCTAGCTTTCATTGTGTTGGGTATTGGGCATGGGAACAGGCACAACTATTGCTGTAAGTAATAATAACTGTGATATGAGGTTTCTGCAGCAGGAACCTCATCTTTACTTTCAGGACAAAATGTACAAATATAGATATACTCACCACAAATGGGAGGATGCACTCGTGTTGATTTTGCACCATGTATAAGCTGAAAAGGGACATGCGGCTGGGGCCCATCAAGCTGCAGGCTAGAGAGAAAAAGTTCTGCATAGCCTCACAGAGGTTGGAGCAGATGTCAGCCCAGGATGGTAGAGAGATATGCACAATGAGAAGCCTCGGAGGTTGCTGGTAAATCTGCGTGGGAGTGGAGGGCCCTTTACCAGTAGTTCGCCCATGATACATGGCAGTCAGACCAGAGGTGGAACTGCAGCCACCACCTTGATATTCTCTACACCTATAGGGAAGAAAGAGAAATCACTGGTTTTTGTAAAGCTGAATTATATGCTCTGTTGAAACAGAAAGTCCAAAAAGAAGTCACTGGGTACTAATTCAAGTTTTTTTAGGCAGGTTACCCCATCTTTTTTTTTTTTAAAGGTATAATTCCATTTCTGTGCAATGTCCAGAACAGGCAAATCCATAGAGACAGAGAGACAATTGATGGTTGGGAGAGGTTAAGGGAAGAGAGAATTGGAGAATGACTGCTAATGGATAAGTGTTTCTTTTAAGAGGATGAACATTCTGGAATTATAAAGTGTAATGGATGCCCACACTTGTGAATATAGTAAAAACCACTGATTTATACACCTTAAAATGATGAGTGTTTTGGAAGGCTATCTCATCTTAATAGCTCCTGAGGGATCTAGATATTTGCCTGTAATGTAAGGCTGAGAATACTTAGAGATTCTGAGGAGAACTAATGAAAAAGTTATACAAAAGTCAAACTTCAGTCTCAGAGTAAGCCATATTCCCTCATAAACTTTCTTTTTTTTTAAAAAAAATTCTTTATTGTTGAAAGTATTACATGTCTCCTTTCTCCCCTATTGACCTCTCCCAGCCCGCCCCCACACTAAACTTTCTTTATTACCATTTATTGTGCTGTATAGTAATTTGTTTCTATGACTGTCTCTCCCACTATATTGTGAATTTCCTAAGGGGGAGAACCTGTTTTGTCAACTTTATTTATCAGTGCTTAACACACTTATTTTTTAAATTAAATTTAAATTTTTTATTGTTTATAGTATTACATATGTCTCCTTTCCCCCTCATTGCCCTCTCCCCGGCTGCTCCCAAACCCCAGCACATGCCCTCACTCCCCTATTGTCTGTGTCTATTGGTTATGGTTATATGCATTGCATGCATACAAGTCCTTTGGTTGATCTTTTAGGCCCCCCCCCCCCCGCTTTCCCTCTGAGGTTGGATGGTCTGTTCAATGCTTCTAACACATTGAATTTTTTTGGGTACATAGTAATTATTAAAAATGAAAACATGACCACATTATCCCCTTCAAGACCCATTCAAGACCCTTCATGACTTGACCTTCAGCTTTATAGGTCAACTTCTTAGAAAAATATATCTAACTAATACTAAATCACACAGAATATTTAACAACCCAAATACTCTATAACCATTGAAGAAACTTAATTGGTAGCAAATATCTTCCCACAAAGTAAATGACAGGGAAGATGATTCCCCTGATGAGTTCCATCAAACTCTCAAAAGACTAAGAATTTCCATCTCAGTTTCTTTCAGAGGATAGGAGAAGGAACATTGCTCAATTAGTTTTACTAGCTTAGTATAACCTTTGATATAAAAATCAGAATACTGCCGAGACCGGTTTGGCTCAGTGGATAGAGCATCAGCCTGCGGAATCAAGGGTCCCAGGTTCGATTCCGGTCAAGGGCATGTACCTGGGTTGCGGGCACATCCCCAGTGGGAGATGTGCAGGAGGCAGCTGATCGATGTTTCTCTCTCATCGATGTTTCTGACTCTCTATCTCTCTCCCTTCTTCTCTGTAAAAAAAACAAACAATAAAATATATTAAAAAAATCAGAATACTATAAGAAAAAAATTATAGGATAATCTTATCCAAGAACGTAGATGTAAAAATTTTAAACAAAATATAAGCAAATTGAAAACAATGGCATATAAAAAGAATTATGAAAGAAATAAAACTTATTGTTTGCAGATGCTACGGTGTATATAGAAAATAAAATATAATTTAGTTATATCATTTTCTTCAAAAGGTCTCACATTTTATTAAATTTTATTCTTAGAGATTTGCTATTTTTTAATGTTTATTACATTACATCTTTTTAAATTTAGTTTTCAGTTTGTTGCTAATGCATAGAAATAGAATTGATTTCTAAATACTGATTTTTTAAATTTAACAACCTTGCTGTACTTTCTTACTGATTTTAATAATTTATCCATAGATCCTTTTGGATATTTTTGTTCACAATCATATATGGTGAATAATGACATGCATAAGGTACATGAACAAAATCAGATCATAGCAGCATAAAGAGTATCCATGAGTCTTGTTCACAATTACCCCACACTGCAAACAAGACATATGCTAATCAATGCTAGAAAGGATATATTATGGTATATTTACACATACAGAAATGGTAAGTGATATAATACAGAAAGTGAGAGTTGAGTCAAACATAAATGGAGTTGTAGAAGAAAGAGCTGAGAATATTGACAATGACATCATTTGATGACTCTATATAAACAGCCAGAGGAACTTAGTGAAAGTGAACAAAAAAGTGGTTATGACAAAAAGATGTCCTAGACAAAGTACCACTGCAAAAAACTTCATATTAGAGGGACTCGTGGAAATATTTTACAAAATTTAAAGCATAAAGGATAAACTATTGTAAGCTGATTCAAACTTAGGAGTATAACAATTTGCTAGGGCATAGAAAAGATGCTTGCTCTATCCTAAGTTATGTCATGAGAAGAAGAGGAGCACAAGCACTATTCAAACTACCATTGATAATTAAAAAAAAAATTTTATTGATTTTTTACAGAGAGGAAGGGAGAGGGATAGAGAGTTAGAAACATCGATGAGAGAGAAACATCGATCAGCTGCTTCCTGCACACTCCCTACTGGGGATGTGCCCGCAACCAAGGTACATGCCCTTGACTGGAATCGAACCTGGGACCCTTGATTCCGTAGGCTGACGATCTATCCACTGAGTCAAACTGGTTAGGGCCCATTGATAATTTTTACAAAGAAGTAAAACACTTTAATTCTCAATGTTTCTAATGTTTTAATTTATAGTGTGCTAAACAGATACTAATTTTATTATTTTTCATTTCCCTGTACACTTATAACTGACAATAAGAGAGCTTTTAACATTTGATAACAATTTTGAGAAGTCCTAGAATAAATGTAATTTTTCCCATTGATTATTAAGATCACTTTGGCTGGCCAGTTTGGCCAAGTGATTGAGCATCGACCCATGTACCAAGAGGTCACCGGTTTGAGTCTTGGTCAGGGCACATACCTGTGTGGGCTTAGTCCCCAGTGGGTTCTTGCTGGAGGCAGCTGATCAATGTTTCTCTCTCATCGATGTTTCTCTCTCTCTATCCCTCTCCCTTCCTCACTAAACAAGCAAACAAACAAATAAAAAAAATTTTTTTAAAAAGATCACTTTGACAATTGCAGCTTGTACAGTCATTTTTAGATCCCACACTGTGTGCAATTCCAAGACTGGACTTTAATGAGGTAAGAGGCCATTCTCTTCCCTATATCCTCAAATATGATCAATTAATGTATTTGATGTGTTTGGGCACAGTACTAAGCACAGTACTAAGAGAATCATTAAGCATCTGACTACATCTGACCCTGTACTATATTCTCCACTTTTGCCAACAAAACCCACTTACTGGTGTCCCTGCAAACTGGTTAAACCTGGAACTGGGCCTTGAACCACCAGAAGCCATCAAGTTACTCCCTTGCGAAAAACCTTACAATCGTTTTCAATTATACTTGGGACAAAATCCAAAATCCTTACTCTGGCTCCGAAATTCTGTATGCATCTCCGTTTCATCTCTCCATCCTCATGCCATGCCATTCCCTGACCAACCCCCTTCCAGCCTACCCCGCCACTGGGGCACCATTCACATGCACAAATTGTGGGCCTCTCACTGTGGTTCCCACCGTCTGAGCATTCTGCTCCTTAATCCCTTCATCCTTTAGATAACTGAATTTAGGTCTTAATAGGGTACTGCCCCTCATAAATGCTTTTATAGCCTTTAGGACAATTTATTTGTGACTATTGATTCAATGGTTCTCCCTCCCTCAATGCTCAATTAAAAATTTCATGGATCTTGAGCACTTTTAATTAATTTATTTAAAAAAATGTGATTGATTTCAGAGAGGAAGAGAGAGAGGGAAACAGCAATGATAAGAGAGAATCATTAAACATTACCTCCTGCATGCCCACACTGGAGTGGAGTCTGCAGCCACAACTGGGGCATGTACCCTGACCAGGAAACCAACTGTGACCTCCTGGTTCATGGTTTGGCTCAGTGGATAGAGCATTGGCCTGTGGACTGAAGGGTCCCAGGTTCGATTCCTGCCCGGATTGTGGGCTTGATCCCCAGTAGGGGGTGTGCAGGAGGCAGCAGCTTATCAATGATTCTCTCTCATCATTGATGTTTCTCTCTCTCCCTTCCTCTCTGAAATAAATAAAAATATATTTAAAAAAAGAAAGAAAAAAAAAAAAGAAACTCAACCACTGAGCCACGTGGGAGGGGCGATCCTGAGCACTTTTGTCTCCGCGGACTCTCACTTCATTAAAAAAAAATAAAAAAAAATTAATGAATAGATTTTTTTGTGGGCTGTAAAAATTTCGCTTTGTTTTCTGACGTAAGAAAAAAAATCAAAACATTTTCTTTGATTCTTTCATTTTTCCCCCTGACTTTAAAAGAAGTCTGAACATTTCCGTGGGCCCCTCAAAGAGTCGTGCGTCACAGGCGCGGCTGCGCTCAGCGTGCCTGACACATGGGTGGCCCAGGGCCCAGGCTTGGGAGAGCCCTCGGGAGACAAGGCGTCTGCGGTCCTCTGGTCAGAACCCCCTGCCAGGCGGAGCCTGCCAGGCTGAGCCGGACCCGCACCCGCCCCCGTGGGCCTTGGGCCTCTGGGCGCCCTCTTGCCCCAGCCCGAGCTGCTAACACCGCCTGGGGGGCGAGCCGGCTGAAGCCCAGGTGGCTTCTTGTTTCCCTCTTTTCCTCCCTCGGGTCTCCTTAGCCCTTCTCCTGCCCTGAGGAGTGGAGAAGCTCTGGGGTCCCCACTTGCTGGGGGAGGGCCAAGACCCATCACCCCGCCCTTGGGTTCCCCGCACACGCCTGCGCAGCGGAAGGCGCCCCCTTCAGGCCGGCGGCTGGAGGCGGGAGTTGCCTCTGGGTCCAGCTCAGGCTGCACCCCAGGAGCTTGGTCTCCAAGGCCGTGAAGTGGCGGGTGAGGTGTGAGGGAAGAGGTTTGGATCTCCTTGGAGAATAGAGTTACACCTGACACTTCCTGTCAGCTACCCCCATGGAACATTCCAGTGGTACTTGCATTGTGCTCTTGGCTTTAACCTTTCTCTTCTCCATCATCCACTCACTCACTCACTCACTCACTCACTCACTCACTCACTCATCCATTCACTGAGTCAGTCACTCTTTTATTCAATAAGTATTTGCTGAGGGCGTACTCTGTGCCAGGA
>NW_006288182.1:44312-46770 GCF_000327345.1 Myotis davidii | reverse complement strand
CCTTAGGCTGTTATTGTAACAACAGCTTGAACTAAAATTAACCTCTAGATAGAATCAGCAGGGTAAATATCCTTGAGAAAGCACATGCTTCTACAAGGTCAGGTCTTAAAGCAGCGGTTCTCAACCTGTGGGTCGCGACCCCTTTGGTGGTCAAACGACCCTTTCACAGGGGACGCCTAAGACCATCCTACATATCAGATATTTACATTACGATTCATCACAGTAGCAACTTTACAGTTATGAAGTAGCAACAAAAATAATTTTATGGTTGGGGGTCACCACAACATGAGGAACTCTATTAAAGGATCGAGGCATTGGGAAGGTTGAGAACCACTGCTTTAGAGGCTTTCTGCTGAGGTGGGCATGAGTGTGTCTGTGGGTCTTGTTTTCTTCTTAGTGGGCATTGAGTGTTAGCACTTTGGGCAGACAGAACCAGTGGAGCTGAAAGTACAACCTTTTGGCAAAAACTCTCAAGTAATTGATATTAATTTAGTCTTAACTTCAGACCAGTGACATTTAGGATGTTTTGAGTTGAGAGGACAAATGATTGGAGTGTGGGCTTTCAGGTTGTGCTGGAGCAAAAGCCACTACGTAGAGTTGTGATTACCAGGCTGGGTTGATGTCTAGGGATCCAGAGAGGTCCAGATGGCAAGGTGAAGCAGAGCTGGGGATACAAAAGGAGGTTGAGGGAACCAGGGCTTATTCTAAGCATGAGAGAGACAGCACAGTCATGAATATGATTGTAGGGAGATGGGTGGGGCTCCGTATATCAGCATATCTAGGAATGAATGGCTGCTGGGCATTCTATCAGTCTTGAGGTAGCTGAGCAGATGAAACAGGTAGAATAGAGTTATATTGGTGTGGGAATAGGATCCCCAGAGCCAGACATTGAGCTAAGAAGGTATGCTAATTTATTTGTAATCTTTAAATAGATAAGAGGATATTTTTTTCCCATTGCTTTTTTTCTTTTTCAGAGAGAGTGGACGGGAGGGTGGGAGTGAGCAACAGGGTGAATGAGGGAAACGTCAACATGAGAGTGACATAAATAGATAAGAATTTTGAATGGTGATGTGAGATTTATATTTGGTCATAATAGAGCTCATACTTAAGGAAGGAAGGAACAATTTGTATAAACTATGTGTCAGATGCTTCCACATGTTATTTCATTTAA
Source organism: Myotis davidii (assembly GCF_000327345.1). Lineage (NCBI taxonomy): Eukaryota > Metazoa > Chordata > Mammalia > Chiroptera > Vespertilionidae > Myotis > Myotis davidii. Next base: position 45,599 of record NW_006288182.1, on the reverse strand, counting down.
TTCAACGACCCTTGATGGTGGTATTGACAGATGGGGAAAGTAATACTCAGAGAGGGCAAGTAACTTACTCAAGATCATACAGCTGGTAAGTGAAAGAGCCAGATTTAACCTTGTGCTGATCCATTTCTAAAGCATATACTCTTGCCCACTACACTCTATACTTCTTTGCTTTTGGGGTAGAATGGAGGTGGGAGGAGGTCAAGGGTTTTGGGAGAGAGAGGAGGTAGTCTCCTAATGTGTTAGTGAAAAGAGTGTAACATTTCCCTTCTAAGTAAAAGGAAGTTATTATTAAGTAGTGTTTTTAAAGGGAAATTTAGAGAGGAGAGAACTTGAAGCTTTTATAGGTATTTTTAAATTGTTTGTCATGTTGCTATGAATAGATTTTACCGACTTAATATTTATGTTGTTATTTTAATAAAGTGTTCTATTTTTATAGAAAAAGCATACTTGACTGCATTGTGTGCTAAATATTCTGGCCTCATCGGTTATCTATCTCCTGGAAAGTTACATGGCCTGTCAGGTTCTGTCTTTTTCCCCTGCTGGCTGATGAATAAATGGAAGAAAACAAAAATTGGCTCTTCTGGCCATGTGGACCTAACCCTTCTGAAGCGATGGCTGATATCACTCTTCCCTCTCTTTCTGCCAGAGGCTGACACTTATCTTACCCGGTTCAGTGTCCCTCAGACATACAATTACTCTGTTCTTCTTGTGGATCCTGCTTCCCATACACTTTATGTCGGCGCCCGGGACACCATCTTCGCTTTATCTCTGCCCTTCTCAGGGGAGAGACCTCGAAGGGTGAGAGATGAGAGTGGGAAAACCCCAGAGCATGTGATTAGATCCATGGTTTTATGGAAGGTCAGGGAGGGGTGTTGTAGGAGGTGAAATGTTACTGAAAATGAATGGGGGAGGCCATCAAATACATTATCTCAGCTGAGGGTGTTTGGTGGGTCATGGTGATGGGGGAGGGTGTGAGGGAGGTTCATGATGAGGGGAGGAGGCCATAGTGACAAGTTTTAGGTGATAGTGGGCAGAGGAATCATTAGAATCACATTAATCTAGGACAATAGCTTTCAAACTTTTTTGATCAGCCCTTCATAAGAAATATATGGTATATTTTGACTCCGTACACAAAGTGTGTACTTGAACCAATATCTACTCTCCTATATGAGATACATTCAGATATATTTCGATAAAAGTAATCTTGGCTGTGATTTCACAGTTGATTTTATTACTTGTGAATAGCTAGGGACCTCCAGTTTTAAAAACAGTGCTCTGGGGGGGAGG
>NW_006288182.1:41122-43007 GCF_000327345.1 Myotis davidii | reverse complement strand
TATTGGTCCTTTTTGAGTCTGTGCAGGCTTAGGGAGCCCATAGGTATGAATATCAACCATGGCTTAGAGAAAATAGACTTACTCCCAGCTAATCTCCCAGCTATTCTTCCTTGGCTCTCTGAGGTTGGACCTTAATGGATGTTAGGTATCCAGAGAGAAAATGCTCTGGACATACCTGTCAGGATTGGCGTGACTTGGACCCCTGGCCACTCTCAAGGAACATCAGCACCCAGAGCAAAATCAGGGGTCTGTGATCTGCAGCCCCATGTCTTTCAGCTCTTTTTCTGTACCTTCTATCTAGCAGGCTCATGAATGGAAGGACTGTCGTTTTGTTGAGGCTTGTTTTAGGAGAATATAGGGCACAGAAAGATTAGCTGTGTTAACCCTTCAAGCCACATACCAAGATTGCCCTCTAGACTTTCTGGATTCTCTTCTGCTTTTACCTGCCTGTCTTATCCTATCTGCCCATGCCCATCTGCTTGAGCAAGTTCTTGCCTTATCCTTAGTTCTGAGACTCTCATGTTCCAGACTGATGACTTTGGGAGTATTCATAACTATTTTCTGAGAGCTTTGACTAGCTAGCTGCTCCAGACACAACAGCTTGCTAGGTGAAATGAAGGTTCTTACAAAAGGAGTTCAAGCACTGGACCTATCAATTCCAGCAATGTGGAGTGGTGCCTTTCAGTGAAAGCTCATTAGCCTTTGGAGGTCAATGTTTTAATTTGTTTTGTTGAGGGAACTCCAGCAATTTACAGAGAAAAATGTTAGACTTACATTACAACATGACTTCACATTGAATTGAGTATCTGCTTTATCCCAGACTTGGTACTGGGTATTTGACATTCATGATTGAGTTTAATTCTCATCACCCCCTTATAATATTTAGGTGTTATTTCCTTCCATTTTACAGGCAGTGAAACATAAGTTCAGAAAAGTTAGGTACCGTGTCTAATATATATCTAGCAGAGGCAGAGCCAAGATTCAAACCCTGGTTTGTCTGGCTCTGCTCCACCACTCCCACCCTTTAGTCTAACCTGCAGTACAGAAGACCTTACCTGGTTTCAACTTCTTGTGACATTTGACCTGTTTCATGTAACAGGGACCACCTTTCCCCACCCCACTGCAACCCCCTGCCCCCCAACCACCTGCGAAGGTCCTTTGCCAAGACAAAAGGATGGATTCCAGTCCCACAGCTCAGTGAGAGCCTTCCTACTTAGCTCTGGCCTTCGCCACAACTGATGTGCTCATTTGCACAATGATGATACAATGAAGAAGCTCAACATTCAGAGAAAGAATGTAATAGAGTGGTCTGGCCCCTTTCAGCCCCTATTAAATGGAATTTTGACCATACAGTAATCATAATCTGTTTAGTTAATAGGAGGCTCCCTTGCTCAAAAGCTATAAACCTAGATAACATAATGATTTTATTTGAGGAAACTGGAAGAGGACTAGTTTGGATGAGTGAAGGGCCTGATAAGCCATCTCTGTGAGGAAGTCCAGCAGTCAAGTGCAAACGTGGACTAGAGTTGGAAGACCTGAGACTTGGAGAGTTTGAGGAATGATTTGCATAGGTCTGGGTGACAACATAATTAAAGTATATGTGAAAAGGACTAAGGATATGTTTTTTAGGATTCATAGTTAGGGGCTAGAAAGAAGAAGAGAAACAACCAGAGGAGATAGAGAAACAACAATTATATAGGAGGAGGGACTCTAGGAAGGTATCATTTGAAGAAAGTCAAGAAATAAAATATTTCAAGGGGGGAGTGAGTCAAAAGCAGCAAAAAGTAACTAAAGATTAAAGAGAATGAGAATTGAGAAAAGGCTCATCTTTTCTGTCCTTGGTGAAATGTAAGGGAGTAGTTTCAGGCATAGAGATGGGAATTGG
>NW_006288182.1:32658-40590 GCF_000327345.1 Myotis davidii | reverse complement strand
ACATTTTTATGCCATATCTTTAATTCCCCCCCAGCCACAGTTAACATTTCCAGTTAGTCCTAGGTTGAGATCATCCTTGATTTCTATTTTTAGTTATCTTGAAGCCTCTCTTAGTGTATGATGCCTAGCTAAGGTAACTTCTGGCTGGCTCTTACACCCTTCGCCCACACTCAGGTCATTCCTCTTGGAGTCTCTGGATGAGGAAGGCATTGAATTAGCAAATCCTAAATTCTGACTTGAGCTGAAGCAGATTCTCTTCCCCCTTCTCTGTATCCTTGGCTCTGGTGCTATCTTTTATCCTTGGGGTGGGTGTGGGCCAGTAGGGGACTTATATACTTAGAGGAAAGGATGGCCCTTCCCTTTAGACCTCTGGGCGTCAGATGGTCCTGTTTCAGTCTCTACTTTTCTTTATTCTTCCTAAGGGCTTCAGACTTCAGCAGGCCTGCTCTCATCCTCCTTGTCCTATAGTACATTATCCAGCCAGTTGCAAACCCTACTATTTCAGAGGAAAGATCTGCCATCCAGCCTCTCTGTGTCATCTAGGACCATCTTAGGTGCTCCTTCATTAGAGCGTGTGGTGGTTGGGTATTAGGGGATTGAAGGAAGAAGAATAAACTGATGAAAAAGGGATGACAGAGATAGGAAATACAGGAATGGGCAGGGAAACAGGAGTAACAGACTGGGAATATGGGGATGGTAGCAGAGGAATGGGAACTGGGCTTTTCCTTCATCTGAACATCTTTGTGATTTTCATCAGGAACCCTATGACCCCTAAACCAATTGCCCTCTTCTGGTCTGTAGGCCGTGTCCAGTTTCCAGCAGGTTGAAGGAATTGAGAGTGGCCGGGGGAAATGTCCTTTTGGACCCGCTCAGCGGTCAGCAGCTGTAATGGCTGGTGAGTGGGAGAGATTAGAACCTGTGACTTCTTGCTATAATTGCTGCCTTCCCCACCCTGCTGTTGGAATTTCTGTGTCCTTTCTTTCATTTCCTCGGAATGTCTATTATTCCCATGTCTCTTTCTAGCCTTTCCTATTCTTCCCCAGTGTGCCTGTGTCCTGCTTTTCTCCAGAGTACTATTTCCCTGGGTTCTCCCTAAAGAATGTGTTCTCTGCACCTCTAATGTAAGTGTTTCTCTGCTAACCTCATTCCTGCCCCCCTCATTTTAATTTTCCTGTTTATATGAGGACTCTGCTACAATGCATATTGTAATACACTTGGAAAAAAGTATAAACAACATATGAACAGAACTGTTCCAAAGAACTTTGTGTGATGATATGAATACTCTATCTTTGCTGTCCAAAGTAGCCACTAGCTACATGTGGCTATTGAGCTTCTAGTGCGACTGAAGAAAAGGGTTTTGGGTTGTATTTAATTTCAGTTTAAATGTAAGTAGTCACATGTGTATAGTGGCTAATATATTAGCAAAGGTCTAGAGTATCTACTCAGAAACCACTGTTAATATTTTAAGATACTTCCTTTTAGGCTGTTATAATGTGTATGCAAGTGCATATTTTACTGGACAGTCCTTTGTAGCTCCGAGGAGTTAGTAATGACTATTCAATAAGTTCCTGCTGTTACTTCTTTTGAATAAGCCATATAAGTTGCTTCAGTGTTGAGTGGTTCTTTCACAGTTTATGTATAAATCTTTTCTGGAGAGTGACTGCTTAATTCTTTAGTAGCCATAAAGTGAATTGTTTGTGCCCCACACAGTGTGTATTTTAGATTAGAGGACTCCACATGCACCCTTCAAATTCAGTGAGGGTCTAGCCATTTTCTCATGATAGAGTAAAACAAGCGAGTTAGTAGAAATTTTATGTTTTTGCATATTATAAAACTTTTAAATGTCATGCTACATGGGTATAATTTTGAATCTTGTTATGTAACTTTATATCATAGGCATTTCTGTATAATTTAAAAATCATGCTATCACTCATCCTGTAAGCATACAATTACTTTTTTTCTCACATAAATTTCACCAAAAAATATTTTTGTCACTTTAAAAGATCTTTGAGTCCTGACTGATGTGGCTCAGTTGGTTGGGTGTCATCCTGTGCACCAGGAGGTTATGGATTGGATTCCTGGTCAAGGGCACATGCCTCGGTTGCAAGCTCAATACCTGGTGGGGTTGTGCTGGAGGCAGTCAGTCAACATACTCTTACATCGATGTTCCTCTCTCTCTCTCTCTCTCTCAAAACCAATAAAGTAGGCTAAAAAAAGATAGTTGAGACTAAAAATAGTACCTTGTTTTAATTTGTATTTCTTTTAATATTGGTGAAGTTGAACATTTTTCATGTTTTAGTACTATTTTTATTTCTTCTCTCATAAGTCCTCTGCTTACTTTCTTGGGTCAGTTACCTGTAGGATATTAAGGTTTCACTCTACATGTTTTCCTTTCTAATTACGTTTTTAAAAACATATTTTATTGTTTTTTTTACAGGGAGGAAGGGAGAGGGATAGAAAGTTAGAAACATCAATGAGAGAGAAACATCGATCAGCTGCCTCCTGCATACCACCCCACTGGGGATGTGCCTGCAACCAAGGTACATGCCCTTGACTGGAATCGAACCCGGGACCCTTGAGTCCACAGGCCGACGCTCTATCCACTGATCCAAACCAGTCAGGACTCTAATTACATTTTTTAAGCGAAGTCCTTCTTCAGTTAGAGAGCTGATAAAAACTTTTTTCTTAATTTTTCCCCCAAACACAACATTTTGATTTTTTAAAAACTTATATTGATGAATGACATGAGATGGAGACCTAAATTAATGTTTTCCAACTAGCTAATCAGTTGACTCATTCATCATACTGTTTTTTCTTTCGTCACTGACTTTAGCTTTGAACTTTGTTATAAAATTAATTTTTATCTATACTTTTGCATAATATTTTATGAAAAAAATTGGAATAGAAGATCTAACAATAAAATTTTTCTTATATAGGACTTCATAGGAAAGGTCATAAAAGCTATACAAATTAAATAAATTTTAGTCAGATAATTAAGGAGTTTTTCTGAAAAGAAATAACATAAATGTTTTGAAAGTAAACATAAGTGTATATATATAATAAATACAATATTGGGTTGTCATTTTTATCATTCACCTATAGTTGATATTGATGAGACCTTGTTTATACTCAAGCATATTTGAATGAAATAGTTTAATCAATGGTTTATTTTTCTTGACTTTTTATCAAGCATGTGTGGCAAAATTCTGACCCAGTCATTGGGAACATTAAGAAAGATAGTGGTTGTGAATGTCTCTCTTTTTTAGAAAATTTATTTTGTTGTTGAGAGTATTATAGATATTTCCCATTTGTGAATCTCTTTTTAAAAAGTAAGATTTTAAATTGATTTTTAGAGAGAGAGAAACATCAATGTGAGAGCAAAACAATCAGCTGCTGGGGATTAAGCCTGCAACCCCAGGCATGTGCCCTGACTGGGAATCAAACCGAGACCATTTGGTACATGGGATGGTGCTCAATCAATTGAGCTACACCAGCCAGGGCTGTGAATATGTCTTGATTCTACATAATTGTTTATCAGCAACATGACGTCTCAATTGCAACAATCTAAGATAATTATTTAACATACTTTCTTTTTTTCAAGCAGTAAACTTTAAATACATTCAATCTTCTGCTTGTAATTTCTCAGTGTTCCAGTCAGCAAGTGGATTTGCATTAGCATGTGGTTCATGGGCACAGATTTCTTAAAGGAGATCATTGCATGATAAAGGAAAATTTCAAAAAGGAGTAACATTTTCAAAAAGGTTTCAAGTTTTTTTCCAAATAATGAAGTTGTCTTTTTTTCCAGATAATGATGTTGGCTTTCATCTGATAAATGATGGAAGTGATCAGAAATCTCTTTCTAACAGTTTAGAATGACTAGCTTTAGACAGTTAACATACAACTGTTGCCCTGCTATCCTCTGATTTACAAACAGTGAAATAGAAATAGTGCCAACAGTAGGTATGAGCTAGAACCAAAATTCCTAGTTATGAGATATAAAAATGTCCTTAAAGATAATAGAGGTATTTTGAAATAAAAAGTTTTAGTAATGAAAATATTATTAGACTATAATATTTATTAATATGATATAATAAAATAACATTTTAAATTATAGAACTTACAATGTGCATTGTAGAAGTTGAGAAAATGTAGAAATGTTAAAGAAGAAAGTGAAAGGTTTATTTGCAATTCAATCATTACCAGGTAACTACTATTATTTTAGACTACTTTCTTCTTTGTCTGTTGGGGTGTATATTTGTAATAAATTGGAATTATGCATATTTCACTTAGTTATAAACTAAACATTTTCTTGCCATAGAAAATAATTATTCAAAACATGATTTTTAGAGATTACAAAGCATTTATTCCATTATATATATATACTCTGTATAGCACAATTTAATTATTCCTATAAAGTTATACATTCAGATTTAAAAACTATTGTTTTTATGACTAATACTGTAGAAGAAATATTTTTACATAAACTCTTCACATAAATGTCAATAATTGCATATGAGTAAATCCAAAAAGTAGACTTGCACGGCCAAATGGTGTAAAGATTTTTATGGTGCTCGATAGCTTTTTCTAAATTCCTTTCCATTTAGTCCAACCAACCGTGATGAGAGGGCCTGTCTCACTGCGTCCTTGTCAGTCCCAAGTGATATACGTAATAAAGCATACAAACAGTGACTTCCTCCAAAGACTAATTTGATGTATTTTTTCCTTGCAAGTCTATTAGTGAGATTGAACAACTTTTCACTTGTTTATTGGTACTTATATTTCTTTTGGGAAAAGCCTGCAAAATCGTGTCTTCAAATATGACATTTATTTCTATTGCAGTTAGATAAAAGTTAACAAAATTATCTCAGTGTCTCTATTTGCACTGTTCAGATTTGGGAATAGTGTAAAATATTTTGACAGTAACATTCACATTAGCCTAAAACATTAGCAGTTCCTTCCCAATCTCCTTTGTAGGGTCTTTGTCTTTTGCTCATCGATGTTGGGGCTCATTAGATTTCCATGCAAGATCCTCTTCTGTACTCATTCTGTGTGGTTATGATCTCCATCAGCCCTGTGGATTCTGTTTTCACTGCCTCCTGATGCCTCCCAGACCTTATCTGGAGCTACAGACCACACATCCAACTGCCTTCCAGACATCTCCATTTGAATGTCCCATATGAGTCTCAAAGTCAGCATGTCCCAAAGCTCATCATCTTCACTCACCTCCCCAAAACCTGCTCCTTCAACAGTGTCCACTATGCTGAGTGCTTACCCACCCAGGTACCTAAGCTAGATATAGCAGTCATCTCTAGTTTTCCTATTCACATCCTATTAAAAAAAAGGGGGTTTTATCAAGAAGAGCAGAGGGAGGGAGCTTTGCTCTTTCTCTTTAGGAACCTGTCCTGAGTTTATATCATTTCCTTTTGGTCTCATTGCATCTTGTGTTACTGCATCTTCCAAGGAATACTGCAAACGTTCCATATAAGTGCCCCAATCCTTAGATAAGGAAATGTAGACTATTAGTGTAGCAGCTGTTTAACCTGCAAAGCTCTGATCATGAGAGGAAAGGAAGTGGAGGAAGGAAAGCCAGGGTATGTTTAAAATAGTTTTTTAAAAAAATATATTTTTATTGATTTCAGAGAGAAAGGGAGAGGGAGAGAGGGATAGAAACATCAATGATGAGAAAGAATCATTGACTGGCTGCTTCCGGCACCTCCCGCACCCCGCCCCCGACTGGGGATCGAGCCCGCAACCAGGACATGTGCCCTTGACTGGAATCAAACCTGGGACTCTTCAGTCAGCAGGCTAATGTTCTATCCATTGAGCTAAGGCAGCTAGGGCTGTTTAAAATTGTTTTAGAGCTAATGAATGATAATTCCTATTGTAAACCTTTAAAGGTGAGCATTTTGATAAGAAAGTGAAAACTTGAAACCCCAGGGGAGTAAAATATTCATTGCCAGGACACTTACCCTAGTCTATTAGTGTTGTGTTCTTATACATCTGAGAAGCCTGTGCTCACAGGCTTATATCTGGGCAGGTAGTAATGTGGATTGACTTCTACAAATAATTGTGATTCTTCATCTTTTACAACTTTCAATCTTTTTTTTGTATTACCAAAATGAAAATATCTGCATTTTTTGGGTATAAAATTAAATGATGCTAACTATATAAACCATTCAATGAACACAAGAAGTACACAGGAGAAAATGAAAATCACTTATAATTTCATTAGTCAGAAACAAACTTCATTAACACTGTAGCGCTTGAGCTCCTTCAACAATCTTTGCTACATCTGCAGAAATGTATACATATCTTTAAATGTCGGGTTGAATTGTACCCAGTGTTTTGTTCTAACCAGCTTGTTCCCTAAACTCAACACTGTGGGCATCTTTCTCTTTTGCACATCTTCTTTTGCCAGTAGCAAATGTATATTTTAATGTCTACTGATTTGATCCATCATATCTTATCTAATAATAGAGAAACATGGTAATTAACCTTAACTTTGCTGCCCTTCCCATTGGCTAATCAGTGAGATATGTAAATTAACTGCCAACCAAGATGGTAGCCGGCAGCCAGGCAGCTGAAGCAAACAGGAGGCTTGCTTGCTCCAGTGAAGGAGGAAGCCAAGGTTCCCTGCCTGTCGCCACCCAGCTCTGAGCTTGCATCCTAAGCAACTATGTTGCAAGTATAGAAGCTAAACAATCCCCAGAAACCTGCTTTCAGCCGGCTGGCCTCAGAGCTGGAGCTGAAACAGTGTTTTAATTATAGAAGCCAAACAAACTCAGATCAGCAGCCGAAGTCTCAGAGCTGGAGCTGAACCTCAGAGCTAAAGCTGGCTCTCAGTTCCAGTGACAGCCATAGAAGGTAAATAAATCCCAGAATAAAAAAAGAAAAAAGAAAAAAAGGAGAGGGTGGGAGCTTCAGTCACCCGAGCTTGAGTTGATACAGAGTTTTGATTATAGAACCCAAACAAACCAGATACCTGCTTTCAGCAGCAGAGGCCTCAGAACTGGAGCCAGAGCTAAAGCTGGCCCAGAAAAAAAAAGAAAAGAAAAAAAGGAGCAGTTGGGAGCTTCAGTTGCCTGCCAGCCTGAAAACAGCCCTCAGCCCCTCACCCAGACTGGCCAGGCACCCCAGAGAGGACCCCCACCCTGAAGGGTATGGGACCAGCTGCAAACAGCCATCATCCCCTCACCCAGGCAGGCCAGGCACCCCAGTGGGGACCCCCACCCTGATCCACGACACCCTTCAGGGCAAACCAGCTGGCCCCCACTCGTGCAGCAGGCCTCTATCCTATATAGTAAAAGGGTAATATGCCTCCCAGCACCGGGATCAGCGGAGCCGCGAGGCCTTTCGAACCTGGGATCAGCGGAGCCACGAGGCCTCCTGGCACCGGGATCAGCGGAGCCGCGAGGCCTCCCGGTCTGGGATCAGCGAAGCCTCCCATCACCAGGATCAGCGGAGCAGCGAGGCCTCCTAGGACCAGGATCAGCTGAGCAGTGAGGCCTCACTGCCCCAGTGTCAAGTGGAGCCGCGAGGCCTCCCAGCACTGGGATCAGCGGAGTCTCGAGGCCTCCTGGCCCCCGGAGCAGTGTGACAGGGAGCAGCGCGCAAACCCCCTGATCACCCTGTGGCTCTGTGTGTGACAGGGGGCGGGGCCACAACCCCCCTATCTGCCCTGCTCTGTTCGTGACAGGGGAAGGCGCCCCAATCCCCTGATCAGCTCTGCTCTGTATATGACAGGGTGCGGCGCCCCAACCCTCTCATGGGCCCTGCTCTGTGTGTGAAGGGGTAGAGCCGCAACCTCCCCATCGGCCCTGTCCTGAGTGTGACGGGGGAGTCCCCCAACCCCCTGATCCACCCTGCTCTGTGTGTGACAGGGGGTGGTGCCCCAACTCCCCTATCGTCCCTGCTCTGGGTGTGACAGGGGCG
>NW_006288182.1:28917-31937 GCF_000327345.1 Myotis davidii | reverse complement strand
AGACACACACTGACCACCAGGGGACAGACGCTCAATGCAGCAGCTGCCCCCTGGTGGTCATTGCGCTCCCACAGGGGGAGCTCTGCTCAGCCACAAGCCAGGCTAATGGCTGCCAGCACAGTGATGGTGGCGGGAGCCTCTCCCACCTCTTATGCAGCGCTAAGGATGTCTGACTGCAGTGTAGACTGGCTCCTTGCTGGCAAGTGGACATACCCTAAGGGCTCCTGGGCTGCCAGAGGGATGTCTGACTGCCAGTTTAGGCCTGATCCCCCGGGGAGCAGGACTAAGTCAGCAGGTGGTCATCCCCTGAGGTGTCCCAGACTGCGAGAGGGCATAGGCCGGGATGAGGGACCCCTCCCCTCCCTCCCGAGTGCACAAATTTTTGTCCACTGGGCCTCTAGTTCAGTAATAATCCACCAAAAACTGCACATTCAGGAATATTTTATTATATGGACAGTACAACAAAATACTTGGAAGTGAGACTGTCCCGGAGAATCTAGGACATGGGGTGATCCTGTGTCCTCTAGATTCTTGCCCTCATTAACTGATGGCTGCTGTTGTTTCTCTGTGTTTGTAAGACGGGTGCAAGCTCCTTGGTACACCTGAAACCCTGCTATTTCCTCCCAAAGTGTCTGATCCCTTTTGTAGTCCCTTAGTGTCAGTGATCCTCTGCTATTCCATCCTGAGTGTGCTCCTCAGCAATCTAGGCTCCAGAGTTGCTGAGTACCCTTGATGATCTCTTAGAAAGCTTGGGACCCTTTACCTCTATCTATCGTTGGGTCCTTGCATGGTTAACAGAGATGCTTTACTGTTTGCAGAATATTCATGATTATTTACACAAACATGTACCCCAAACCATGCTGCCAACATATTTATAACTGTCTCCACAACATCTCCCTCCATTCTCAGGTTATCCATGACACAACGTCTACCAGACTTTGTTATAGAGTGTTTTATTTACAACACTTTAACCCCTTCCCTGGGAGAAACGTGTATACTCGTTTTCACAAAATGTTCTTTTTCAGTTGTCGACGAGTATACTAAGAAAATATGGTAAAAAAATATGGTTTATAGGAAGACGAGTTACAAACTGTTTTCATAACCAGCTTCAAAAATACTATATAGAACCAAAATAAAAAAATTAGTCTGAAAAAAAAAACGTTTTTAACAAAAAAATTGTTGGGGAAGGGGTTAAAGGAAATTTTCATTCCAACTTTGGCTTCTTTATCAGCTTTTATTTCCTCTTGGAAATACAGAGGACTGGCTAATTTGCTGCTCCATTTGGGGCCAGGACTTGTGCCCCGAACCTGGTTTCTCCCTCCTAAAACCACTGCAAGGAAATAAATCCATTTTATAATCCCTCCACCTCAGACAACAATTAAAGCACATGGCCCCATGAGAGTTCATAAGGAGCTATTCCCAACAAGTATTGAATGCCAGCCTTGGGCCAGGCCCTATCTGGGCTCTGTGTTTATCTCATTTAAGCCTCAGTGCTGCTCTGAGGAACCTGAGGCTTAGGAAGGTTAATTTGCCCAAGATCATACTACCAGTAAGTATTCAGGGTTCAAATCCCAAACTCCCTGGCTCCAACATGCTTGGATTCTTATCACAAACACAAATCACAAGAGAGAGTACATGGGGCCTTGACTTATGAGTTTAATTCATTCCGAGACTGAGCTAGTTAGGAAGCTCGTTAAGGAGTTTGTTAACTCAAATTACTCTGTCAACTCAATGCAAAAAATCAGCCGAGAGAGAGCTGGTATCTCAAAAAACTCGTTAGTTGGGACACTCATAAGTCAAGGCCCCACTGTATAGTCTCCCCTCCCCTCCCCTCCCCTCTCCTGTTTCTAACCCTCCACTGTTGCCCTCTGAGGGCTCCTTACTCTGTTTTGCTCTGCATAATGTTTTTAAAATAGTGGTTATCTTTCTTTTGCCTGAGGAATGCAGCTTTGCTCCACCATGACTGTTTTCCCTGTAGTGGCTCTACTCTACAGCTATTCTAAGTGGGTGAGCCCCATGGCTCCTGCTGGAGTTTCTGTGCACCAGCTTCTGGCACACCAGCCTCTCTTGCTTCTCCATCCTCTCTGAAGCTTCCTAGAAATCTAGTTAAGTTTGTTATCTCAATATGATTGTGTCTCATTTCTCCGTATGGACGTGGACACGTGCGATGTGGACAGGGGAAATCCATTTGGATCCTTTACCAGTGGTAGGCAAACTACGGCTCGTGAGCCACATGCGGCTCTTTGTCCCCTTGAGTGTGGCTCTTCCACAAAATACCGACTTCTGCGCATGGGCCACGAAGTTTCAATCGTGCTATACCTGCACGCCTGCACGTGGTATTTTGTGGAAGAGCCACACTCAAGGGGCCAAAGAGCCGCATGTGGCTCGTGAGCCGCAGTTTGCCGACCACTGCCTTAGAGGGTGGTGTCCTAGGGCTCTCTTCTCTCTTTTCCTGTTTATGACGTTTATGTCATGACTGAAGCATTAGTCCCAATTAGCCTGACATGGCCCTGCTGCCTGACTGTTTCTGTTTAATTGCCTTCCAATATCTCTGACCAGATGTCCTGAAGGTTCTTCAACATTAGCATGTCCAACAACTAAGCTCACTTCGTCTCTAGCCACCTCTTTTATGGGCCTTCTTCTATCATTTCCTGGTTCATAATATCACCATCTACTGTCATCCATCTTCTAAACAGGAAACCTTAGAGATACACTTTATTCCATTCTTTCATACCTCATACTCCATTGATTTTCAAACCTTGTTAATGGACTCTACCTCAGAAGTATCTCCCAAGTCCAGGCCCTTTATTCCTTCTGCCCCTGCCTTAATTCAGGCACTCCACTCTTGCCTGCATTGTGTGAATGGCCTGTTAAGTAGCATTATCTTCTTAAAAACTGAAACTGATTATGTCACCTGTCTTCAAGAAAATCTTTGCAGTTTTGCTGTTACCTGTAAGATCAAGCCCATGTTCCTGGTTTTGGCAGAGTCATCATAATTGGGTGCCCATCTCTGACCCTCC
>NW_006288182.1:26128-28011 GCF_000327345.1 Myotis davidii | reverse complement strand
TGAGAGTTCCTGCCTCTGTTTTATTCCTGCTCTGCCTGTGGCCCCTTTTGCATCCTTCAGCAGGTCTCACAGCTCATCTCCTCCCTGTCTCCCTGCAGAGGGGGTTCTCTATGCTGCCACTGTGAGAAACTACCTGGGAACGGAGCCGATTATCTCCCGGGCTGTGGGCCGTGCTGAGGATTGGATTCGGACAGAGACCTTGCCATCCTGGCTTAACGGTGGGGAGAGGAAGAGGTGGTACTGTGGGGACAGAGAGGGTTGGTGGAGGCTGGGTGACCCCTCACTGAGTCTGTGGGATCTGAGGCCACAGGTCTCCCCAGCTCCAGCCTTTGTCGCAGCCATGGCCTTGAGGCCAGCTGAGTGGGGGGATGAAGACGGAGACAAGGAAATCTACTTCTTCTTTACGGAGACTTCTCAAGCCTTTGACTCAGACGAGCACCTTAAAGTTCCTCGGGTGGCCCGTGTGTGTGCGGTGAGACTCTGAACCCAGCTGTCTGTCTGTTGTCTCCTGCTCTGCCTGGTGTCTGTCTTTTCTTCTCTGGGTCTCGGTCTTTACATTTCTCCTCTGTCTCCATTTTCCCTGTCTTGACTTAATTTCTGGGAGCTTCAAGAGTATGGGGAAAGGACTCTAGCCCCTTTAACTCCATAACTGCCCTTGTGACACAGTGTCCCTAGGAGGTGTAGAGGTTAAAGGTGAGAATTGTTGACAGACCTGGGTTCCAGACCCTGCTCCACTACTTCCTGCCTCTGTGACTTGAGGTACGTCTTTAGCATCCTTATAGATGAGGATATTGATGATGCCTAGCTATAAGGGTTGTTTTGAGGCCTAAATGGGATAATGTATGTAAAGCACATAGTATAGTACTTCGTAAGTGCAACAATAAACTTAGTCCCCGTCATTGTGACCCTGTCTACCCCTGTATCATTCCCTACTGCTAACTCTGTCTGTATCTCTACATTGCATTTTTATGCGTCTGTCTCTCCATCTGTTTTTGTCTGGGGGAAACTCGTATTGGTCTACACATCCTCACTACAATGTTTGTATTCTAAGGAGAAATGCCCATGCTCTTTTCACCCCAGGGGGACCTTGGAGGCCGGAGGACGCTCCAGCAGAGGTGGACGACCTTTCTGAAGGCCGACCTGCTGTGTCCAGGGCCTGTAGATGGCCGGGCCTCTAGTGTCCTGCAAGACATGTCTATTCTTCGACCTGAGACTGGAGTGGGGGCCCCCATCTTTTATGGCATCTTTTCCTCCCAGTGGTGAGGGGGTCCTGGTGTGGAGGAGAATTACAGGGTGGGAGATACGTGGGGCTGGCACCTTTCAGTGCTGTCTCTTCCAGAGGGAGTGGCTTCTCCAGGGAGCTGGCTGCATGGCTCCTATGCATTTCTTATGGGTCATCTAATTTGACAGGGGGTGAGTTTTCTAGTGCTCTTCAGATATCTAGCTCCAACCTGTGTCTCTTTCAGGGAGGGGGCTGCCATCTCGGCTGTCTGTGCATTCCGACCACAAGACATTCGGACAGTGCTGAATGGTCCCTTCAGAGAGTTGAAACATGACTGCAACAGGGGATTGCCTGTCATGGACAATGAGGTACCCCAGCCCAGACCTGGAGAGGTAAGGGGTCTGGGGCAGCTCTTCACCCTATGCCAGAATCGCCTCATTAGAGCAAGAGCCCAAGTAAGCATCGCGGATACTTCAGGCTCCTGGTAAATGTTGTCACCTGTACTGTGTTTTCCCTAGTGCATCGCTAATAACATGAAACTCCAGCAGTTTGGCTCCTCACTCTCCCTGCCTGACCGTGTGCTCACCTTCATCCGGGATCACCCCCTCATGGACAGGCCAGTGCTTCCAGCTGATGGCCACACCCTGCTGGTCACTACAGA
>NW_006288182.1:23219-25169 GCF_000327345.1 Myotis davidii | reverse complement strand
CTGTCTCCTTTGATGCTTTATATACTGCTGAAATTTAGCAGGTCTTAGCATGCACTGTTGTTTTCTCATTCTTTCACATGGTTCTCTGAAGGGACCTCTGTGAATCCAGTTGCTCAAGCTGGAAATTGCCCACACTATATTGCAGTTGGTACTGACTCTAGCTCCATCTGTTATATCCTCTGTCCACAGCAACTTCTCTTTTTCTCTACTGCTATCACTCTTGTCCTAGCCATCATCATTTCTTAATTGGATTACTCCAATAACCTCCAAATTGGTCTTGTTTTGTCCATTTGGGGATCCCATCATGCATTTTCCACTCACCAGTTAACTTAAAATCATGTGCCACATTGAAGCATATCCCTGACATTATATTCATCTACAATATTTCATTATATATCTGTATCACATAAGAACTCTCTTAAAAACATTTTATTATAGGAAATTTTAAACATTCAAAAACTAGATAGTATAATGAATTTCCATGTATCTATCATTCAGTTTCAACAACCATCAACTGACAGTCTTACTTGATCACTATCTTCACTCACTCCCTATTATTTTAAAGCAAATCTTAGACATTATATCACTTCATCCATAAATCTTTCTGTGTGTATCTTTAACACAGAAAGGCTTTAGAAAATGTAACCATATTATCATTATCATACTGCAAACTCACTTTCTTAATGTCATCAATAATCACATCAATGTCTGATTTTCCCAATTGCATATACTTAAAGATAGTTTGCTTAAGTCAGGATCAAAATAATGTCCATCAGTTGTAATTGGTTGATATGTTTCTTAAGTCTTTTAATCTTTAATTGAGATTCCTTTCAAATGAGTAATTTTTAATTGATTGGTTGGAAGGTATTTTTTTCAGACTGACTTCATGAATTCCTATTTTGAAGCCCAGTTAATTTACTATATATTTGTGCATATTACTAAATCCCAATCTTACAAATACTTTAGAAGTAAAAGTACTTGTTTTTGGGGATTGATTTTGTTTAAGAACTTTGATCTGGTATTTTGGTTTCTCTTGGGAGAACTTTGAAACAACTCAGATGAAAACAAGTACTTTATTCTTTCCTTTATTGTTTTAATATTCATTAAAATAAGAATTTAATTGGTGTTGGATAGCCTGTGTACTGGAGCCTTGGGGTCTCCTTTACATATATATGTATGTGCGTGTAGGATGTGGGTGTGCATACATGCCAGTATACTTCTTAGTAATGTGAGAAATGACCAAGCTGGTACTTCTATGCATTCTATCCTTCATACCTCAATTCATATAAGGGAGAAAACATAGACCATGAAGTTCCTGTGGCTATTGCCACACCTATGGCCTTCCCATGTTCCCCACTGTCAGCTAGACTAAGCAAACTTGGTTTTACCCAGAGATTTTAATATATTCATACTAGTCTTAGAGCTTATTTCTGTGGCTCCAATTCATGTTGAAAGAATTCACACTCAAGCGGAATCTCCTTTTGGTTGAAGCTTTTGTGTGTTCCACCTGGTCTTCACTGACATTCCACTAGAGGTCTCCCTGGCCTCCCTCCCTCCCTCTGGTAGTGGTGCCAGGAAGTTCAGAGTGAGCAGCCTGTCTTGCTGTCCTTCTGTCAGACACAGCCCATTGAAATCCCGAAAATACCAAGACTGTATGATTTGAAACAGATCTTTTAGAGGCCAATAGTTACCAACAGTTGTTGAAGAAAGAGTTCCTATATAGAGATGAGCAGCATTATGAAACAAAGTCATCTCACTGACTGACCCTCACAGAATTTTGATTAACTTTTATAGAGAAGTTATCCATTTCTTTTAACAGAAAGAAAACCCCAGACCTTGTAGTTTTAATAGTTTTTTTCCAGAGAAATCTTATGGTGTGGACAGTCAGCTATATTTCTTGGAAGTTTCCAATGTTGTTTTTTCAAGCACACCACCAAACATCATTCCAAT
>NW_006288182.1:21393-22913 GCF_000327345.1 Myotis davidii | reverse complement strand
CCCCCCCGCCCAGCCTATACCCTCACTACCTTTTATGCCTTTGCTGTTTCTCTGCAGAACACCCAGTAGTGTTTGAAGTTCTTGTGGCTACAGCTGTGCATGTGGTCTTGCCATGTTCCCCAAGCTCAGCTTGGGCATCCTGTGTGTGGCACCAGCCCAGTGGAGTGACTGCTTTTACCCCCCGGAGGGATGGGCTTGAGGTGGTGGTAAACCCAGGGGCCATGGGTGCTTATGCTTGTGAATGTCAGGAGGGTGGGGCTGCCCGCGTGGTAGCAGCTTATAGCTTGGTATGGGGCAGCCATCAGGGCCCCTCAAGCCGGGCCCACACTGTGGGGGCTGGACTGGCTGGCTTCTTTCTGGGGGTTCTTGCAGCATCGCTGACTCTCCTTCTGATTGGTCGACGTCAGCAGCGAAGGCGACAGAGGGAACTTCTGGCTAGAGACAAGGTGGGCTTGGACCTGGGGGCGCCGCCATCTGGGACCACAAGCTACAGCCAGGATCCTCCCTCTCCCTCTCCTGAAGATGAGCGGCTGCCCCTGGCTCTAGGCAAGAGGGGCAGTGGCTTTGGTGGCTTCCCTCCACCTTTTCTGCTTGATCCTTGCTCAAGCCCAGCCCATATTCGGTTAACTGGGGCTCCTCTGGCCACATGTGATGAAACATCCATCTAGGGCTGGGTGAGTGACCACTAGTGCATGACTGGCCACTGGAGTGGTGTGACCATTGAGATGTTGGGGTCACTGGGCCTGGAAAACCATCATGGCCTCTGAGTTCTCTTTGTCCTTTGAGTGATCACTTGACTTCAGTGTCAGCCCTCTCTGGCCCTAGATGGGTTCCAGGCCAGGCCTTTGTCTGTGTCCTGATTCCTGATTCCCATGAGAGATCAGAACTTCTCTCTGCAGTGAATCAGGGCTTTTCCCACACCTGCTCTCTGAACTCCAGTAACCCCTTCAGTCCTGTCCCATTATTTTGGGCCCATAAATTTGGGGAGGGGCATAGAACATAGCTGTGATTTTGCCTTCTGGTTGGACCCTGGCCAAATGGAGGAGCTATGGAGGTGGTTGGAAGCTAATGTGCACTGAGTCCTTGGAGTGGTTTTGCTCATTCTTCCAGTTAGTCTAATTCTCTGTGGAGAGTGCATGACCCCCCTCCACCTCACTTTTCCTTCTTCCATGAAAGAGCATGTGTGTATATATGAGTGTTCATAGGACACTTGCCAAATGTGCATGAATGATGGGGCTGTTGCTCAGGTGTATTCATCGGGGTAAGGAGGGGTAAGGTTGGGGTGGGGGGGTTGACTGCAGAACTTTATACCCTATAGCCAGTGAAGGAATGGCTTTCTAAAAGGAAATAAACAACTGCCCCCACTCCTCCAATCACTTCTCACAACCCTTCTCTTGAGTTGAGAAACACTCCCAAAGAGGCCTTCTGGGTGGGAAGGGTAGCAGTACATGTGACCCCATATTTCAGTTTTTTTTTGCCTCCTGGCTGCCACGCCTGCCCTGCACAGCTGCTCTCTTTCT
>NW_006288182.1:15132-21257 GCF_000327345.1 Myotis davidii | reverse complement strand
AGGTTGACACCCTTGCCCTAAAGCAGTTAGTTTTCCAGTGGGGGTCCATGGACTCCCTGAAATCATATGCAAAATGTTGTCTGTATATGTGTCTGTGTTTTTTGGTGGGTGGGGTGGGTGGGTGGATGTTTTATGGCTTTCATCAGATTCTCAAGGCCTTAACACAGTTAAAGGACCACTGCCCCCAAGTCATGACACTGCTGGCCAAGCTGAGATGGTGCCACTCAGCAGCAGCTCTCTGCCTCGGCTCCCCTGCTCTGTGGCCAGCCCCTGGACTTGCAGCTCCTGGAGGCCGTCTCATTTCTCCAGACCCTGGAAGCTGAGCTCTGTGAATATTTGAAGACACTATCAACTCTCACTAAACTTAAAGACTTCTTCCTGCTTCACATCTCACAGATGCTTTAGGCTTCTCCTGCTCGGTCTTGGCTTGTAAATGTGCCTCATTCATCCCTGATGAGGGATCCCTGCCCCATCCCCCAGAGCTCCAGTGAATGATCCAGCCCTTCCCAGTTGAAGTTTTCAGCTCTACTTTCCTTGGCAGCAGCTGTGAATTACCCAAAAGAGTTCCCTTCGGTTTGGACTTATCAGTGGCTATGCCCTAATAAGTGTATGATCTTCAGCAAGTAATCTAACCTAGGAACATTGGTTTACTCATCTGTAGAGTGGGGGTAACATTACCTACCTCAAGGTTGCTACAAGGATTAAATGAGAACATGTAAACAATAAAGCACTATGTATACCAGTAGAGGTGGTTGTGTAAAAATTGTACTATTCCGCCATAATCATATACCTTAACCAAATGGTAACCATGACACATGTATCACTTTAAGCTCCATTTGGTGGATGGAGCCTCACACAGATGTCATCTCTGACCAGATCTTAGCAGCCAGTGTATAAGGCCCATGGGAGACAGGGCCTGTGGTTTATTGTAATCCTCAGATGTCTGAACCTAGTGACCTTATTAGTCCTCTGTGGGAATGGAGGAAGCTGTGTGTTCTTGGGTCTGTCCTCATTTTACTCTCTCAAGGTTATGCATTAATTCCATTTGAGGGAGGAAAGAAGATGGGGAGATGTCAGAGGGGCCTGGGGTCTCTGAGGAGGGGAGAAGAGTTTTCCAAGGGGGGGAGGGAGGAATTCAAGCATGTCAAATTCGTGGCCGATGGGCTGCATGTGGCCTGTTGGCTGAGAGTTTGACATGCTTGGATTAGATTATGGTGGATTTGAATATTTGGTTCTTGAACAATGGCTCTGATTTGAGGAAAACGGGATGAGGAATGTAGGAAAAATGAGGAATGATGGGAATAGACATGAAGTGAGGAAAATCACCTCTTAGTTGGAAAGTTCAAGCCCCACGAATGAGTGAGAGCTCAGGAATGTGAAGCCAGCTCCTAGAGAAATAGTGTGAGTAATTGCATTATCTTTGGGGTGTGGGAAGGCAAGAGAGCTGAAGGAGGGGGCAGGATTCCTACAGGGATAATTGTGAGGATTCTGGCAGCCAGAGACCTGGCTGGCTTCACACGGTAAAGAAGGGTGAAGACGGGACTTGTGCCTCACTTCCTGGCCTTCACTCTTAAATACCCCTCTGTTTTTGGCTCTGGTCCCTGATCCCTAAACTGATACCCTCAGCGTGTCACTCCTATCATTGTCTGCTGCTACCCACTGAAAATAGAGTCAGAAAGATATGCTTATTATTGGCTCGTATGAGCCAAGGGAGCTCTAGCACAGCACTGGCCTAACCCAACATTAGGTGAACTCACATCTTTTCCCTGGAGACCCCCAGGCCCTCCCTTTCCCCAGCAGCCCAAACTTCACTGGTGGCCTCAGTGATGGTGGGAAACGTCCTTTTGGTATCTGCTGGGTCCTGTCTGTCTTGGCTACTCAGCTTCTGTCAGAGGGGGGCATTCATGGCTGCAACAAACTATACACAGGTCCTGCCTGTCTCAAGGGTGTAGTGATAAGACTTGCCTTTTTTGGTTGTAGCAGAGGCAAAGTTGGAATTTTGAAAGATTATTTTTATCAACTAGAAGAAAAACTAGCAATAAAAGTACAAGAAATCTTTCTGCAGTTTTTAAATTTTCTCTGGAGGCCCCCGGACAGGCCTCTGTGTGACATGGCAACTTGTGTGACCAGTAGACAACAGGTGTGGTTCCAGACAGGTCCGTCTCAACTGATGTGAAACACCAGATCCTGGTTGAGGTGGGGAACGGCAAGCAATAGGGAAGGGCTAGTTTCCAAGAACTCTTCCTCTCTTTTCTTTCCCCTTGGTTCCCAGCCCATGGGACTGGGGTTTAGGGCTATAGATGCATCTTGGCCCTGCCCACTGGTGGGTGTGGCACTCCTCATTTATGACAGAGTTGGCAGTGCTGGACCACAAGCTAAAGGCTTTCACCACCTGCAGCTGGAACCATGATTGGGGCAGGAAGAGTCAGCAACTGATGCTGGATCCAAAGACCAACATCTCACCCTCAGGTTCAAGCAAGTCCTTTGAGTTGAGGCTGGCAAGAAAGTCCTTCCCAGTACTGAGGTTCACACGAGGCACTCTCTGAGGGGTAAGTGTTGAGGAAGCTGGTTAGATCTCTCTGGTGAGAGGCTGAGGCAGAGAGCTCCTGGGAAAAGCTCAGGCCTGCATAGGCATATGTTCTATCTGTCAAGTGAGGGGCTCCAATTAGCCTAACATGGAGTTCCCAGAATTCTCCCCTGCAAGCCCAGGAAAGCAAACAGTCAACACACATTTTTAGTAATCTCCTTTCAAGACATGCTTACTCACGTATGATAGGTAAGCTCCTATTCCTTCCTCTATAAGAAACAAGGAGGCAGAAGTGGCCCTTGCCTGAGGTGAGAGTGGGGATGGCTGTTTTAGTCTTTGAGTGACATAGACCTGTGCTCTGTTTTCACGTAGTTTCTCCAGAAGTGGCACAAGCTCTGTTGAATGAAGGGGTGGATGCTGGAGACAATCAGGGCCTGAGGATGAGGGGGAAGACTCCCATACTTTGGTGTGAAAGGATGGAGCTGCCTGCCCATTTGCTGAGTGGGTTCGGAGAATGAGCTTCTCAGCAACAGCAGTTGGGGGAACCAGACTCTTCTGTCCTTTGCTGGGAGCCACACGAGTCCCATGAATTCATATTCAATTCTAGGGAGAAAGATGGCCACCATCAAGATGCCTGAGATAGAATATTTTCCTTCTGAAGTGACCGGGAGTTCAGGTTAAATTGATTAACAGAAATAAAGTAATGTTTTTTTGGCCTCTGTGAGTTTGTAGAGAAACATTCATGTCTACTGGAACATCAGCATTTCTAAAATTAGCTGAGTCTGGATGTCTATTATGAACTGGCCTATAGACTGAGGGAACAGAACTAGCTGTAAAAGCGTAGAGTTGAATGGCTTCTTCTAAAGTGAAGAAGCCATTTCTCCTAAGGTAGCTTCTCCCAACACATAGCCACGAAATTTAATCTTTCATCACACTTAAAACCTATAGCCTCTTAGATTTACCAGATTTAGGCAATTTGCCTGTGATTTCATCATCCTATATAATAAAAGCCTAATATGCTAAGTGTCCAGTCATCCATTGGCCATTCAACCAATCAAATCATAATATGCTAAAGATATGCTAAGGCCACTCAACTACTCGCTATGACGTGCACTGACCACCAGGGGTAAGATTCTCTGACCGGTAGGTGAGCTTGATGCTGGGGTCCAGCTGGTCAAGATTGAGCGAGATGGCCTGGACATACCCTGGAGCACTCCTGCTGTCCCTCCCTCGCTGGCCAACCTCCCTCTTCCCTGATTGTGCACTGGTGGGTTCCCTCGGCTGGCCGTCACCCTCTTGCAACCCAGGACCCCTTGGGGGATGTCGGAGAGCCGGTTTGGCCTGATCCTGCAGGCCAGGCTGAGGAACCCCACCTGTGCATGAATTCGTGCACCGGGCCTCTAGTAATACTATAACTCATCATAGATTGTGATCACCTTGCAATTCCCAGGTGTCCTACTTGAAAAACCAAAATGTCTGCAGCCCTGGCATTCTCCCACCTCATAGGACACAAACATCTGCTAAGGCCACGCTGGGATGTGACGGACTGAGAAAAAAGTAGATCACTCCATAATCATGTCTGCACACAGCCAAAAACGGGAACATTGTCCAAACAATGAAAATGACCAAGCATCCACCTGTTCCGGCTAGAGGAGTGACTGCTGCTTTACCAATCCTTCACCTGCTCCAGCATCATGTTAGTCGTCCCTCTGTCTGGATGAGACTAGTACGACACCCAGTCATAGAATTACCCCACTTCCTGGCAAAACCCCACCCAGAGCAAAGCCCTGCTTCCTTAGAGCCTCCTGCAAACACCTAGTGCAAGCCTTAAGTTCCTTCTAATAGCCTCTTCCTGAAACGTCCCACAGTTCCCCAAGAGTTTGTAATATATATTTCCATAGTCATAAAATGTATGGAATAATACACACAGAACTGTTAGCAATTGTTATCCCTGATGAATAATTTTTGACTTTTAAAAAATATATATTTATTCATTTCAGAGAGGAAGGGAGAAGGAGAGAGAAAAACAGAAACAATGATTATGAGAGAGAATCATTGATTGGCTCCCTCTTGCAGACCCCACACTGGGATCAAGCCTGCAACCTGGGCATGTGCCCTGACCGGGAATTGAACTGGGAACCTCCTGGTTCATAGGTAGATGCTCAACCACTGTGCTGCATCAGCCGGGCAATTTTTACCTTTTTTTTTTTTTTTTAAAAAAAAACAATATGCATGGAGAGAGAGAGGAGAAGAAAGGGAAAGAAAGAAGAATGAACTGGCAGTGATGATGACACTGTCTGGGGTAGTGGTGCTAAACTAAATGTTGATAGTGATTTTATTGGACCATCTTTATTTTTTACAATTAATTTGCATTACATTTGAATATGAAGAAAAAGTTATTTTTAAATGTGTGAAAATCATGAGTTTCCAAGGAAAATACTCTGTTTTTAATTTTTATTTTTGCTATAGCATCTTGTGCCTGACTAAAATTGTATATAAGTCATGTTTGGTTTGAAGACTTCTGATTTTCCAGGTCAGTTGCAGTACAGTGCAATAGGTGTCACTCGCTCCCTGAGAATGGCATATTTCTAATGCTGGCTGGAAGCCCTCTCTGAGCTGTGCCCAATTCTAGATCAATTACCTGTCTGCAAGATATACCTAATGTCTAATCTTTGAGTTATGCATTTGTACTTGTAATTTTACATAGTACTTGTAACTTTCCTTCCTCTTATAATTTTAACCCAGTTTAGATAAGAGGAATTATCACTATAGTAAAACACACATTCCTTTTATAGGCAGAACTTTCACATAGCCACCCTATCTTCAAAGTAGTCTTTTGAAGTACTTCAGGCAGGTATATGCACTTCATTTTACAGATGAGGAAAATGAAGTTAAATAGAAAACTGAAGTTATTAATAGTTTGTTGGTCCAGTTTTCTTTTCCCTTCATTGGTTCTATGCAGCAAAACAATACTATTTGTGCTTTAAATATATCTATACTAATAAAAGACAAATTGCAAATTGACTGTACCTTCATTATGCCTTAAGCCACGCCCACCAGCCAATCAGAGCGACTATATGCAAAATAACCCAACCACGATGGTGGCCAGTAGCCACAGAGCTGGAGCAAGCAGGAGGCTTGGTGGCTCCAGTAATGCAGGAAGCCAAGCTTCCCACCTGCTGCAGTCGGCTCTGAGCTCCACTCAAGGCAACAAAGTTTCAATTATAGAAGATAAATAAAACCCAGATACCTGTTTTCAGCCGGCCATGGCCATGGAGCTGCAGTGAGCAGGAGGCTTGGGTTGCCTTTGGCAATGGAGGAAGCCAAGCTTCCCGCCCGCCCTGGTCGCTCTGAGCTCCACTCAAGGGTACAAAGTTTCAGTTACAGAAGGTAAATAAATCCTAGAATTAAAAAAAAAAAGGGAAACCATAAAAATTCTAGAAGAATCCAAAGGCAACAAAATCTCAGTCATATGCCGAAGCAATTTCTTCACTGATCCAGCTCCTAGGGCACTTGAAACTAAAGAGAAAATGAACAAATGGACTACATCAAAATAAAAAGCTTCTGCACAGCAAAAGAAACCATCAACAAAATAAAG
>NW_006288182.1:12586-14939 GCF_000327345.1 Myotis davidii | reverse complement strand
ATAATATGCACACAAACTACATTTTCTACTGCTTAGCACTTGAGAAACAACATCAACTATTCTTCATAAATCAAATAAATGGACTTCTGAACTCAAGAAAAATCATGAGCTGGAACTAGAGAGCATTATGCTAAGTGAAATAAGTTAGTCAATGAAGAAAAAATACCACATGATCTCACTCATTCATAGATAATAGAGACCTTTATAAACTTTTGAACAATAATAGATACAGAGGCAAAGCTGCCTCAAACAAACTGTCAAACTGCAGCAGGAAGGCCCAGGAGGGTCGGTTGGCAGTAGGTAGAAGGGTAAGAGATCAACTGAAGGACTTGTATGCATGCATATAAGCATAACCAATGGACATAAGACACTAAGGGGTAGAGGAGTTCAGGGGATTGTCAAGGGCGGGGGGGAAAGAAGGACACATATGTAATACCCATTGTAATACTTTAAGCAATAAAAAAAATTTTAAAAAAAGAGCGGGCTTTTCACGTGGCCTCTGCTCCTCAGATGGGAGTGGACTGCTCACGTGGCTGCTGCTCCTTGGATCGGGGCTGGCTGCACACTCCTGCTGCTCCTCAGATGGGGCAGGCTGCTCATGAGGCTGCCACTCTTTGGACAGGGGCAGGTTGCTTACAGGGCTACTTCTCCTCATGCAGGTGCGGGCTGCTTGCGCAGCTGCTGCTCCTCAGAAGGAAGATGGGCTGCTTGTGTGGCTGCTGCTCTTCAGGCGGGAGTGAGCTGCATGTGCGGCTGCTGCTCCTCAGATGGTTGCGGGATGCTCACCCAGCTGCTGCTCGTTAGACAGGTGCAGACTGCGTGTGGCTTCTGCTCCTTGGACCAGTGTGGGCTGCTGCTCCTCAGATGTGGTTGGTCTATCTGTTCGTGTGGCTGCTATTCCTTAGAAAGGAGTGAGCTGCTTGGGTGGCTGCAGTGCCTTGGGCTGGAGTGAGCTGCACGTGTGTCTGCTGCTCCTCGGATGGGGGAGGCTTCTCGGGTGGCTACTGCTCCTTGAATGAGAACAGGCTGATTGGGGCGATGCTGTTCCTTGTATGGGTATGGGCTGCTCACACCGCTCCTGCTCCTCGTATGGGGGCAGGCTGCTCGTGTGGCTGCTGCTCCTCGGACTGGGGGAGGCTTCTCGGGTGGCTACTGCTCCTTGAATGAGAACAGGCTGATTGGGGCGATGCTGTTCCTTGTATGGGTATGGGCTGCTCACACCGCTCCTGCTCCTCGTATGGGGGCAGGCTGCTCGTGCACTTGGTGCTCCTTGGATGGGGGTAGGTTTCTCACACACCTACTGCTCCTCAGATAGGAGGAGGGTGTGGGCTGCGCAGCTGCTGCTCCTCGGATGAAGGTGGGCTGCATGGGGTTGCTGCTCCTCAATCATGGGCAGACTGCTCGTGTGGCTGCTGCTCCTCGAATGAGGGAGCGGGCCACTCACACAGTTGACAGCTGCTGCTCCTTGGACAGGGGCAGGCCACATCAGGTTTCTGCTCTTAGGCCTGCTGCTCCTTGGACAGGAGTGGGCTGCTCACGTGTCTGCTGCTTGCGTGGTTGCAGTGCCCCGGGCTAAGGCATTGGGCCGGTCAGAGGGGGGCATGCTTCAGAATTCACAGAAGCCTGTGCTCAGGGTGGCTGGAGACTCGTTGACTGTGGGACCACAGCCGAAGTAGCAGGTCCCTAGCAGGGGTGTCTGTAGAGTCCCAGGTGTCTGGTTATGAGGCTCACTCTCTAGCACCTTGCCAGACAGGATATAATTCACCTTGACAAGAGACAACACAAAGGGACCAAAGCACGAATGTACTCACGACAACAATAACCCTACTATAAATGACCACCTGAGAAAAGAGAATTAGGAGTGAGAAAAGAGAGCATAGAAGAGTACAAAAAAGATAAGAGAGAAAAGAAGAAGGAATAAAAGGAAATTATATATATATGCGGAAAATACCATAGAACCAATACATAAACAAACAAAGAAAAAAAATAATAAAATTAAAAAAAATACAAACACCAAACCCCCAGCAAAGAGGGTGGGAGCAGAATCTGTAGCTGCTGAGCTTATATATAGAAGATAAGGTTAAGAGTTGGATGAATATGGGGAGGATTTCAGTTCAGTATAGAAGAAGTAGAAAGGGGATGGTGATAAGAGGAAAGAGAACGAGAAAAAAAAATAATAAATTTACTAAAATATTGAATTCAAAAATGGTATAAAAATAGCAAATAAAAATAAAATAAAATAGAGTGATGGAAAAATAATGCAAAAAGATATAGAAAATAAAGCAACAAACAAAGACAGGAAAACAAAGAAAAAAGAAAACAGATAACAAAACAATAATAAAAAATAAAAATG
>NW_006288182.1:10299-12403 GCF_000327345.1 Myotis davidii | reverse complement strand
CTAGGCCTGTAGCACAAGTAAAGTTGCCAACCTGGGTAAAGCTGCCGCCCATGTGAATTGCGGGCTTGTGATCCAAGCAGACAGGCATTTCCAAAGTATGGATAGCAGTCACCAACTATGGCACACCACCCAGCCCATATCCCCCTCCCCCCCCCCTAAAATAAAACTCTTCATTAAAGCCCAACAGCAATTAAGCAATTTTTAATCTTCACTCTACATACAAGGCAACCTGAAATTTAGAGCAAGATTTAAAGAGAGACACATCTCGCTCTAGCCAGTTTGGATCAGTGCGTGGAGCATTGGCTTGTGAACTGAAGGGTCCTGAGTTTCATTCTGGTCAAGGGCACATGCCTGGGTTGTGGGCTCCATCCCCAGTGGGGGGCATGCAGGAGGCAGCTGGTCAATTATTCTCTCTCATCACTGATGTTTCTATCTCTCTCTCCCTCTCCCTTCCTCTCTGAAATCCATAAAAGAATACTCACCCTGCATCTCCTGTGGCTTCTTCATGTCCCAGTTGCAACTTTAGGAACCCTGATAAGTGCTATCTAGGTTGTAAACAAAGCCTTTGGGAGGCCCAGGCTTTCTCTGTGTGAGACAGATGATCAGGCTTCATTATTGAACTACTCATTCCCCCTTTTTTGCTCCGTGTAATAGAGAACGTAGCCTCCTGTCCCTGGACTTGACCAACATGCTGATTGAGAGAGAGAGAGAGAGAGAGAGAGAGAGAGAGAGAGAGAGACCATAGTAGGCACAGCAGGGTCCTTTCCCCGGCCTTCTCCGTGGTCCTTTCCAGCCAGAGGAGTCACTGGTTTCCCTTTTCAAAGGGGCTGGTCTATTTTGCCTGTCACAAGACAAAGGGTATAGCTCAATGATTTATTTTAATTTAGGGTCAGAAAGCAGATGTTCCTGCTCTCGAGAAAGTTCCCAGACCACTTCTACCACAGCCACAATTTCTCGAATTTAAGTTTTACTTTTATCCAAGAAGCACATTTAAGATTACTCTCTTTTTAGCTATTATTTTTTACTTATGTAACTTTTACATTGTTTAAAAATTAAACAATGCCAAAAGGCTCATAAGGAAAAACAGCTATCTCCTGTCTAATTTAATCTTTTTTTTTTTTAAATTAATCTCAGAGAGGAAGAGAGAGGGAGGGAGAGGGAGGGAGAGAGAATCATTGATTGGCTGTTGCCTGCATGGCCCATACTGGGGATCAAGCCTGCAACCTGAGAATGTGCCCTTAGTGGGAATTGAACCGTGAACTCCTGGTTCATGGCTTGGCTCACTGGATAGAGCATCGGCCTGTGGACTGAAGGGTCCCAGGTTCCATTCCTGCCCGGTTGCGGGCATGATCCCCAGTAGGGGGCGTGCAAGAGGCAGCTTATGAATGACTCTCTCTCACTTCCTGTCTGAAAAAAATAAAAATATATTTAAAAAAAGAAAAAAAAAAAAAGAAACTCAACCACTGAGCCATGCAGTAGGGGCGATCCTGAGCACTTTTGTCTCCCTGGACTCTCACATCATTAAAAAAAAAATTAATGAATAGATTTTTTTGCGGGCCCTAAAAATTTCACTTTGTTTTCTGACGTAAGAAAAAAAAAATCAAAACATTTTCTTTGATTTTTTCATTTTCCCCCCTGACTTTAAAAGAAGTCTGAACATTTCCGTGGGCCCCTCAAAGAGTCGTGCGTCACAGGCACGGCTGCGCTCAGCGTGCCTGACACATGGGTGGCCCAGGGCCCAGGCTTGGGAGAGCCCTCGGGAGACAAGGCGTCTGCGGTCCTCTGGTCAGAAGCCCTACCAGGGCTGAGCCTGCCAGGCTGAGCAGGACCCGCACCAGGTGGGTTTGGGCCCCTGGGCGCCCTCTTGCCCCAGCCCGAGCTGCTAACACCGCCTGGGGCGCGAGCCGGCTGAAGCCCAGGTGGCTTCTTGTTTCCCTCCTTTCCTCCGTCAGGTCTCCTTAGCCCTTTTCCTGCCCTGAGGAGTGGAGAAGCGCTGGGTCCCCACTTGCTGGGAGAAGGCCAAGACCCATCAGTCGCCGTTGGGCTCCCCGCACGCGCCTGCGCAGCTTAAGGCGACCCCCTCAGGCCGGCGGCTGGAGGCGGG
>NW_006288182.1:4471-8174 GCF_000327345.1 Myotis davidii | reverse complement strand
GTGCGATCCGCCCGCCGGAGGCCGAACCTGGCTGAGGAGAAACCAGTGGGACCCAGGCCCGCGGCGCCGAGGCCCTGAGCAGAAACGGTAGGGTGCGCCCCACCCGGCGGCCAGGCGGAGCCACAGATGCCGGCCTCGGCCGCGCCGCCCCGCCCGGGTCCCGGGCCGCCTCCGGGCTCGCATTTCCCGCTGCTGCTGTTGGCGGTGCTGAGCGGCCCGGTGTGCGGTCTGGTTCCCCGCTGGGTGCCCAGGACCTCGCTTCCCGTCTCCGGTAAGGCGCGGGCGCCCTCGCTCTCAGCCCTTTGCGCTGCGCCCAGGCGCCTCCCGGGGGTGTCTACACCCTCCTGCTCCCGGGACCCAGGCAGCCGCATCCTGGGCCCCTCCACGCCGGCCATAACGGTCATCCGAGCCCAAGACCAGGAGGGACTCCCTCGCGGTGCTGCTCCATGGGATCCCAGCAGGGCCTCGCGCCTCGGCCCCCCGCGACACGCCCAGGCGGCTCCCGCGGCCCTTTATTCCCAGAACGCGGGAGAGTTAAGTCCGTCGCGCTGCAGACAGGGGCACTGAGGCCCAGGGCGGGTTTGGGAGTTGCCGGAGGTCATCTGTTCGCAGTTCTCTCTCCCTTATTATCCTCCTACCAGACATGCACCTGTGTCGGTCACGCCAGTTTGGTACCCATCCTGGCTTCCAAACCCAGAGGTCTTCCATTCCATTCTATTCCACCCACCCATTCTTTTGGTGGCCCGCTCAGCATTTCCATCTGCCCACTTCTCAAATTCATTCGCACATCATTCATTAGTTCTGTCCCCCACCCCCGTCTGTCCTGCCCACAGCCCTAATACTCCCCAACCCACTTCCCAGTTCCCTTCCATCTCTGACACCAGCTCCCTGCCTCCCACAATCCGTTCCTAACGTTGCCTGCTCTCCCTACCAGTTCCCTCCATTGAATGTTGGTAACCCGCTCAGTGAGTTGACTTAAAATTCTGTTTAAATGATTTCTAAAGTCTCCAAAAAGAAAAAAGGATGAGGGACATATGGACCTTTTAAAAGCTGGACAAGAAGCCAAGGGATGCCACAAGGTTAAATAAAAGTGGTCATTGGAGTGATTCACAGTTTAGAGGCTTTCTGCTGAGGTGGGCATGAGTGTGGCTGTGGGTCTTGTTTTCTTCTTAGTGGGCATTGAGTGTTAGCACTTTGGGCAGACAGAGCCAGTTAAGCTGAGAGTTCAACTTGTTGGCAAAAGCTCTCAACTAATTGATATTAATTTAGTCTTAACTTCAGACCAGTGACATTTAGGATGTTTTGAGTTGAGAGGACAAATGATTGGAGTGTGGGCTTTCAGGTTGTGCTGGAGCAAAAGCCACTACGTAGAGTTGTGATTACCAGGCTGGGTTGATGTCCAGGGACCCAGAGAGGTCCAGATGGCAAGGTGGAGCCAAGCTGGGGATACAAAAGGAGGTTGAAGGAACCAGGGCTTATTCTAAGCATGAGAGACGGCACAGTCATGAATATGATTGTAGGGAGATGGGTGGGGCTCCGTATATCAGCATATCTAGGAATGAATGGCTGCTGGGCATTCTATTAGTTTTGAGGGTAGCTGAGCAGACGAAACAGGTAGAATAGAGTTATATTAGTGGGGGCGTAGGAAGCCCGGAACCAGACATTGAGCTAAGAAGGTATGCTAACTTATTTGTTATAAGCTTTAAATAGATTAGAGTATATTTTTCCTCCCACTGCTTTCTTTCTTTCTTTTTTTTTCCAGAGAAGTGGAAGGGATGAAGGGGGAGAGAACAAGAAGGAAGCGAGGGAAACATCGATGTGAGAGTGATATAAATAGATAAGAATTTTGAATGCTGATGTGAGTTTTAGATTTGGTCAAAACAGAGCTCATACTTAAGGAAGGAAGAAAGGATGGATTTGTACTATGTGTCAGATGCTTCCACATGCTATTTTATTTAATTCTCTCAAAGACCCTGGATGGTGGTATTTACAGAGGAAAGTAATACTCAGAGAGGGCAAGTAACTTAAGATCATACAGCTGGTAAGTGAAAGAGCTAGATTTAACCTTGGGCTGATCCATTTCTAAAGCGTATACTCTTGCCCACTAGTCTCTATACCAGAGGTTCTCAACCTTCTGGTCCTTTAAATACAATTATTAATGTTGTGACGCAACCATAAAATTATTTTCGTTGCTACTTCGTAACTGTAATGTTGCTACTGTTAGGAATTGTTATGTAAATATCTGATATGCAGGATGGTCTTAGGCGACCCCTGTGAAAGAGTCGTTCAACAGCCAAAGGGGTCGGGACTTACAGATTGAGAACTGCTGCTCTATACCTTTTTGCATTTTGGGTAATGGAGGTGGGAGGGATCAAGGGTTGTGGGAGAGAGAGGAGGTAGTCTCCTAATGTGTTAGTGAAAAGAGTGTAGCATTTCCCTTCTAAATAAAAGGAAGTTATTATTAAATAGTGATTTTTTTAAGGGAAATTTATAGAGGAGAGTACTTGAAGCTTTAATAGATATTTTCAAATTGTGTGTCATGTTGCTATGAATAAATATTACAGACTTAATATTTATGTTGTTATTTTAATAAAGTGTTCTATTTTTTTAGAATATACATTTTATTGATTTTTTACAGAGAGGAAGGGAGAGAGACAGAGAGTTAGAAACATCGATGAGAGAGAAACATCGATCAGCTGCCTCCTGCACATCTCCCACTGGGGATGTGCCCGCAACCCAGGTACATGCCCTTGACCGGAATCGAAACTGGGACCTTTCAGTCCGCAGGCTGACGCTCTATCCACTGAGCCAAACCGGTTTCCGGCAAAAGTGTCCTGTTTTTATAGAGAAAGCATACTTGACTGCATTGTGTGCTAAATATTCTGGCCTCATCGGTTATTTACCTCCGGGAAAGTTACATGGACTGTCAGGTTCTGTCTTTTCCCCCTGATGGCTGATAAATAAATGGAAGATAACAAAAATTGGCTCTTCTGGCTGTGTGGACCTAACCCTTCTGAAGCGATGGCTGATACCACTCTTCCCTCTCTTTCTGCCAGAGGCTGACACTTACCTTACTCGGTTCAGTGTCCCTCAGACGTACAATTACTCTGTTCTCCTTGTGGATCCTGCTTCCCATACACTTTATGTCGGTACCCGGGACACCATCTTCGCTTTATCTCTGCCCTTCTCAGCAGAGAGACCTCGAAGGGTGAGTGATGAAAGTGGGGAAGACCCCAGAGCGTGTGATTAGATCTATGGTTTTATGGAAGGTCAGGGAGGGGTGTTGTGGTAGGAAGTGAAATGTTAGGGAAAATGAATAGGGCAGGCCATCAAGTACATTATCTCAGCTGAGGGTGTATGGGGGGTCATGGTGATGGGGGAAGTGTGTGAAGGAGGTTCATGATGAGGGGAGGAGGCCATAGTGACCAGGTTTTAGGTGATAGTGGGCAGAGGAATCATTAGAATCACATTAATCTAGTACAGTAGCTTTCAAACTTTTTTGATCAGCCCTTCATAAGAAATATATGGTATATTTTGACTCCGTACACAAAGTGTGTACTTGAACCAATATCTACTCTCCTATATGAGATACATTCAGATATATTTTGATAAAAGTAATCTTGGCTGTGATTTCACAATTGATTTTATTACTTGTGAATAGCTAGGGACCTCCACTTTTAAAAACAGTGCTCTGGGGGTGAGG
>NW_006288182.1:1272-4372 GCF_000327345.1 Myotis davidii | reverse complement strand
GGCATCTGTGAGTGACCATGATGGGGGGCATGCTTAAGGCAACCGATGTGCATGATAAGCATTGGGGGTGAGGGATGTCCTCACAGGGTGGAGCCTTTGCCACTGGAGGAGGTAGGAAAGGCTGGGGAGGGAGCTTGTCTGTAGAAGGTAAGTTATCCAAAATCTAAAGGGAGATGTAGTGGGACAGTGAAGGAAGTTAGGGATGCTAGCTGAGCTGGGGAGAGGAGAAATCCAGAAGAAACTTCAGAGCTAGTAACTCACGTTTCCCCTGTCCTATGTATGCTTTCTCCAGGCAGCCTGGATACATTTCTTTTTTCTTTCTTCTTCTTCTTCTTCTTCTTTTTTTTCCCTGAGTCCATTTGTTAATCAGCACTGTCCATGCCTATTTCTTCCTCCCATGGCATGTAACTCTCACCACCTTCTACCATATCCACTGCCAACTTCACTGTATAGGGCTGTGACCCTCTCCTCTCATGAGCTTCTGAGGTCACTGCCCACTAATTACCATCTGCTGGCACCATACTCTGGATCAATCTTGCCTTCAAGGTGGCTGCTCTGTCAGCCATGTTTTCTTCCAGGTTTTGTTCATTGCTGCTGAAGCCCTGGTATTTCCATCCTCACACCCTGGCAGGCTTGGGGCATATTTACCCTTAGTCACCTCTAGGCTGGTCCTGGCAACAAAAGTCCCTGGGACTGTGATATCTCAGGAAGGGTCTTGATGTTTTTGAATCCTCATCTTTTCCCATCAGTTATCCAGTAGTCAGTTATTGGTCCTCTGGTAGCACACCTTTGTGGCAAGGCCTGAGGATGAGTTGAAAACCTCACACATCCTTTGCATCTGGTGACTTCCCTTCCTACTCCATGAAACAAAAAGAGGGAGTGCGATGACTCCTTTTCCTGACCCTGATCTTTAACTTCAATCTTGACTTCACCCTTCTGCAATCTTCAGTAATCCTTGCCACCTGGATCTAGTCAGTGCTTATTTCCAAACCTCTCTCTGTTAAAGGCCATCCTCATATCTCTGGCTTAGAATGCTATAATTGTATATACTCCATATATAGCCAGTCTCTGTGGGCTGCCCTTGGGCTTATGCCAAGTACTTTTCATAATGTAAATGATAGGCTCCCTGCTGGGTGTGGATAGCTCCCTCATCTCGTCAGCCTGGGAAGGTTTCCTAGGGCAGGTGGTATTGAAAATCTATATTTTATCAGGTAATATTGAGTCTCTAGTTTTCCTATAGTCCTCACAAAGCTCACAAAGTAACAGTAGAATTGTCATTGCCATATTTGTCCTTTTTGAGTCTGTGCAGGCTTAGGGAGCCTATGGGTATGAATATCAACCATGGCTTACAGAAAATAGACTTACTTCCAGCTAATCTCCCGGGGTCTTCTATTCTTCCTTGGCTCTCGGAGGTGGGACCCTAATGGTTGTTAGGTATCCAGACAGAAAATGCTCTGAACATACCTGTCAGGATTGGCGTGACTTGGACCCCTGGCCACTCTCAAGGAACATCAGCACCCAGAGTAATATCAGGGGTCTGTGATCTGCAGCCCCATGTCTTTCAGCTCTTTTTCTGTACCTTCTATCTAGCAGGCTCATGAATGGAAGGACTGTCGTTTTGTTGAGGCTTGTTTTAGGAGAATATAGGGCACAGAAAGATCAGCTGTGTTAACCCTTCAAGCCACATACCAAGATTGCCCTCTAGACTTTCTGGTTTCTCTCTTCTGCTTTTACCTGCCTGTCTTATCCTGTCTGCCCATGCCCATCTGCTTGAACAAGTTCTTGCCTTATCCTTAATTCTGAGACTCCCATGATCCAGACTGATGACTTTGAGACTATTCATAACTATTTTCTGAGAGCTTTGACTAGCTAGCTGCTCCAGACACAACAGCTTGCTAGGTGAAATGAAGGTTCTTACAAAAGGAGTTCAAGCTCTGGACCTATCAATTCCAGCAATGTGGAGTGGTGCCTTTCAGTGATAGCTCATTAGCTTTTGGAGGTCAAGGTTTTAATTTGTTTTGTTGAGGGAACTCCAGCATTTCACAGAGAAAAATGTTAGACTTACATTACAACAAGACTTCCCATTCAATTGAGTATCTGCTTTATCCCAGACTTGGTATTGGGTATTTGACATTCAGGATTGAGTTTAATTCTCATTACCCCATTATAATATTTAGGTATTATTTCCTTCCATTAACAGTCAGTGATACATAAGTTCAGAAAAGTTAGGTACCATGTCTAATATTATATATCTAGCAGAGGCAGAGCCAAGATTCAAACCCAGGTTTGTGTGGCTCTGCTCCACTACTCCCACCCTTTAATCCAACCTGCAGTACAGAAGTCCTGACCTGGCTTCAATTTCTTGTGACATTTGACCTGTTTCATGTAACAGGGACCTTTTCTCTCCACCCCCATTCCCACCCCAACCACCTGGGAAAAGCCCTTTGCCAAGACAGAAGAATGGATTCCAGCCCCACAGCTCAGTGAGAGCCATCCTACCTAGCTCTGTCTTTCAGCCGAGGGACTGGCCTTCGGCGCAACTGATATGCCCATTCACACAATGATGATACAATGAAGAAGCTCAGCATTCAGAGATAGAATGTAATAGATTGGTCTGGCCCCTGTCAGACCGTATTAAATGCAATTTTGACCATACAGTAATCATAACCTGTTTAGTTAATAGGAGGCTCATTTGCTCAAAGGCTATAAACCTAGATAACGTAATGATTCTATTTGGGGAAACTGGAAGAGGACTAGTTTTGATGAGTTTGAAGGGCCTGATAAGCCATCTCTGTGAGGAAGTCCAGCAGTCAAGTGCAAACGTGGACTAGAGTTGGAAGACCTGAGACTTGGAGAGTTTGAGGAATGATTTGCATAGGTCTGGGTGACAACATAATTAAAGTATATGTGAAAAGGACTAAGGATATGTTTTTTAGGATTCATAGTTAGGGGCTAGAAAGAAGAAGAGAAACAACCAGAGGAGATAGAGAAACAACAATTATATAGGAGGAGGGACTCTAGGAAGGTATCATTTGAAGAAAGTCAAGAAATAAAGTATTTCAAGGAGGAGAGTGATTCAAAATTAGCAAATTGTTACTAA
>NW_006288182.1:0-1191 GCF_000327345.1 Myotis davidii | reverse complement strand
GAGAAAACATAATTTGTTTTCTAGGAATAACAGGTGATCCAGTTTGGTTAGAAGAAAGAGTTTCTTTTATGAAGTATTAGAGAATAAGTAATTTGGGCTAAAGAGTTTCTACTCCAGGCAATGGTGAGCCATTTTGTCATTCTCTTGCTCAAAAATTAGTCAAATCAGTGACTGATAGATTAAGAATGTTATTCTGGGGTGGATATGTAGAGTAAATTGAGGATGATGGTATGCAGTGTGGCAGAAAGGGAATTACTGCCATACTTGAGGTAAGAGGGGACATAGCAGGTTTTAACCATGTCCCTAAAGTGCCCACACAACTTGGTAATCTCTTACTGAACTGTCATCTTTCTCCTCGGGCTAGGATGGTCCCACTGCCACACAGGTAAGGTGCTTAGTCCTCCATTCCAGAAAACTCTTTGACCCCATATACACTTTTGGGAATCTCATATGATATCTGATTTTAACAGGCTTTGTCCAAGACTCTCTCCATAAAATAAAATAGTGTTTGCCAATTACAGCAAACACACAAGCAGTCAGAATGGGCCAGTAGTGTACTTATACTCAGGGGACATATATCTGCATTGCAGCTCCAATTACCGTCCAGGTTATTAGGCTCCAGCAACACCATCTGTCCATAGTCGTTTGTGAGCCGGAGATATCCTGACACTTCCATGCCATAACATTGATTCCCAAACAGCCACAGTTAACATTTCCAGTTAGTCCTAGGTTGAGATTAGTTATCTTGAAGCCTTTCTTAGTGTATGATGCCTAGCTAAGGTAACTCTGGCTGGCTCTTACACCCTTCGCCCACACTCAGGTCATTCCTCTTGGAGTCTCTGGATGAGGAAGGCATTAAATTCGCAAATCCTCAAATTCTGACCTGAGCTGAAGGAGGTTCTCTTCCCCCTTCTCTGTATCCTTGGCTCTGGTGCTATCTTTTATCCTTGGGGTGGGTTTGGGGAAAGGATGGCCCTTCTTTTTAGATTCCTGGGCTTCAGATGGTCCTGTATCAGTCTCTTCTCTAATCTTCTGAAGGGCTTCAGACTTCAGCAGTCCTGATCTGTAGCATATTCTTGATCCACTTGCAAACCCTACAAGTCAGCATTTCAGAGGAAGGATCTCCTGTTTAACCTCTCCGTGTCATCTAGGGCCATCTTAGGTGCTCCTTCATTAGAGCATGTGGTGGTT
>NW_006288181.1:27107-28893 GCF_000327345.1 Myotis davidii | reverse complement strand
GTTGGACCCCGGCACCTATTTAGATGCCTTTTATTTCTGTCTCTCGCCTTATTGCTTTGGCTAAGACTTCCAGTACTATGTTGAGTAAGAGTGGTGAGAGTGTACATCTTTGTCTTATTCCTGATCTTAGGGTAAAAGCTTTCAATTTTTCACCATTGAGAATGATATTAGCTAAGGGTTTATCATATATGCCCTCTATTAATCCTCAAAGCATCCAGGGAAAATAAGGAAGTGACCTATAAAGGAAAACCCATCAGAATTTCATCTGACTTCTCAGAAGAAACTCTACAAGTCAGAAGTGAGTGGAACCAAATATTCAAACATCTGAAAGGGAGAAATTACCAGTCACACATAAGATATCCAGCAAAATTATCCTTTAAATATGAAGAGAAATAAGAACATTCCCAGACATACAGAAGCGGAGTGATTTTATCACCAGAAAATCTTCATTGCAGAAAATACTCAATGGAGTTATTCTACCTGAAACAAAGAACATAAGGTCATGCCACTTTGAGTAAGATAACAAAAAAAACTTGCAGCATAAATAGGAATAATTTGTGATAACAAAAAACATACAAGGGGAAGGGGGAAAGGTATGAACTGGCAAAGATGAAGATTAAATTCACTCAAAGGGGGGAAAAAACTGTGGTATATATCCAACTTCAATTTTTATAAACGTAATGGCAACCACACACAAAAATTCCCAAAATGGGACATATAGTTTTCAAAAAGAAACAGAGGAAAGATGTATGGAATACAACCAAACAAAAACAGCAAACAGAATATAAAGGAAAAGAACCAATGGAGGCACAGTTATCAGAAAACAAAAGATAAAATTACTATAGGAAATCCTCATACATCAATAATTACCCTAACTGTAAATTGACTAAATTCACCAATAAAGAAGCACAGAGTAGCTGACATACAGTTTTATATGTGCTTATTGGTCATTTATGTATCTTTTTTTGAGAAAAGCTCCATTCAATCGTTTGCTCATTTTAATTAGATATTCTGTCTTTTATTATTGAGTTGGTAGAGTACTTTATATATTCTACATACAAACCCCTTATCAAATATAATTTGCAAATATTTTCTCCCATTCTGTGGATTATCTTTTCACTTCATTGATAGTATCATTTGAGGATAAAAAAAAATTTAAATGTTGATAAAGCACAACTTATTACATTTCTTTTTTTGTTGTTTCTTGTTTTTGTGTCACATCAATGATTCAATTATCAAATTTGAGGTCAAGATTTGCTTCTATTTTTTTCTAAGTGTTTTAGAATTTAATAAATTTTGTTCTATGGTCCATTTTGAGTTAATTTTTGTATATTGTATGAGTTAAGGATCCAACTTCATTCTTTTGCATGTAGCTATCTAGTTGTCCCACCACCATTTGTTGAAGAGACTGTTCTTTCCCCATTGAATGGTCTTGACACTCTTGTGGAAAATCAGTTAACATAGATACATGGGCTATTTCTATTTATATAATTACTAGAGGCCCAGTGCACAAAAATTTGTGCACTTGAGGGGGATGGGGAGTCCCTCAGCCCGGCCTGTGCCCTCTCGCAGTCTGGGACCCCTCGGGAGATAACGACCTGCTGGCTTAGGCCTGCTCCCGGGTGGCAGAGGGTAGGCCCAATCCCTAGGTGCAGCCCTTGGTCGGGCTCAGAGCAGGGCTGATTGCGGAGTTGGGGCGCCACCCCCTGTCATGCACAGAGCAGGGCGATCCAGAGGTTGTGATGCCACCCTCAGTCACACTCAGGGGAGGGCCAATTGGGGGGCT
>NW_006288181.1:17585-26471 GCF_000327345.1 Myotis davidii | reverse complement strand
TTGTATGGCTTTTATATTTGTAACAATGTTTCAAACTGCAAGCTCAGAGGCCGGCAGCGGCAGGCAGGGAACCCTGGAGTCCACCATCACTGAAGCAAGCAAGCCTCGTGTTCGCTTCAAGCTGCCTGGCTGCCAGCCGCCATCTTGGCGGGCAGTTAATTTGCATATTGCCCTGATTAGCCAATGGGAAGGGTAGTGGACGTACGGTTAATTACCATGTTTCTCTTTTATTAGATAGGATTTTGTACTTCCTTTATTAAATTCATCCCTAGGTATTTTATTCTTTTTGATGCTATTGTACATAGAATTGTGTCTTTGCCTTCCTTTTATTTTTTAATCATTTTTAAATTTTATAATTACAGTTGACATATAATGTTATATTAGTTTCAGGGGTATATACCAATTATTAGAATCTATATAACTTACTAAGTGATCATCCTAATAAATTTTCCACCTATCTGTCTTCATGCATAGATTTTATAATATTTTTAAAAATATATTTTTCTTGATTTTAGAGAGGAAGGGAAATGGAGAGAGTGATAGAAACATCAATGATGAGAGGTAATCATTGAGCTGCTGCCTCCTGTACACTCCCCACTGGGCATAGATTCCCTCAACCCAGGCATGTGCCTTTGATCAGTATCGAACCTGGAACCCTTCATTCTGCAGGCAGACATTTATCTACTGAACCAAACCAGCTAGGGCAGCTTTTATAATATTATTGACTAATGCTGTACTTTACATCATCATGACTATTCTGTAACAACCAATTTTTACTTTGTAAACTTTACACTTTTTCAATACATCCCTACACCCCATCCCATCTGGAAACCATCTGTACCTGAGAGTCTGTTTCTTTTATGCTTTTTAAATTTTTTTATTCAATTGTTGATAGATATGTATTTATTGCCATTTTATTGTTCATATTTTTATCCTTCTCCTCCTTCCCATCTTTCTCCTCCTCCTCCTCCTCCTTCTCCCTTCTCCCTTCTCCCTTCTCCCTTGTTCTTCTTCTTCTTCTTTTTCTTCTTCTTTATTCTTGAACATTTTATGCAATACTGATTTGGTGATGATGAACTCCTTTAGCTTTTTCTTATCTGGTAAGCTCTTTATCTGTCCTTTGATTCTAAATTATAGCTTTGCTGGGTAGAATAATCTTTGTTGTAGATCCTTGCTTTTGATCACTTTGAATATGTCTTGCCACTCCCTTCTGGCCTGCAAAGTCTCTGTTGAGAAATCAGCTGACAGTCATATGGGTACACCTTGTAGGTAATT
Source organism: Myotis davidii (assembly GCF_000327345.1). Classification (NCBI taxonomy): domain Eukaryota; kingdom Metazoa; phylum Chordata; class Mammalia; order Chiroptera; family Vespertilionidae; genus Myotis; species Myotis davidii. Next base: position 25,196 of record NW_006288181.1, on the reverse strand, counting down.
AACTGCTTTACTCTTGTTGCTTTTTAGATTCTCTCTTTGTCTTTAACCTTTGCAATTTTAATTATGATATGTCTTGGTGTGGACTCTTTGAGTTCTTCTTGTTTGGGACTCTCTGTGCTTCCTGGACTTGTATGTCTATTTCCTTTAGCAGTTTAGGGGAATTTTCTGTCATTGTTATTATTATTTTTAAATATGTTTTTTTCAATTTATTTTATAGAGAAAGGAAGAGAGAGAGAAAAAGAAAATCAATCTGAGAGAAACATTGATCAGCTGACTCCCTCATGCACCCTGTCCAAGGATCAAGCTCACAACCTGGGCATGTGCCTGGTCCAGGAATTGAACTGATGACCTTTCAGTGCATGGGCTGAAGCTCAACAAACTGCGCTACATAGGCCAAGGCTGTCATTATTTTTTCCAAAAGGTTTACAATTTCTTACTCTTTCTTTTCTCCTTCTGGCAACCCCATGATGTGAATGTTGGTATGCTTGAAGTTGTCTCTTTACACAATCCTCAATTTTTTTTCATTATTTTTTCTTTTTGCTGTTCTGATTAGGTATGTTTTGCTTTCTCATACAGTAGTATAAATTCCTGATTTGATTTTTGACTTCATCTATTCTCCTCTTTATTCTTATAAATTATTCTTTATTTCATTAGTGTGTCCTTCATATCTGACTGTTTTTTTCTATTTCTTTTTTCCTGCTGTTGAAGTTCTCACTAAGTTCCTTGAGCATCTTTATAACCATTTACTTGAACTCTGTATCTGGTAGTTTACTTGCCTCCATTTCATTTAGTTCTTTTTCTGGAAATTTTCTCTGTTCTTTCATTTGGGACCTATTTCTTTCTTTTCACATATTGGTTACTTCCTTATGACTGTTTCTTTGTATTAGGCAGAGCTGTTTCTCTGTAGCTCCAAGAATTGGTAGAGTTGCCTCATGTACTAGGTGTCCTGTAGGGCACAGTGGTGTAGCCTTCCCAGTCACTGGACCTGGGCAGTCCAGGTGCATCCCTGAGTGTGTTATGTACACCCTACTGCTATAGTAATAGATGAAATTTATTTTTGTTGTTGGTATACAGAAAGGAATTGACCCCTAGGCCAATTGGCTGTGAGAATCAGCAACAACTCCAGCAGAGAAGGTGCTATGCAGGAGATGACCCTACAAAACAGGACTTCTTCAGTGGAGCTTTGGTACTCACCCAATATTTCCCTTTAGTGTGTCACTTGTGGAGATGGTAGAGTTGTAATCCAGTGTATCAGAAGCTGTCTACCAGGTGCACTGGCTCTAGAGCCTTCCAGGAGGTGCAGGTCAGCCATTGCCTGTGTCCTGCCTGGGGCCACCCAGAACAAGCTATAGAGCAATCTGAAGATGGCTTCCATTGTGCTTGGCTTGGAGGTGCCCAAGAGAGGCCAAGCTGTGAACCAATGCTGGATGCAGTTAGTGCCAGGCCTGGGGACCCTTAGAAAGAGGTATGGGACATGCTGAGGTCAGCTGCTGCTGGTTTGAGAGACTTTAGACAATTCCAATGTATGAAGAGAGGTCATTTGTATGGGGAAGGCACTGGAAACAGCTAGTGTATGCCCAAAAGTTGGATTAGGTGGGGTCTCAGGAAATCACCAGGGCATGTCGAACACTATGAGCCAGGTTGATGAAAACTCAGATATAGTACCCGTGTGCTGGATTTGTGTGTCAGGGGAGGGCAGTCTCAGGAACGAATCAAGGGCCTCTGCTAGCACTTTTGTCTGGCAGAAATTTGCCCCACCTTCCCACTCTGGCCCTGATGCCAGAACACCTGAATCCCTCCCCTGATTTATTTCAAGCTGCTGTCCCAGTTCTGGAGCTCAGAGGGAGTGAGTCTAAATATGTCCCTGCATGGTCTCTAAAGGAACTGCCTGGGACTCCAGCATCCCTCCATCTCACTCTGTCACAATCACCTCTGCCTTTTTACATAAGGACTTCTCTTCCTGGCTCTGGAATCCTGGCCTAAAAGTCCTGGTGTCGGATTGGGACCCCATCACTCCTCAAAGGATACTCCACAGCTGAGTTATCCCTTCTGATTTTAAACTGCCACACATGGGTGTGGGACCAGCCCATTCTGAGTTTATGCCCCTCCTAACAGTCACGATGTGGCTTCTTTCAATCCCTAGTTGTAACACTTTCATTAGGAAGATTTCAGGTGGTTCTGAATAATGGTTGTTTTGTAGTTTAGTTGTAATTTTGATATCATTGTGGGAGGATTTGAGTACAGCATTTACCTCTGCCACCATCTTGACAGGAAGTCTATTTAAGTATTATTTCAGTTGAATTTCTGTTTGCCATAATGTTTTGAAGCAAGGATTCAGAATCTGGAGAAGGGGCCACACACAAATGGATATACTAGATAAGAAATATAAATTTAGAAGACATTGGGGAATGGTTCCCTGAATCTACAGACCCATAGCTTTTTATTTACTAGAATATTTGCCCTTTAGCAAAGCAAACAGACATCAGTGGTAAGGTTTGGTAAACAATAAAGGATTATCAGGTTAGGAGATTTCCCTCAGCCATTCAGTCAGCAGCAGGTAATAATATACAGATTTTCAGCCCTTGCTGAATATCAAAGTCCATCAGCCTTCTGATGGACTTCTTGCATTTATATATCAATTACTGTTTGTCTTTGTCTCCAGCACTGTTACCAATATTCAACGTAATCCTAACTGGTAAAAATCATCTCATTTAATCTCCATAACAACACTGTGGGGAAGGTTTTATTATTCTATTGGAAAGATGAGGAAATAGAAGCTCAGAGAAACTGAGAGATTTGTCTGTCACACAGCTTGTAAGAGGCAAATCTTGGATCAAAACCTAGATTTGTCTGATTCAATTTCTTGTGCTTTTTCTTCTATTCCATTATGTGCCAGCATACTATACTTACATAATATCCTGTTTCCTAGGAAAAGAGGGATTTTGTGTGTGTGTGTGTGTGTTTTTTTTGTTGCTGAGAGAGAAAGGGTGTTTGTGTGTGTGTGTGTGTGTGTGTGTGTGTGTGTGTGTGTGTGTGAGAGAGAGAGAGAGAGAGAGAGAGAGAGAGAGAGAGAGACTCGTTAGAAAGAAAAAAAACACATTATCTTCATTATGCATTTTATAGGTTCCTGATGATACGTGGGTTACATTAAAATAAGATAGATATAGCCCAGCTGGTGTTGTTCAGCAGTTGAGCATCAACCCAGGAAGCAAGAGGTCTCTAGTTAAATTCCTGGTCATGGCACATTCCCCGGTTGGTGTCTTGATCCGAAGTAGGGGGTGTGTGGAAGGGAGTCAATTGGTGATATTTCTCTATAATCTATGTTTCTATCTCTCTACCCTTCTCCTTTAAAAAATAATTTTTTAAATATAGGTGTATAGGAAGAAACCAGAAAACCTTGTTTATACCATTCAGGAACTTTCAGTCTGAGATCAATAACCCTGCTGTAAGCATTGCTCTCATTTCCACAGCTCTGTTAGAACCACTTGTTTCCATTTATGTGTAGTAGTAATCCGTTTATCTATTTATGTCATCTGGGATAGGGAATTGGAGTAAGCGAATTGGAAAGAGACTTGGACTAAGAGTCTAAAAACCTGAGTCATAGTCCTAGGTAGTTAGTACCACCACTAACTTACTGTATGCTTTCTAGGCCTCAGTATCCCCATCAATATAAGGAGTACATTAAACTAAATACTCTCTCAGGGAATTTATAGCCATGACAGGCCAGGATCCTTTAATTGAAAGGTATTTTAAGGCCAGATCTAATAGAACTTAAATGTATTTTGTAATGTGCGAATTTTCCAAATAGATAATAAGAAACTGGGTACATTTTAGGATGTTTTGGAGTTATGCTTCTGAGTTAAAACTGCAGCTTTCTAGTTTCTTAGTTGTGTAATCTTCAGCATGTTCTTAAACCTCTCTATGTGTCAGTTTCTACAAAGTATAAGCAACAATTTTATCTATGGAGAAGCATTCTTAGTAGCATTAATGATAAATGAACATACAATTTACAGAACAGTAGCTATGAAATAGAAAATGGTTAATCTATGGCAACCATGATTGGTATTATTGTGCCTTTTGCCTTCTATATATTTTCTGTATTTTCTGATCAGGTTATTGAACCTTCCATTCTCCTTTTCTTGCATTTACACAAAGGAAATATTCTCCCTTATAAAAATGTGAATGTTCTCACAACCCACGTGGTTCAGGGTTTGGGATCTGGAGAAAGGGCTGAACGCAAATGAAAGAGATGAGACAAGAAATAATAATTTGAAAATATTGGGGGCCAGACAGGCAGGCCCAACGCAAGAAAGGACTTCCACTGGTGTCCAAACCTCACCAACCTTTTATTCAATTTTGGATACACATCTAGCTCTTAGTCAGGCAGGTAATTGCGGCAACAGACAAACTACCTTAAAGGTAGTAAATATTAGAAAGATTTACTCTGAGACTAGTTGATCAGGGAACAGCTTGAGCCCCCATTGTCTGGACTAAACAATTGGTGCATAGCTCTGGCCCTTGCCATGGGTTCAAGGTTCACCAACATCTGGGATCTTTGTTTACACTTCTTTGATAGTGAAGACAATGGATGGCTTCCTGCATCTCCCCCGTTTCTTTTCCTTAGTAATTCTTGAAAAGTGAACGCTGCCTGAAGGGCTCGAGTCCTTTTACGACTCTTCATTCCACATCTGCAGACTAGAAATAAACATATGAGAACAAAAATGAGACAAGCGCCCTAGCCGGTCTGGCTCAGTGGATATGGGCCAACAAGTTTTTGAGTCCTCTTTCCAATGTCCAACAGTTTTTTTATGTGTACATGCCAGCAATTATATGCTAGCTTTGGGTGGTGGACAAACAATGGCAATGCAGGTCTGACTTTCTCTGGTTTGGTCCTGGGCAACCTGCAGCGAAGCACAGCTGCTGACTGTAAGTATGGCAAGGCGTCTTCACCATCTCCATTTCTGGACTGTTTCTCCTGTTGTATTCGTGGCTGGAGCAATCTAGTCAGTTCCTCTCTGGGATCCATTTTTGTAGGTATCCACAGGGGCTTGGAGGTGTTTTCTGGAAATATACAAACATGTTCTCGACCAAAGGTTAATAAAGGAATCTTTTATACAAATTAGACTTGGGATCCTTCCATTTTTGCCCAAACAAATTTCCTTTGGCTTATTTTGACACCATGTGTGTTCTCATGGGTATCTTGTCTTCAACATTACAAGTAAAAAATAATTTTTAAAGTAAAAAAAAATTCTTGATGTAATTTACTCACAGGGGATTATTTCACTATCCCCTTTCTTTTTTTGATTTAAATAATATTAAAAGGCTTTTGGAAATTTTTCAATGCAGCCTTAATAACTTTTTAATTTTATGCACAGAAATATGACTGCTTTGGATTCATTGAATGTTAAGCAGTTTTTGAACTATGAGATAAACCATTAGTAAAATAATTAGTTAATGCTTCAGGAACAGTTACTTGCCCAGTACAAGAAAGTTTTTATGAATACTCATTTATTTTAATTAACCAATTTAAACCAATCTGAAATAATATTTATTTTTTAACTTTACTTGTCCTCGGTTATGGACAGTAAATGAAAATTTGGCTGTATTTAATAAATATATTGTTACTTTATTTTGCCTTTCTTAGAGGCCAAAACCCTCATAACATATAAATTATATGCATATAATTAAAACATACCTATCAATTTTCATTTGATAAAGCTTTCCATGCAATTTCAAGTATATTAGATGGGTTTAGTTTCAAAAATTTTTCCTTTAAGAAGAGAGAACAATCTTTTTTGGAACACTCCGGGCCCTTGGAGTTTTCCAAATATCATCCTTCAGGTATAACCTTGAAATTTAACTTGGAAAGACCATCAAATATATATTTAAAGATTATATACTTTTTATAATTATTAAAATATATTCATTAAATTTACGCGAAGGGCCCAGGCCAGCGGCGTCTTCCAGACGGAGGCTCTTCCCTCTCCTCCCTTTTGAGGCCCCCATGGCCCTTCCCCTCCCCCGCCTTTATACCTCCGCCATTTTCCCTCCCAATACTTTTACATTTTTAAGGATATATTCAAATAAAATAAAAGGCATATTTAATTAATAGATTCAATTTTATCCCCTACATTTTTTATGAGGTAAACTCAGGTTAATATTTCAATATTTTTGTCTTTTTAAAATACCTAGATATTTAATAATTTTTATTATTTATTTTAGCAATGTTCTAAAGTCTTAAGTTACCAAAGGTTTTGGAAAACTATGTTTCTGGCAAAAAGGCAGGGGAAGGGGATTTAAAACTGCCACATTTTTCTTTAGATATAAGGTTTCTGTTGCTGCCACCAACTTCTCCACTTTTACAGGGATAAGAACAACTGGCCCTTTATCATTAATATATTATAACTGAAAAACTTTATCACAAATTCTTTATTTTAGTTATTTATGTTCTAAAAACTTTAAGATTTCTCTTTTTTAACTTAAATTTATTTTATTTATTAATAAAAAATATTTGCTTTCAATAAAATTATTATAAATGACCTTTTAGTAAGAATAATGTTATTGTATATAAAATCCAATAAGATAATTGTGTTTTCTCTTAGCAAAAGCTTTTATTTTAGTTATAGAAGTGTCTTTTCTGACATTTTTGGTTATTCATATGTGCTTGAGTGATGTGTTACTTTATTTTTTATTTTTTATATTTTTTTAATGCTTAAAGTATTACAAAGGGTATTACATATGTCTCCTTTTTCCCCCCACCTTTAACAATCCCCTGGCCTCCCCTACACCCCAGTGTCTTATGTCCATTGGTTATGCTTATATGCATGCATATAAGTCCTTATGTATTACTTTAGAATAATAATACTTTTAATCCTCAACCCACTCAATGTCTGCTCCCCGCACTTCCCAACCCCCTTGGCGTCCTGGACCAACCTCCTTGACCTTCCCAACCACCGCCTCCCCTACTGCCCCAAGTCCCCGGGAAAACATTTGGGGGACCGGGCGGGAGACACGGGGCTGCGGGACTTGGGAGAAGGGTGTAGGCTGTAGCTGGGGGGTCCATCGCACCCCCAATTCACGCCACTTCAGAGCGAGCCGGGCACTAGGAAAAAGGGGTGACATCTCCCTTCCAGCGCCCTCCGGCCTCCAGCTGGGTTGTGAGTGGAAGGTCCTGGTGGGAAGCGAAATTGCCCCAGCGTCTAAGTAATTGTGAGCTTTTCTCCCCGCCCCCACTTCTGCCCCTGCAGTCAGCGTCACCGTAGGGGGCAAGCAGTACCTCCTGGGACTCTATGACACAGCCGGACAGGTGAGTGTCTTGGCCCCTGGCCTACACACCCTTCCCTTTCTAGATTCAGGGTGCTTTCGAAGGGCCTTTGGAAACTAAGGTGTCTAAGGAGGGAGGGCGTGTCTGCGAGGGGCTGCTCTGGATCGTCTTTATTTCTTTTTTCCAAGTCAGCAAATTAGGAAAAGGACAAAAAACCCAACAACAAACCCCAGACCAGCCCACCCGATGTGAACGCCTGGGCTGTGAAAGTTTTTGCTTGTGTGTGTGCCTTCTGTGTGGTGCCTGGTGTGTGGGTCCCAACTCCTGTTGCAAAGTGGCAGCAGCAA
>NW_006288181.1:14875-16317 GCF_000327345.1 Myotis davidii | reverse complement strand
TGGAATGAGCTTGGCAGTGTTCCTTCCTCTTGAATGTTTTGTAGTAGTCTGAGGAGGATAGGATTTAGTTCTTCCTTGAATGTTTGGTAAAACTCCCCTGTGAAGCCGTCTGGTCCTGGGCTTTTGTTTGCTGTAAGCTTTATGATGAAGACTTCAATTTCTTCCATAGTAATTGGCCTATTGAGATTTTTAGATTCTTCCATTGAGTTTTGTAATATTTTATTTTTCTAGGAATATGTCCATTTCCTCCAGGTTGTCTAATTTGTTGGAGTAGAGTTTTCCATAGTATTTTTTAATAATCATTTGTATTTCTGTAGGGTCTGTTGTTATTTTACCTCTATCATTTCTGATTTTGTTTATTTGGGTCCTCTCTGCTTCTTGGTGAGACTGGCTAGAGGTTTGTCAATCTTGTTTATCCTTTCAAAGGACCAGCTCTTCGTTTCATTGATTTTATGCATTGTTTTATTTGGTATCTATGTCATTTATTTATCCTCTATCTTTATTATCTCCTTCCTTCTACTCACTCTGGGCTTTTCTTGTTGCTCTCTTTCTAATTTTTTGAGTTGTAGAGTTAGATGATTTACTACCATTTTTTTCTTATTATCTCCTTTCTCCTGCTCATTCTGGGGCTTTCTTGTTACTCTCTTTCTAATTCTTTGAGTTGTAGAGTTAGATGATTTACTACCATTTTTTCTTGTTTTATTGAGATAGGCCTGTAGAGCTATAAACTTCCCTCTCAGAACTGCTTTCATTGTGTCCCATAGGTTTTGGATTGTTGTGTTTTCATTGTCATTAGCTTTCAGGATGTTTTTAATTTCTTCTTTCATCTCATTGGTGACTCAATCAATATCTAATAACATGCTATTCAGATTCCAAGTTTTTGAGTATTTTGGGTTGTTTTTATTGTAGGTTATTTCTAATATTATGCCATCGTGGTCTGATAGGATGCTTGGTATGATTTCAATCTTCTTGAATTTAGGGAGACTTTGTTTGTGACCCAATTTGTGGTCTATTTTTGAATGTGTCTTATGAGCACTTAAGTAGAATGTATATTCGGTGGCTTTGTGGTGAAGTGTTCTGAAGATGTCAATTAAGTCCATCTGATCTATTGAGTCATTTAGGAGTGCTGTTTTCTTGCTGATTGTCTAGAGCAGCTGTGGGCAAACTCCAGCCCGCGGGCTCGATTCGGCCCATTTGAAATGAATAAAACAAAACAAAACAAACAAATAAAAAAAAGACCGTACCCTTTTATGTAATGATGTTTACTTTGAATTTATATTAGTTCACACAAACACTCCATCCATGCTTTCTTTCCGGCCCTCCGGTCCAGATTAGGAACCCATTGTGGCCCTCAAATCAAAAAGTTTGCCCACCCCTGGTATAGATGATTTATCCAGTGATGTCAGTGGTGTATTAAAATCCCCTACTATGATTGTATAGTT
>NW_006288181.1:13090-14721 GCF_000327345.1 Myotis davidii | reverse complement strand
GCATTGGGTGCATATATGTGTGTCAGGGTTATATCCTCTTGTTGTATCTATCCCTTTAGCATTATGAATTGGCCTTCCTTATCTGTTGTTATGGCCTCCACTTTGAGTTCTACTTTGTCCGATATAAGTATTGCTACCCCAGCTTTTTTTTCATTTCCATTTGCCCGAAAGATATTTTTCCATCCCTTTACTTTCAGTCTGTGTGAGTCTCTTATTCTGAGGTGAGTGTCTTGTAGGCAGCATATATATGGGTCATGTTTTTTTTATCCATTCATCCACAAGATGTCTTTTGGTGGAGCATTTAGTCCATTTACATATAAAGTTATTTTTGAAAGGTACTTGTTTGTAGCCATTTCTTTTTTTGTGTGGCTGTTTTCCTTCTGAGCTTTTTATTTCTTCTTTTTATACCAGTCCCTTTAGAATTTCTTGTATTGCTGACTTCGTGGTGATAAACTCTCTTAGCCTTTTTTGTCTGTGAAGCTTCTTATTTCCCCTTCAATTTTGAATGATAGCCTTGCTGGAAAGAGTATTCTCGGATTCAGTCCTTTGCTTTGCATCACTTTGTAAATTTCCGTCCATTGTTTTCTTGCCTGATGTGTTTCTGTTGGGAAAAAAAATTTGATAATCTTTGGGAGATCCCTTGTATGTAACTTTCCGTCTCTCTCTTGTAGCCGGTAAGATTCTCTCTTTGTCCTGAACATTTGCCATGGAAAGTATGATGTGTCTTGGTGTGGGTTTTTTAGGTTCACCTTGTTTGGGACTCTCTGTGCTTGTGTGACTTTTTTCTTCCCCACCTCAGGGAAGTTTTCTGTTATTATTTCTTCAAATAGGTTTTCTAATCCTTGTTCCTCTTTCTGTTTTTCTGGCACCCCTATTATTCATATGTTGTTTCATTTCATGTTGTCCCAAAGCTCCCTTAGGCTCTCCTCCTGTCTTTTAATTTTTTTGTCCAATTGCAGTACAGTTTGGGTTTGTTTCGCTTCCTTGTCTTCTAAATCACAAATTCGGTCCTTTGCTTCTCCTAGTCTACTGTTGATTCTTTCAATCGTGTTTCTTATTGCAGTTGTATAGCTCTTTATATCTTCTTGGGTTTTATATAAGTTATTGATTTTTTCATCTGTTTCTTCTTGCTTCTTGCGTAAGTTGTTGATTTTTTCCTCCATCCAGTTTATGCACTCTAGGAGCCTTATTCTGAATTCTTTTCCTGTCATGTTGCATGCCTCTGTATCATGTAGCTGCTTTTCTGGTGAGCTTTCCTTTTCTTTCCTTTGGGGTTTCTTTGTCTACCCATGTTTGATATCACTGACATATCTAGATTTTGAATTGTTTAGGGGCTGCTCCCAGGGTGGCAGTCACTCCTCGAGCTATGGTTGCTCCTTGGGCAGTTGCAGTAGCAGCTGCTCCTCAGTTGGCTGCAGCTCATCTGGTGGGTGCCGTTCACAGCTGTGGTGGCTCTTCTGGCTGTTTGGGGGAGGCTTTATGTATAGCCGCTGTTCCTTAGCAGAGGGTGTGGTGCTCAGGATGCTGCAGTTTCTTGGATCTGCTGCGTTGCTTTAAGGGCACAAAATACAACACAACAACGCACCACGTACCAGGCACCAAACACAAATATATTCACGACATTAATCACC
>NW_006288181.1:6170-12990 GCF_000327345.1 Myotis davidii | reverse complement strand
TCCTCAGCAGAGGGTGGTGGTGCTCAGGAGTCTACTGTTGCTTGGATCTGCTGCATTGATTTAAAGGCACAAAATACAACACAGCAAGGCACAACGTACCAGGCACTGAACACAAATGTATTCACGATATTAATAACCCCCAATAAAAGTGACCACCCTAATTATGAAAATTAGGGGATATGGAAGAAAGAAGAGAAAAAGGTAAAAGAGAAAAAAGAAAAGAAAAAAATCAGCAAAAGAAGGAGTGCAAAAATGAAATTGGTAAAAAGGAGGGGGGAAAAAGAAAAAGAAAATAAAAGAGCAAAAAGAGAGAATGAAGTAGAAGAGGGGAAGAGAGTATTTATATGAGGAGAAAAATCCGATAGAACCACCACTAATCCCAGCAAATTCTAGCAACAGATCCCTGGTAATGAATGCAAACTACAAACAACCAATAATGTCAAGTGAGGCAAGGGAAAACAGAAGTACAAAAATAACCATGTGGGGAGGGGGACTGGATGGTAAAAACCAGTAGAAAAACCAAAACAACCTCACAACCAATCCTAAAAAGAAAACAAAACAAAACAAAAAAACAATATACTCAACAATCAAGCAAACAACTACAAAACAATAGAAAGATAAAAGAAGAAAATAAAATTGCATAGTGATGAAAGATAAGGGAGAATTGTATAAGGATTTAGAGCAGTGGATTGGAAATAGGATATATAAGTAGGGTGAAATTTTGACAGGGGGTAAAAAGAAGGAATAGGGAAAATCTAAAGCAGGAATATGGTAAGAGAAGTAGGACAACAAAAGGGGGAAAGTGAGGAAGAGGATTTTAGCATAGTTGTAACTTTAAGATTTCAAAGCCAATTACCATCCAAGGCATTTTCTTTTGACAAATTTTGTAACAGAGGTAATTTTTTTGATTTTTAGTGGCTTCAATGCTAAAGTATTATATTATTTTATTTTATTTTAATTTTGTGTAAAAACAGGTGTGTTCCCAATATTTGGGAGGCAACTTTGGAATATGGTATATTATTATTTTAAAATTACCTATTATATTCAAACATTAATCCTATTGTCCAAATGTAGCCTGTATATTTTCTTTATGTCATTTTTTCCATCTTTTTAAAGATAAAACAAACAACCAAAAAACAGTCTGGGTTATTCTGTAGCATCTGTGAAGACATTGGGGCTGAAGAAGTCACCCAAATTCAGGAGGAGCGCACACATTTTCTTAAGCTTGCTTTTCTATTCATGGTTATAGAAATCCCAGATGCATCCTCAGATTCTGGGAAATGGTTCATTTGTCTAAATTTCAAATGATGGACTGGGAAATAAAAACATGGCAAAAATGAGACAACACTCTTGAGAGTGGGTGCCCATTTTACAAGATTGGCAAAAGACCTAGTAATATTTTTAATTATTTCCCTTTTTCCAGGGAATTTTCTATAACCTTTATTATTGGCTACGTGTACTGCTCATAATCTTTCTCTCCCCACTCCCACATTCTTTTTTTGTTCCAGGGAAACTCAGCAATGATCTGGTCATCTATCATTTCTTTCTTATTAAATTAAAGTCATGCTTAATAAACTAACAATAAATAACAAAGAAAAACAATAATTAATAGATAAGTACCCAATAATTTCCTTTTTAATATCTAGGTTCTAGGACATAAAAGAAGTTGAATCTGCATTGATTGAATCAAGAGGTGGGATGCTTGCACCTTTCCTGGAGAGCCACCTTGTGTCCTTCTTGGTTGCCTAGATTCTTTTTTGAAATGTCCTGTTTTTCCACAAAGTCTAATTTGCTTACGTTTTCTGCATATAATTTAGCTGATTTTTCACGTCATTATACTGTCCCAGCCCTGCTAACATTTTATAAGTTATTTGAGCATTCAGCCTGCGGTTTGTGTGGTCTTGTTCCTGACATTTCTCCAAAAATTTCCCTTCCATAGTAAATAATTTCCTCCATCCAGAGTTGCACAAGCCAGAGAAATGTTTCAGGATTAGGACATCGAGGTGGAGGGGGCCATGAAGGCCATGCCTCCAATTTTTCTTTTCTTTTTGCTCCTTTTTAGGAGCGGAGGGCGCAAGGGCAGGAGATTTATCCTCCGTAGCCTCTTTCTAAAAGGCTCTAGCAAATGAAATACCGTGTTCCACAAGGAGAAACAGTTTGGAGGCAAGTTTTCCCCCTGCTGCTGAGTTTTTTTATTTGTTTGTTTGTTTTTTGTTTGTTTTTTGTTTGTTTTTTTTTTTTACAAATTTTGAACTACTTTTTGCCAAACATTCAAGATCTAATGTACCTTCTTCAGGAAACCAAGGGTTATGTTCTATAACATCAAGCAAAAACTGTAAGAGAATACCTTCTGAAACTTTAATCCTTAAGCATGCAAACCAAAAGTCTACAATAAAGTTTCTTATTTTTTAACCGAATTCTGCCCCATTTGCCTGGCTAAAAAAAACATGTTCCCACTCTACTTACAGATTGCGATTTCTGCAACTGACTATGGGCTTTGCGTGTGGTGAATATCCCCCAACTATCTGGTGTCCCAACCTATCTGGTGAATTCTTCGTTTTTTCACTCTAGGCAAAGTCTTCTCTTCCAGATTGCCTGTTGAGGTACCAGATGTGAAAGTTCCGCCCATGTCCCACATGGTTCAGGGTTCAGGATCTGGAGAAGGGGCTGCACGCAAATGAAAAAAGACAAGCCGAAACCGGTTTGGCTCAGTGGATAGAGTGTCAACCTGCAGACGGAGAGGTCCCAGGTTCGATTCCGGCCAAGGGCATGTACCTGGGTTGCAGTCACATCCCCAGTGGGGGTGTGTACAAGAGGCAGCTGATCGATGTTTCTTTCTCATCGATGTTTCTAACTCTCTATCTCTCTTCCTTCCTCTCTGTAAAAAATCAATAAAATATATTTTTAAAAAAAGAAAAAAGACGAGACAAGAAATAATAATTTGGAAATATTGGGGGCCAGACGGGCAAGCCCAATGTAAGAGAAAGGACTTCCACTGGTGCCCAGGCCTCACCAACCTTTTATTCAATTTTGGATACACATCTATCTCTTAGGCAGGTAATTGCAGTAACAGACTACAGTGGGGCCTTGACTTAAGAGTTTAATTCATTCCGTGATGGAGCTCGTAACTCAAATTACTTGTATGTCAAATCAAAAAGTGAATGAGTGAGACACGTGATGCTGGGCTGATGTTGTGGTATTCATTGTGACGTTTGCTGTGCCAACTAGTGGTGGGGTATCTGAAGCTGGCTCGTAACCCGAATTTTTGCTCGCAATTCAAAGCAAAAAATCGACCAAGAGACGGCTCTTATCTCGAAAAACTCGTTAGTCGGGACACTCGTAAGTCAAGGCCCCACTGTATCTTAAAGGTCAGTAAATATTAGAAAATTTACTGTGAGACTGGTCAGGAAATAGCTTGAGCCCCCATTGTCTAGACTAAACAATCGGTGTATAGCTCTGGCCCTTGCCATGGGTTCAAGGTTCACCAGCATTCCGGAATCCTTGTTTACACTTCTCTGATAGTGAAGACAATGGGTGGCTTCCTGCATAAAAAGAGAATTGGCTGAGAGGAAGATAAGGGACATGTTGGCTAGGACGATTTGATTGATACTAAAAACCCCTTCCATTCCTCCAGAATAATACTGATAGCTGACTGTGCCCCTTCCGCAAGTTACCTCCCAGAGGCACATAGAGCATGGGGTAAAAAGAGTAGTTGGGTGGGCTTGGAAGCCAGCTTGAACTGACAGCAACAGCTTCTCTCTGGCTAGGCTCATTGCCCATGGACAGTAGCTTCTGCAGCTAATTTTAAGATGGCCACTTGGCACACATTCACTTTTTGTTAAATTATTTTTAACATTCATTATCTCTTCCACCTTTAATTTTCTTTCACCAGCTGCTTTTTACAGATCCCTTTTAAAGCAAAATTAAATCAAATAACCAGACTCAAAATCACTGAGCTAAATTCCCACTTAATATGTGTTCTTTATGTAAGGTACTTCAGTGATGTCACACTGTAAGAGAATGTTTACATTCCCTTTGTAAAATGTGTATCGTGTATTACCTATACTAGCAAATATTGTTCCATCTGCAATGTCCAAGATTATAAAACTATTCTACTCCTGAATATAAGGTCAGACAAAACTATCCAATATACTGTATACAAATTAGTTTTAGATGTTTTCAAAAATGAAATTAAAAAGAGTTTTTATTGAGCTCATCCAACAACTCTAATAAAAATAAAGAGGATGCATGTGAAGATAAGAAAATTATAGCTGATCAGACAATAAAATTATCCATTTAATTTTTAAACAGAACATGTTAAACCAGGAAGTAAACAAAGGCAAATGGAAGTATAAGGAGGAGGCCAATGATAAATGATTTTTATAATATACAGCAACAATAACTATAATGCATTTAATAAAGTTTCTCCAAAACAAAATATGCATACCTAATACTTTCCAGATTGATGTCATGTATGAAGAAGTATACACTGATAGATGTTGTATACATTGTTTTCTGGAAAAGGAGTGAACCTCATTTTTTTTTTAATATGAAGTTTGGCAATTCTAAAAATTGAAGGAGAGGGAAGATTCCCAAGCTCATTTTACGAGACCAGCATTGTACTAATTCCAAAAACAGATAATGACACTACAAAGAAAGAAAATCATAATGCAGTGTCCCTGATAAGGACAGATGAAGAAATCAGCAACAAAAATTTTTGCAAACCAAATTCAGCAATGTATTAAAAAGATTAGGAGGGATAAAAAAAAATGGCTTCAGTCTAAGAAGATTTTGTCCGCTTGTTCCCAACACTGGACTGGACTTGTGGCTAATATACAGAACATTCTACTTGAAAAAACCAGCTTAAAAAAGCTGATAGCAAATACTATGATCCTGGAGCTCGGAAAGAGGGCAGAAGATGCGGAGTGGGTGAGCCAACACAGGCAGCTGCACATCTTGCCTGGAAAGCTGGAGGGAATGTGTGGCAGTGCAGTTCCTGCTCCCTGGGAGCAAGGGGTCTCAGCTGCATGCAGGGATCTCCAAAAAAAAGCAACAGAGAAAGGAAGTTGAGCCCTCATAGAATCAGACATTGGGGAAACTCAGTCCACTGGGGGAACCTTATCCTAGGCAAAAAGCAATGCTGGGTTACAATACCAATCTGAGAAGCTCACCTGGATTAGTGTCTGCAGGAGGGGCTGCTCAGCAGAACGCCAGACTGGCAGAGGGGTCTGAGCAGACCACCCAACTTTGAATGTGATGGGTCAATTATTCTCTGAAAGAACTTTCCCAGAGAGCAGAATGTCGGCCAGTTAGAGTGTCCTGGGAAAGAGGCATGATCCTCCCAACCTTGAGGAAGAGGAGCCACCCATTCCTCCACCTTGGAACAGCACTGGGCTGGAAATCTGTACCTGAGCAGCTGAGCCTGGCAGCATGGGGGACTCAGACATCTGGCTGGGTGGGAAGCTGAGCAGAAGCCCAGACCAGTGAGAATGGGCAGTGCTGAAAGATTAGAGAGCCAAGTTGGGAGGGATTTCTGTTGTTACTTTATTTTTTGTGTGTATTTTGTTTAAATCCCTGACTGCTAGAGATGGCATCAAGGGGGTGTCAGTGACCTAAAGGGATTTGAGGCATTGGAAGCACCTGTCCACCCATACTATAAGCTATGGACACCACCCCCAATGCAAATCTGTTGAAACCATCCTCACCAGGACCAGATACCCCGCAAATCCCAGTTCTGTGGGGGAAGAGAAAGCAGCCCAGAACAAGTAAGTGCACGCAAGAGGCAAGCTTGAAGCAGAACCACCAGAATACTTAGGGGACCCACCCTGCAGGGCTTCAGCCAGGCTTCCAAGGGCCAGGCAGAGGCAGTGACTCACATTGATCTGTACCAGATAACTGCTCAGGAAGCCCAGGAACCACAGACCAAGGGGCCAGATACAGCAGCATCAAAGCAAAATCCAGTGTGCTTCACAAAAGCAGACCCAAAGATTTTTAATTTATTTATTTTTGTGTTGATTTGTTTTCATTTGATATCGATTTTCTTCCTCTTGTCTCTTTTTTGTCTCATATTCACTAATTGCTATCTTTTATTTTAGTCTATTTTTTTTCTTTCTCATTCTACTTTTTGGTAATACTTATTTTTTATTTTTTTAGATTACCTTTAAAATTATATTATATTTTATTTTATCTTTATTGTTGAGATTATTACAGATGCCCCTCTTTTTTCCACCCATTGACCCCCTCCACCCAGTTCCTGCCCTACTGCAGGCCTCTGCCACCCTATTGCCTGTGTCCATAGGTAATGCATATATGCATATAAGATCTTGGTTTAATCTCTTCCCACTCCCCACCCCCTTGCCTCTGAGAATCATCAATGTCTTCCATCTCCATCCCTCTGATTCTATTTTATTCACCAGTTTATTCTGTTCCTTAGATTCCTTATTCATTTATTTTGATTTTTAGATTCAACTGTTGATAGGTATGTATTTGTTGCCATTTTGTTGTTCAAATTTTGATCTTTTTCTTTTTCTTCTTTCTTCCTCTCATTAAAGAATACCCTTCCTCTTGTTTGGGACTCTGTGCTTCCTGGACTTGTGAGTCTATGTCTTCACTAAGTAGGGGAAGTTTTCTGTCATTATTTCTTCAAATAGGTTTTCAATATGTTGCTCTCTCTTCCCTTCTGGCACCCCTATAATTCGGATGTTGGTACTCTTGAAACTGTCCCAGAGGCTCCTTACAATATCTTCATATTTTTGGATTCTTTTTTCTTTTTGCTTTTCCGATTGGGTGTTTTTTGCTTCTTCGTATTTCAAATCTTTTA
>NW_006288181.1:1924-6156 GCF_000327345.1 Myotis davidii | reverse complement strand
TAACTGTTCCTTTTTCATATCCTTGAGGGTCACTAAATTTTTCAGAGGTTTCTAGAAGATTCTTGAGTAACCTTATAACCATGGTTTTGAACTCTATATCTAGTACAGTGGGACCTTGACTTACGAGTTTAATTCATTCTTTGACGGAGCTCGTTAAGAAGCTCATTAACTCAAATTACTCTGTCAACTCAAAGCAAAATATCGGCCGAGAGAAGGCTCGTATCTCAGAAAAACTCGTTAGTCGGGACACTAGTAAGTCAAGGCTCCACTGTAGTTTGCTTTATTCAATTTCTTTAGTTTGTGACGTTTCTTTATCTCCACATTTTGGCAGCTTCCCTGTGTATGTTTCTATGTATTTGGCAGGGCTACTATTATTGAGTTGGTAGAGTGTCCTTGTGTAGTAGGTGTTCTTTAGGTCCCAGTGGTTCAGCTGCCCAAGTCACCTTAGCTGGGCACTCTAGGTGAACCCCTTTGTGGGCTATGA
This sequence comes from Myotis davidii, assembly GCF_000327345.1. Lineage (NCBI taxonomy): Eukaryota > Metazoa > Chordata > Mammalia > Chiroptera > Vespertilionidae > Myotis > Myotis davidii. The sequence goes on along the minus strand of NW_006288181.1, from coordinate 5,672 downwards.
GCACAGTCTTGTTGTAGTTGAGACTTGATTGCTGTTGGTGTTACTAAGAGGAATTGACCTCCAGGCCAATTGGCTGTGAGGACCAGCTGCAACTACAGTGGGAGAGCTGCTGTGCAGGACACATACCTATGGAGCAGGACTTGCTTTCCTGGAGCTTTTGTGCTCACTGAGTCCTCCCCTTGAGTCTGTTACTTATGGATGTATAGAGTTGTACTCTGGTATGGTCTGACACTGACCACTGAGTACACTGGCTCTTGGATCTCCAGGGAGGTGAAAAGCCAGCCACTGCCTGGGGCCACCCTGCAGGAGCTACAGAGAGATCTGAAGATTCCTCCCCTATGTATTGGATTTGGGAGTGCCCAGATGAGGCCCAGCTATGAAGCAAGGCAGGCTGATGCTGGTGCCAAGTCTTGGGCCTTTTATTGATAGGTTTGGGGCTCCCTGATCCAGTTGCAGCTTGATTGAGCGATTATAACCTGAGCAAGGACAGGTCATTCATATCCAAAAGTTGCTGAACACAGCTTGGGTAGGGTTGTAAATTGGATGAGGTGGGGTCTTAGGGACTCACCAGGGCAGAGCAACCAGAAATGGATGCCAGTCAGCCCTGGACCGGGGAGGTCTCAGCATAGGAACAACGATCCCTGAGAGCACCTCCATCTGGAGAAAACTGCCCCAGAGTTCCTGCCTGATTACAGACAATCCAATTCCTCTTCATATGTGTCTGTGTCCCTCAGAGCCTTGTCCTGGTGCTGGAGCTCAGAGGAAGTGGGACTTTGTAAGTTCAGTGTGTGGTGCCAGCTTTTTAAGAGAACAGCTGGATCTCCAGAAGCCTGTGTGTCACTGAACCTCAATCTGCACTAGTTTTTACAGCCTGTAGTTCTTACTGCCTGTAGGGACTTCTTTTCCCAGCTCTGGGACCCTAGGCTGGGGGTCTGGTGAGGGACTGGGACTGTTGCTCCTCCGGCAGCCTCTGCAGAGATAATCTCCTTGACATTTAACAAAGCCGTACACATGGGTGCCAGACCAGACTGTTCCACACCTCCAAACCTCCTACTAGTCTCAGTGTACTTTCTTCTTTACTTCTCTAAGTGTAGGACTTCTATTCATCCAGCTTTCTAGTGGTTCTGGATAATTGTTGTTCTTTCTGTATTTTATTTTTTCTTTATTGATTAAGGTATTACACATGTGTTCTTTCTGCCCCATTGCCCCCCTCCACCCTCTACTCATGCCCTCACCCTCCTGTTGCGTGTGTCCATTGATTAGGCTTACATTCATGCATACAAGTCCTTTGGTTGATCTCTCCCATGTACTCCCACCTTCCCCTACCTTCCTCTGAGGTTTGACAGTCTGACCTATGCTTCTCTGTCTCTGGATATGCTTTTGTTAATCAGCTTATGTTGTTCATTATTTTCCATAAATGAGTGAGATCATGTGATATTTATCTTTCTCTGACTGGCTTATTTTGCTTAGCATAATGTTCTCCAGTTCCATCTATGCTGTTGCAAATGGTAAGAATTCCTTTCTTTTTACTGCAGTGTAGTAATCCATTGAGTAGATGTACCACAGTTTTTTAATCCATTCATCTGCTGATGAGCACTTGGGCTGTTTCCAAATCTTAGCTATGGTGAATTGTGCTGCTATGAACATAGGGGTGCATATATCCTTTCCGATTGGTGTTTCTAGTTTTTTCTGTGTTTTTGTTCTAATTTGATGTGGTTGTGGGAAGTGTCAGGTACCGGCATGTACCTATGCCACCATATTCCCTTTCTCTGGTAATACTTATTTTCAATTCATTTTTTCCTCTTTTCCCAGATTTATTTTCCTTTACCATATTGTATTTTATTTATTATTATTACTTTTTTAAATTATTATTTTATTTTTTATTTTTTTATCAATTAGGTTATTACATATGTGTCCTTATCCCCAAGTTACCCCAATCCCACCTACTCATGCCCTCACTCCCCCATTGTCCATGTCCATTGGTTAGGCCTATATGCTTGCATATAAGTCCTTTGGTTGATCTCTCCCCTTCACCCTCACCCTCCCCTACCTTCCTTCTGAGGACTGACAGTCTGACAGATGCCTCTCCGTCTCTGGATCTCTCCTTGTTCATCAGTTTATGTTGTTCATTATATTCCACAAATGAGTGAGATCATGTGGTATTTATTCTTCTCTGACTGGCTTATTTCACTTAGCATAATTCTCGCAAGTTCCATCCATTCTGTTGCAAATAGTAAGAAATCCTTCTTTTTTTACTGCAGAGTAATATTATATTGTGTAGATGTACAACAGTTTTTTAATCCACTCATCTACTGATGGGCACTTTGGCTGTTTCAAAATCCTAGTGATGGTGAATTGTGCTGTTATGAACATAAGGGTGCATATATCCTTTCTAATTGGTGTTTCTAGTTTCTAGGTTTATACTCCTAAAAGTGGGATCACTGGGTCAAATGGGAGTTCCATTTTCACTATTTGAGGAAACTCCATACTGTTCTCCACAGTGGCTGCACCAGTCTGCATTCCCACCAGCAGTGCACAAGGGTTCCTTTTTCTCCACATCCTCGCCAGCGCTTGTTGTTTGTTGATATGTTGATAGCCATTTGGACAGGTGTGAGATGATACCGCATGGTTGTTTTAATTTGCATCTTTCAGTTGATTAGTGACTTGGAGCATGTTTTCATGTCTTTTGGCCTTCCTTCTGTCTTCTTTTGAAAAGTTTCTATTTAGGTCCATTGCCCAATTTTTGACCAGGGTGTTTATCTTCCTTTTTTTAGTTGTATGAGTTCCCTGTAAATGTTGGAGATTAAACCCTTATCTGTGATAACATTGACAAATATGTTCTCCCATGCAGTGGGCATTCTTGTTGTTTTGTTGATGGTTTCTTTTGCTGTGCAGAAGCTTTTTATTTTTATGTAGTCCTATTTGTTTATTTTCTCTTTAGTTTCTATTGCCCTACGAGCAGTATCAGTGAAGAAATTGCTTCAGCAGATGTCTGCTATTTTTCTGCCTGTGGATTCCTCTTGTATTTTTATGGCTTCTTGTCTTAAGTGTAAGTCCATTATCCATTTTGAGTTTCTTTTTGTGGATGGTGTAATTTGGTGGTCTAGTTTCATTTTTTTTTGCATGTATCTGTCTAATTTTCCCAACACCATTTATTGAAGAAGCTGTCTTGGCTCCATTGTATTCTTATAGGTCTGTGAAATATGCCATTGGCAAATTAATGAAGATTGCATTGAATTTACAGATTGCTTTGGGTAGTATGGACATTTTGATGATGTTGATTCTACCAATTCATGAACCCGGTATGTTCTTCAATCTGTTTGTCTTACTCTATTTCTTTTTTTTTTTCAGTGTCCTGTAGATAGCTAGATATATGGTACTGACATCCCACCTACTTTGTTCTTCTGTCTCAGGATTGCTGAAACTATTCAACACTTTTTTTTTTTTATTCCAGATGAATTTTTGGAAAGTTTGTTATAGGTCTGTGAAATATGCCATTGGCAAATTAATGAAGATTGCATTGAATTTACAGATTGCTTTGGGTAGTATGGACATTTTGATGATGTTGATTCTACCAATTCATGAACCCGGTATGTTCTTCAATCTGTTTGTCTTACTCTATTTCTTTTTTTTTTTCAGTGTCCTGTAGTTTTTCCACATATAGGTCTTTTACCTCCTTAGTTAAGTTTATTCTAGATAACTTAATTTTTTTTATTGTGATGGTAAATGAAATTGCTTTTTTAGTCTA
>NW_006288181.1:0-1701 GCF_000327345.1 Myotis davidii | reverse complement strand
ATTGCCAAATTCATTTATTGTCTAATAATTTTTGGATGGTGTCTTTAGGGTTTTCAACATACAGTTTCAAGACATCTGTAAATAAGGACAGTTTTACTTCTTCTTTTCCAATTTGGATGCCTTTTATTTCTTCTTCTTGTCTGATTGCAATGGCTAGTACTTCCAGTACTATGTTGAACAGGAGTGGTGAGAGTGGGCATCCTTGTCTTGTTCCTATTCTTAGGGGAAATGGTTTTAGATTATGCCCATTGAGTATGATGCTGTCTGTGGGCTTGTCATATATGGCTTTTATTATGTTGAGGTATGATCCTTCTATTCCCACCTTGCTGAAAGTTTTTAACACGAAAGGGTGTTGGATTTTGGCAAATGCTTTTTCTGCATCAGTTGATATGACTATGTGATTTTTGTCTTTCAATTTGTTTATGTGATGTATCACGTTTATTGATTTGGGGATATTGTACCATCTTAGCAACCCTGGGATAAATCATACTTGGTTATGGTGTATGATCTTTCTGATGTACTGTTGGATCCGATTTGCTAGATTTTTGCTGAAGATTTTGGCATCTATATTCATAAGGGCTATTGGCCTATAATTCTCTTTCATTGTGTTGTCTTTATCTGGTTTTGGTATTAGTGTGATTCTAGCTTCATAGAATGAGCTTGGATGTGTTCCTTCCTCTTGGATTTTTTGTAGTAGTCTGAAGAGGATAGGTTTTAGTTCTTCCTTGAATGTTGTGTAAAATTCCCCTGTGAAACTGATTGGCCCTGGGGGTGTGTTTGCTGGAAGCTTTTTAATGATGGCTTCAATTTATTCCATAGTTATCAGCCTATTAAGATTTTTAGCATTGATCTTTTTTATTGTTTTTTTGGTCTCTATGTTATTTATTTCTGCTCTGACTTTTATGATCTCCTTCCTTGTGCTCACTCTGGGTTTTTCCTATTGCTCTCTTTCTAATTTTTTGAGTTATAGATTTAGATAATTTACTACCATTTTTTTTGTTTGTTTTGTTTTGGTTTGGGTTTTTTTGTTAGGCCTGTATGGCTATAAACTTCCCTCTCAGGACTGCTTTCTTGGCATCCCATAGATTTTGGATTGTAGTGTTTTTATTTTCATTAGATTCCCGATTTTTTTTAATTTCTTCTTTGATCTCATTGGTGACCCAATCATTGTTTAATAGCATGATATTTAGCTTCCAAGGATTTGAATTTTTCGGATTGTTTTTATTGGTGGTTATTTCTAATATTATGCCCTTGTGGTCTGAGAAGATGCTTGATATGATTTCAATCTTCTTGAATTTGGGAAGACATTGCTTGTGACCCAGTATGTGGTCTATTTATGAAAATGTCTCATGTGCATTTGAGAAGAACGTATATTCTGTAGCTTTGGGGTGAGATGTTCTGAAGATGTCAATTAAGTCCATATGATCTAGTGAGTCACTTAGGAGTGCTGTTTCTTTGTTGATTTTTTGTCTAGAGGATTTATAAAGTGATTTCAGTGTTGTATTTAAAGTCCCCTACTATGATTGTATTGTTGTCAATCTCTCTTTTGATATCTTCCAGGAGCTTTTTTTTTATGTATTTGGGTGCTCCTGAATTGGGTGCATATACGTTTATCAGGCTTCTTTCCTCTTTTTTTTCCATTTTTTCTTTCTTTCTTTTTTTTTTTTGAAATTTTTATTACAAAAGGTATTACATATGTGT
>NW_006288180.1:241430-243032 GCF_000327345.1 Myotis davidii | reverse complement strand
GCTTCATTTAATTTTTGAACATGCTCATTTTTTGGACAAAGAATTGCACGTTTAGATATATTTTTAATATTATCTATAGATATAGTATTTCCAAAGGTAGCTTCAATAATAGATCCATTACAAATCATTTCACAGGGGATTTCAATAATATCCATTCCTAAATGAAAACTTGCCATCTCCAAGTTTTACTAACCATTCACGATAAGCAGAATCCTCTAATCTCATATTTGTTTTCAGAGACAACTGTCTGAAACATCCCCAAACACTACAGTACTTTCAACTCTTTTGTACTATGGCCGATCGCAAAGCATGCGGCACAATACTGAGACATTGCCGAAAATCCCCTCCAAGAAGAATTTTTCCACCAAATACAACATTCAGACTCATAATTTCTCTTAGTAATCTGTCTATGGTGTTTATAGCATGTCTGGATGCCATGGTGCATTCATCAATAATGAGAAGTTGGGCCTTTTTAATAGTTTTAGCAACTTCACTGTTTATATCAAATCTAGAAATTGAAGTTTCATTTAATGGAATCAGTAATTTATAATGGGAATGAAAGGTGATTCCTCCGAGAAATAAATTTACAGCAATTCCTGTAGATACTGTGGGTAAAACAGTACCACCATGACCTCTAATATAATGTATTAAAACTTTATACCGCCGAGGTCGGTTGATAAAGCGTCAGCCTGCGGACTGAAGGGTCCCGGGTTCGATTCCGGCCAAGGGCACATGCCTGGGTGGCAGGCAGGAGGCAGCCGATCAATGATTCTCTCTCATCATTGATGTTTCTATCTCTCCTCCCTTTCTCTCTGAAATCATCAATAAAATATATTTTTTAAAAAAGAAGGATAAATGTCTTTTAAAAAAAACAACAACAACTTTATACAGATATGCAGGTGAATAGGATTCCTAGCTGGCAGGCCTGACAGCAACCTGTCCACCTGTGGATTCCGAGAGGAATAGGGCTCCCTCATCCCTCCTGTCAAGGTCCAGGGTGCAGGTGAATGGGGTTCCTGGCTGGCAGGCCACTGACAGCAAGCTATCCAACAGCAGATTCTGTGAGGAATGGGTCTACCTCCTTCCTACTGTCAGGGTCTGGTTTGAAGGCCAGCCATGCCCTCTGTTGAGCCAGACCCAGAGTTCTACCAAAGTTCTGGCCTCCACTTCAGCAACACAGGACTGACTGCTGCTGGGCACTCCTGGCACTCTGAGGATGGGTTCTTCCCTCAGGCCTCACAGGAAACAGCTCAGGGAGGGCATGTGGCCCTTGGCAAGGCAGCCCAGGACTCAGTACTTCCAAGCTCCAAGGGCGGGTTCCTGCTTGAAACCTTGCCCTGAGGGTGGGTTCCTGCCTGAAACCTCACCCTCCAAGGAAACGGCTGGGGGAGGACACAGCCGTTTTCAAGAGGGCCCCTGCAAGACTGACGTCCTTCTGGTTGGTCAAGCTTTGGAAGTGATGTTACTACACCCAGGGTTTTTATATAAATAGATTACATATAATTCTGTAATGAACAACTTTTCAGATTAATTTTTAAGTTGCACATCTTGTAACCTACCCCACCATTATTTTAACATTATTTCTGTACATGTGACTGCATA
>NW_006288180.1:239629-240957 GCF_000327345.1 Myotis davidii | reverse complement strand
TCATTCCAGGTGTCTCCCTCCCACAGATTTCTGAGTTCAGGCCTTACCTTGCCCTGCCAACGAGGTCTCACCACTTCCTCACCTGCAGGCTCACCCAGCTTATCAGCCTTTCTCCTAAGGAGACCTGGGGCCCTGGATTTTACCAACTCCCCCCACTTACAGTTGGCACTTTCAGCTGAAAAACCACAGCACAAAGGCCCTCCTTAGGTCTTCATTGCAGGTGAGTCTCTGATCTGGAGGAAAGGGTGGGGAAAGAAAGCTTGCTCAGGAGGAGAAAAAGTGCAAAGTCCCTGTTTGAAAGCACTTGTCATAAAAAGAACGATAATAACCTTTACTTTGCTGGGGTGTGTTATAGGTGGGGTGCTCTACAAGTCTCCACCTGTTCCTGGTGGGAGTGGGTTCTTGGGGTGCCCGGGAGCAAAAATGTCCTGAGTCCCCACAGGAGGATGAGATTCTGGGGAAGCTTTATTTCTGTTGAATCAAACCCTTGAGTTTCCAAGGGCCCATCTCCCTCCGTCCTGCCATGAAAAAGTCCCATTTTGTCTTCAGCAGAACCAGGATTGCAGCCATTCCCAGAGTGTCTGCTCCATATTTGCACCGTCCTGTCCAGTCCAGCATCTGGCTGGGGGAGCTTGTGCACCCAGCTGTAGTCCATGGCAGGTGGGGTCTGCATGGCCGTGCGCCATTCAGCTCCTAGGACCACATGGCAGCCTAGCAGGGTCACTAGCAAGGAAAAAACAGGAGAGCAAGCAAGAGCAACAGAGAATCCAATGGGCCCAGCAGCAAATATGTCCCCCATGGCCCCTCCCAGAGAGCAGCCCAGGTCCCAGCATCAGCGGGAAGCACTCTCCTGTGAGTTGTCCCAATGTTGACACTTTTGTGAACTAAAATGGGGTCACTCATCCAGGAACCCCAAAAGGAGTTGGGGTCCGTAAGGAAGCCAGGCTGACAAAGGTTAGGATCTTTGAACTTCCGTTCCTTGGAGAAGTGCCCTTGGAACTCGGCCTCCACCCCTTGTTTCCGGTGAGTGGTTTGCATTAAGGGTTCCGGCTTCCTTCCTTCTTCTCTTAGGAGCGGGAACACGGACACACAGCTCGCTCTCAGAACCGGGTGGGAAGGAAAAACCAAGATGGCAGCATAGGTAAACACCGGAGATTGCTGCTTAGCACAACCACTTCAAGAATACAACTAAAAGACAGAACGGACATCATCCAGAACCACAGGAAGGCTGGCTGAGTGGAAATTCTACAACTAGAAGGAAAGAGAAAAGCATACTGAGACTCAGAGGAAGTGCAGTGTGAAAGTAAAACACTCAGGTGCAGAGGTGC
>NW_006288180.1:218503-220704 GCF_000327345.1 Myotis davidii | reverse complement strand
TGGCCTTTCTCCTCTGGGTGGTTCCAGAGTATACAGCAGTGGTCCTGATTATTTCTTTGTGTATCTTTATGGGCATCGCCAAAGCAATGCATCCCAAAATGCATGCTCCATCTTTTCTTTCCAAACTTGAACCTCCTCCAATAACCCAAAATGTTTTTAAAGGAGCACCCAGGTTAACCTCCTGATTGCTCCTCTAACTGGCTCTTCTTCCCAAGCCTCAGGCCCATTTTCATAGATCGGGGTGTGGAATGAAGTATATTGGAGCACAGATCTGGAGGATGGATGGGAGTGAGCCCAAAGGGAGAAGGGGTTCCTGTTCTAGACCTCGACCTCACAGAATATGAGAGAAATTGCTGTTTGGAGGGGCAGCAAGGAGAGATGTACCCAGAGATGCGATTTAGGGCTGATGATGTAGGTGGGACTATGTCAGCACTAACTGTTGTGTTCATCTGAGAATGCAAATCTGATTATGTCCCTTACCCCTTTTCCAGGGAAGATCACCAGCCCTGCGGCGAGCTCTTGGACAAGAGTTTGAGTAGCACCGCCCGGGAGGATGGACAGTGGTGTTATTGCAGAGAAACAGATGTGTGTAGGGGGAAAAAGAAAGGATGGGGTAAATAAATAAATTAATTAATTACATCATGGGAGTGAGCCCAAAGGGAGAAGGGGTTCCTGCTCTAGACCTCGACCTCATAGAATATGAGAGAAATTGCAGGAACCTTGTCTTGCTGGAACATTGCTGTTTGGAGGAGCAGCAAGGAGAGATGTACCCAGAGATGCGATTTAGGGCTGATGATGTAGGTGGGACTATGTCAGCACTAACTGTTGTGTTCATCTGAGAATGCAAATCTGATTATGTCCCTATCCCTTTTCCAGGGAAGATCACCGGCCCTGCGGCGAGTTCCTGGACAAGAGTTTGAGTAGCGCCGCCCGGGAGGATGATCAGTGGTGTTATTGCAGAGAAACAGATGCGTGGAGCGGGGAAAAGAAAGGATGGGGTAAATAAATTAATTAAATTAAAATAAATGACAAAATCCAGCTTAAAAGAAAAGAAAGGATGGGGCGTGCAGGGTAAGCTGTTAGGGTGAAAATGAGATTTCTGATTACTGACCAACAAAAGCACGGTATGACGTATTGGGACAGCCACCACGATTGCGTTACATAAACCAAAGGATGGGGCGTGCAGGGTAAGTTGTTAGGGTGAAAATGAGATTTCTGATTACTGACTTCAACAAAAGCACAGTCTGACGTATTGGGACAGCCACCACGATTGCGTTAAATAAACCAACCACGAAGGGATTCGAACCCCCAATCTTCTGATCCGAAGTCAGACGCCTTATCCATTAGGCCACGTGGTCCCCGCGTGGTTGTCTTGATTGGAGAGTACATGTGCTTGAATGATCTCGGCGCTATAACTGGAACAATAGTGAGATTATTCTTGGGGACCGAGGTGTTTCCAAGCCCTCGAAAGTCTGAGTCTAACTGGGAAAACCTGAACCTAACGGTAAAGTTACAACCGCGATGGCTGCCCAGGAGCGGGACTCGGTGCTGCAGTGGCGAATAGAAGCAGGATGTTTACCTTTTGACAGGGAGGCCCCAGCGGGGAAGAAACGCGAGGCCTGAAGGAGGAAGGCCAAGACGGAACCGGGGAGCCCCCGCTGCCGGGCAGGGCTCCCGGGTGAATGTGGATGAAACACAGGCTTCACTTTTGCGCACCCAGAAATCTCACTTAAAGCAACTTTAACATATACGTTCCAATGGGACAGAACGTTGGGGAGAGGAGGGAATGGCAACCTCATTTTGAAATCTGGAATTCCCACTGAGGCGTGGTGGTGGGCCTGTCAGACCTGAGACGGCACCCCCAGTGCGGGGAGAGCAGGAGGCGGTCAGACCTGCACCCCAGACCTGGGCCCACCCCAGGCCAGGCTCGGGCCCTGCCTGTGCGGAGCTGAGTTCTGCCGTCGCCCCGGCCCCGGCCCTTATCTGACCCCGGGCTGTGTTTGGAGACGCCGCTCGTACAAAAGTCCGTGAAATGAGGGCCTATGGCTGGGCCCTGATCCGAGATGCCTGGTGTCCGAATAAAAGGAGATTAGGGCTCAGACACACACAGAAAGAAACCACGAGAAGGAACCGGGAGGGCAGCCGTCGCCCGACACGCCTGTTGACAAGGCTGAGCTGGAATTTCCAGCCTCCAGAGGGAG
>NW_006288180.1:215772-216028 GCF_000327345.1 Myotis davidii | reverse complement strand
TGCGACGGAAACCCCCAGCCGGGAAGAGTCCACGGAGCGTTCGCCCTTCGGATTAGCATTTACTCTGGTCCGTCCCTTTCCGTTAGCAGCAAAGCGTCGACGAGGCCATGATAGTGTGAGCCGGGGGGACGGGGGCCGGGGAGAAAGGATCAGATCTCCAACACAAAGAAACACTCTTTAGACCCTGGAAGAAAGAGGAAGAAGTGAGGAGAGGAGAAAGTTATTTAAATCCCCCTGGAGAAGAGGGGGGGCTGGA
>NW_006288180.1:214641-215635 GCF_000327345.1 Myotis davidii | reverse complement strand
ACTCCGGCTCGGAAGTCCCGTCGGGGTCCACCGCGAAGGTCTTTGGGGAGAAATGAAGCCTCGAGGCGACTTTCCTCCGGGGCGGGTGTGCCTTGAGACCAGGGAGACTCCCGCGGCCGCCGTGCGACGAGAGCAGGCGACGTGCTTGCACCGGAGGCATTTGTGACGCCCGCGTTGCCGTCGGGATTCTGAAACGGGACGGTTCCCGAGCGGACGGGGCATCCTCTGCATCTTCTGCATCTTCTGCAACCTCCGCTCACGGACAGTTAATTCACACGCTGTCCTCGCCGCCCGGCCACGCAGCCCCTGGTCCCCGCGTGTCCCCGACGCTCCGAGGACCCGCCCCTGCACCTGCGCCCCGCTCTGCGCTCTCGCCTGTCTGCCCAGGACCATCCCTGCCTCCTCGGCTGCAGGCCCGCCCTGTTCCCCCGGAGCCGGGACCGGGAGCCGGGGCCGGGACTGAGGTGTTTTGGGGTTCTTTTGTATTTGTGTTTTATTTTATAATAAAATATTGTTTTTTATATTGTGACATTTTAATTTCTTTTGAATACAAGTCACTCTTTGAAAGCCAGGAAACAGAATCAAACTAAGGCAGTCTAGACTTGTAGGAACTCAGGCCCAGTCTTTCCATCTTCAGCAGAATGACATGATAATACAAGATTCCAACAAGTGTTATAAACTCTAAATAATACCCACTTGTCTACGGTTTTCCTTAGAAAGCAGCCAAAGCCCACTCCTTAAAGTCCCGACCGACGGCGCGCGCGCTTTCCGAGCGGCACAGAAACACGAGTGAAGCGGTGGACAATCGGGCCTGGGAATGGGCTGCCTCAAAACAAGAAAAGATCTGTTGGGACGGTCTCCGCAAGTTACCTGAAAGATGGGGAAATGTGTAGCTAGCGGTGGACATGACTGTACTTTGAAGAAAGCACTATTGATGTTGCTCTTGAAATTATCATGTTTTCTTTGATTACAAAATCCACATTTTAACTGGTTA
>NW_006288180.1:212454-214031 GCF_000327345.1 Myotis davidii | reverse complement strand
TCTAGTGAAAACATCCGCATTAACCGGTACACCTAATATAACAAAGAGACTGTTTTTAATTTTCAATCCAGTAGTCATCAGTACAGTAGCCATAATATCTGCTTTCTTGTTATCCTTGCAAACTGTTTTCTGGGGCATAAGGTTGCTTTAGGCCAAGTCCAGAGTTTATTTTACCTTTTTTAAAACACCCAAAGGGTTGTGTGTGTTTTTTTTTAAAATTGAAAGTCATAGGATTTTTTAAAAACTTTAAATTCTTTATTGTTTAAAGTATTACGTGTCTTCTTTTTCCCCCATTGACCTCTCCCCTGCTGCTCCCACCCCCCAGCATATTTCCTCACCCCCATAGAGTCGGAGTCCATTGGTTATGCTTATATGCATGCATACAAGGCCTTGGTTGATCTCTTACTCCCTCTCTCCCCTTCCCCTCACCTCCCCCCCCTTCCCTCTGAGGTTGGACAGTCTTCCACCCAAAGGTGTGAGACATAAAACGTATAAGGCAGTTCCTCTGTGATTGCAGCTCTAGTTCCATTTTAAAATGCGTAAATGTATATTATTATTATTATTATTATTATTACTACTACTAGAGGCCTGGTGCACGAAATTTGTGCACGGGAGGGGGGGCGTCCCCTCAGCCCAGCCTCCTCTCCAGTCAATTTGGGACATCCATCTCACAATCCGGGACCAATGGCTCCTAACTACTCTCCTGCCTGCCTGACTGATTGCCTCTAACTGCCCCCGCTGCCAGCCTGGTTTCCCCCAACTGCCCCTCCTGCCAGCCTGGTCGCCCCACGCAGCCTACTGCTCAGTTGTTTGTCGCCCCCCACTAACTCCCCTGCCGGCCTGGTCACCCCACACAGCCTGTTATTCAGTCATTTGGTTGTCCCTCACTAACCCCCCTGCCGGCCTGGTCACCCCACGCAGCCTGCTTGTTCAGTCGTTTGTACTTCCCCCCTCTGTTGGCCTGGTCTCCCCTCACAGCACCCCCCACGCAGCCTGCTGTTCAGTCCTTTGGTCGTCCCTCACTAACACCCCTGCGGGCCTGGTCATAGGCAGCCATCTTGTGAGGGCATGAGGGTCAATTTGTATATTACCTCTTTATTATATAGGATTATCATCATTATTATTATTACTACAAATGTAAATGTCTCTTACAAAAAGGCAACTTCTACTTGGTTTTTGGATCTTCTTCTGTGTCTGCTGTTTCTAAAAACTAATGGACCTAAAATAATTTTTATGTCAAAGAGGCATATTTTGGGGTAAGTTCTGCTCCGCTTCATCCGTTACTCTCCCAGAGCTACCAGTCTCCCTGGGCCTCTCCCTTGTGCACATGACATATACATGTTAACAAACTTCTGCTTTGGTTGCAGGGATTCCAACCAAGAATTTAGGGTGGGAAAATTATTTTTTATTTTTCTACACCAACTTCCCTCTCAGAGGGGAAAATGAGCTGCTTCAGGGGACGGGATTTATGACAAGCGAATTCCTTTGGAAGGCTCTGTTCTTAGATAAGGGATTTTAGAAACTCAAATGTCTTTAGTTCAAAATAATTTTATTTTTTGCCACAGTGGTGGCTTATT
>NW_006288180.1:207316-212350 GCF_000327345.1 Myotis davidii | reverse complement strand
CGGAAAAAACACGCAATCTTCTTGTTTTAATGTAACAATGTAACGATGTCTACATAAGGACAAAGAGAGATCCCCAAACCTGTGGGGCATTGGTGGTTCAGTGGTAGAATTCTCGCCTGCCACGCGGGAGGCCCGGGTTCGATTCCCGGCCAATGCAACTCGTGTTTTTTCCTTCCCATTACTGCAGGGCAACATCTCACTGCAGAGCCAAAAAAATATGAAGGCTGCGAGATTTATCGGGACTAATATAATAATCTGTATCAGCTGGGACTGAACCGCTGGTATTTGGAGTTGGAGTGTAGCCACGTACAGTGTACTCTTTCCATTCTTATTGGCAGCCAAAATATTCACCAATTACTAGAAGCTAGGAAAATGCCAGAACTTCTTTTTTAATATCACTTGATAGAGTGTCAGGCGTGTCTCAGCAGAGTGGCGCAGCGGAAGCGTGCTGGGCCCATAACCCAGAGGTCGATGGATCGAAACCATCCTCTGCTATCTAGACTTGTGTTTTTGATACAAATTTAGATTTTAGGAAAGGGGATTGAATCAGTTTATCATGGACTATCAGGTAGGGCCTGGGGACAGTCCTGCAGGTCTGCTGTTTCCGGTCTCCAATTTCAGTAAATGCTAGTCATTGGTCTGGCAATTCTGGCGATTTCAGTAACTCAGGTTTGGGGATATGTACACCTGGTACAGATCGGAATGTGTATCCCATAGTCAAACTGTACAATTTGTAATAATTTATGATCGACATCTCGATCTTCCCAGTCTTATTTTTACCATGCTGACAGACATTTCAAAACAGGTGCCGAACAGAAACTCCAATTTAGAACAGGAGAGGTAATATTCCTCATGGGAATTATCTAGGCGCTGGCTGGAGTCTTGTAGTCGTGGCCGAGTGGTTAAGGCGATGGACTTGAAATCCATTGGGGTCTCCCCGCGCAGGTTCGAATCCTGCCGACTACGCAGCCGAGCTTTTCTTCCCCAGAACCGCATCATCTCCTGGACCACCTCTGGAAATTCAAACTCACAATAAAATAACACGAAGCACCGTTTTCCTGGTTATTGTTTTATTTTTCCGTAACACTGGAAGCAGGTAGTACGAGTCTCTTAGTGGGACAGTCGCTAGCGACAAATCTTTGACAATGATTGTGGGGTTACATAGGGATTTCTGAGCCTGCACCCTGAAGACGCCCGGCTCTAATTCTCTATGAATTGCTATCTCCCTACTGGCAGTCCACCTCAGGTCTGACTGCTGAAACCTCGCCTGCCTGTAACTTCTTCCACTTGATTTTCTTCCCCCAAATGTGGGCACGCCAGTGCATCAGAATTCTCCTGTGAACATGTTTGATGATTAGGAAACATTTCAAAAAGAATTTTCCAATCGTTCCTCCTTCTGGAGCTCTCTTATCGTTCCACCTCAGAGGCCAGAACTAGAGAGGAAGTCCCAGAAAGATAATTTTCAAAGCTGCTTTCAGCTAAATCTTATTTTTTTTTTATTAAAAATCGTTGTGCTTGCTAACTCTTTCTAATGCATACACTTAATTGTATATATAACATAGAAAAGAGTAAACATAACAAAAATTATCTTTTATTATACTTGCATTCTGTCTATTAGGAAAGGCAGAAAGGAAGTAAAAATACTTAAAGAGGGAAAAGTTTTTTCGTAATCTCTGAAATTGCCCAGAAATACACAGTTTTGATTTTGTAAAGAGCGCTGTTACGGCAGGAAAATTCCAAGCAAAAGTGAGCTCTGCTTGGCTTCGCCTTTTCCCCCAGGACCCACGGAACGTTCAGGAAAGAAGTCACCTATTGAACGTCACCGGACGCACAGCCAACGCCTTTGGGAAAGCTTGCCAGAGAGGTTGTGGCAGTTGGGCCCGTGGAGCCGGCTGGCCCCATGGTGTAATGGTTAGCACTCTGGACTTTGAATCCAGCGATCCGAGTTCAAGTCTCGGTGGGACCTTCTGTGTTTTTGGTGCCTTCCTTGGCCCTCTGATCTTCTTCTGGCTTCCCCACCCGCCTTCTCCTGTCCCTCCGCCTTCACGGGGCCAGAGTCCCCTTCAGATCTTGGGAAATTAGGTTTTCTTCAAGATGTCTAAGCATTCGCGTTTCACATCTGGGACCTCAGTTCTGGGTTCGGTTCTATCCATCTCTAACACGCACTCGATCCTGAGAAGTTCGCGGTGCGTGTGAGCCCAGGTCTTCCTGTGCATTTTGTAGTCTCTGCTGAGCGTGATGTAGCAGATTTTAAATTTAATTAAGTATGTTTTAAACTAAAGCTATAATTCACAAAATAGTAAGAATGGCAAACTGTGTAAGAAATATTTATAGGAGTTTCAGAGCGTCCTTGTGTGGCCCCATGGTGTAATGGTTAGCACTCTGGACTTTGAATCCAGTGATCCGAGTTCAAATCTCGGTGGGGCCTGCTGCCCACCTACCGCTGTCTTTTTTCCTGGCCTCTGCACATGGAGTTCCCAAACCCAGGGTGCACTCCGGCCTGTGAAGACCCGCCCTTACACTTGAACTTCGCGCCCCCCACGCCCGTCAACACTCAGTGCCTCGCGGCCTCCTCTGGCGGCTAATATTGCTCGGCCCGGGGATCCTTCTGCTGAACAAAACAGGCTCACAGAACGGGGCATCGACAAGGGCGTTCATCCTCTGAGCCCAACGACAGGAGAGGGAACAGCAAACACACAACAAAACGTGCTACAGTCTCGCGAAGAGCAGACAGGAAGAGCTCACCGTGCCAACCACGCCGACGCCAAGCACCTGCTTCCACCGGATCCGAGGGCCCACGAGCGTCACAGCTTTGGCCTCGTTATGTTCTTACCTCCGTCTCAGCACAGGATTCCTCACAGCATCCAGCCCCGAACACAGCCGGGGTTCCTGGCACCCTCCCCAAATCACCCAACATCGGGCCGATGCCACAGGGACTGTAGAACAAGGAGATGTAACTGATAGACAACATTGTGTAAGTTCAACTGTGCAACGTCTTGATTTGATACGTTTGTGCATTGCAGTGTGATCGCCACAGTCCGTTCCACCACATCCCATAATTATTTCTTTTTTTGTGGCGAGAACATTTAAGATACAGTCTCCTAGCAACTGAAAGTGTGTAATGCAGCGCCGTTGCTCATGACCGGTGTGCGGTGCCTCCCCAGAACGGACTCCTCCTCACAGTAAGTTTTGCCTTCTTTGGCCCACGTCCCCGCAGCTTCCCACCCGCAGCAAGTCCCTTATAGCCGCCATCCCGCTCGGTGTCTCTGTGAGCCCGGCTCTTTCAGGCTCCACACTTCTCTTTGGAAGTGTATTTTGTCGTTTTTACTCAGGTTCACGTCCTCACCCTGACCCTCCATTTCGGGCCTGTAGGCTCTTCTCTATTTTTTTTCCTTTATCAAAGCAAGAGGGACATCCAGGCGAACAAACGCATCATGTTCATGAATGAAGACGTGCGATAAAGTAAGAGAAAGTCCCGAGCAAGTCAATTGAATGAAGAAATGTAAAATTTACCGAAGCTTCCCCACGCAGCGGACGAGGTGGCCGAGTGGTTAAGGCGATGGACTGCTAATCCATTGTGCTCTGCACGCGTGGGTTCGAATCCCATCCTCGTCGCTCCGGAGCCCACTCTGTGGTGGGTGCCAGGTTTTAGCGAGCCCTGCGAGGGGCCGTTTTAGTGCTTTCAGAGCCTGTTATTAGTCTGTAAGCGAAGAGCAAGAACTGCGCGCTGAGCGCTCGGTCGGGCCCTCCCGGGCAGGGCCCCGTGGCTCCGGTGCTGCCGGTGGTTGAAAGGGACATCCAGGCGAACAAACGCATCATGTTCATGAATGAAGACGTGCGATAAAGTAAGAGAAAGTCCCGAGCAAGTCAATTGAATGAAGAAATGTAAAATTTACCGAAGCTTCCCCACGCAGCGGACGAGGTGGCCGAGTGGTTAAGGCGATGGACTGCTAATCCATTGTGCTCTGCACGCGTGGGTTCGAATCCCATCCTCGTCGCTCCGGAGCCCACACTGGGGTGGGTGCCAGGTTTTAGCGACTCCTGCGAGGGGCCGTTTTGGTGCTTTCAGAGCCTGTTATTAGTCTGTAAGCGAAGAGCAAGAACGGCGCGCTGAGCAAGGCTTGGTCGGACCCTCCCGGGCAGGGCCCCGTGGTTCCGGTGCTGCCTGTGGTTGAGGTGAGGCCTTGGGCCCCTTTCTTCGCTCCGTGGCCCTGTGTTGGCAGTTTCGGGCTCATATTCTTTGCCTTTTAAATCTCAGGCACGTTTCCACGTCCAAGGTTCTCTGGCTGGACGCCTTATCAGTTCCTCCCTCCCAACGCCCCATCGAACTCAACCTTTGCCCCTTGGGAGTAGAAACCGCCCACAGCCTGTGCTGTTGCTGATGTGGTTCCTTCCGGTAAAATCCATTTTCGAGGCCCAGATCAAGCGTCCCTTCCCGTGCTGGGGTGGGTGCCAGGTTTTAGCGACTCCTGCGAGGGGCCGTTTTGGTGCTTTCAGAGCCTGTTATTAGTCTGTAAGCGAAGAGCAAGAACGGCGCGCTGAGCAAGGCTTGGTCGGACCCTCCCGGGCAGGGCCCCGTGGTTCCGGTGCTGCCTGTGGTTGAGGTGAGGCCTTGGGCCCCTTTCTTCGCTCCGTGGCCCTGTGTTGGCAGTTTCGGGCTCATATTCTTTGCCTTTTAAATCTCAGGCACGTTTCCACGTCCAAGGTTCTCTGGCTGGACGCCTTATCAGTTCCTCCCTCCCAACGCCCCATCGAACTCAACCTTTGCCCCTTCGGAGTAGAAACCGCCCGCAGGCTGTGCTGTTCCTTCTGGTAAAATCCATTTTCGAGGCCCAGATCAAGTGTCCCTTCCCGTGATCTGCAAAGGAAAGAATGCCTCTTCTCTTTGTATTTAGTTGAATTCACACCCCCACACCCTTTTACCTCTGTGTCATTATTCCTGCAGTGGCTTTTTCCTTTTGTGGTCACAACTGCAGTTGGGACATGCCTATGGTTGCATTTTCTTCCCCTGCCTCTCTAGGGCCCTAAGGTGGA
>NW_006288180.1:201829-206973 GCF_000327345.1 Myotis davidii | reverse complement strand
AGTTGTAAAACACACACTTAAAGGCCTGTTGTGTGTGTGTGGTGGCAGGGGGAGGGGTTGAAACTTCATCCAAGCATAAAAGACCTGCGGGATGTGTCACTCCTTTTAATTCACGTTAAAGGGTGTTTTAAACGTGGCCATCTCTTGTCCCAAAGTTAGAAGGTAGATCCGGGGCAATTCTGCCTCAGCCCATCACCTTTCTCAAACCCAAAGGCTTTGTTTTTCTCCCTAAACAGAGAGGGAAGGAAAGAGGAATGGATACATTACGTACAAACGAGGGAAGCCTCTTTGCTCTCTCAGTACAATCTGGACTTCACAGAGGAGTAGTGGAAGCCAGTCAGACAGGAGCTCCAAGAAACAGGCTGGGAAAGAAAGGGCCCATAGCTACCTTGTTGTGGCTGTTTTCCACCTTGTTTTAATTATTATTCACTGCTTTCACCCGGCAAGAGCCCCCATGGCCTCCACGTTTGAACCAATATTTAGATACAAAACCAAAGACCATGCCTCACCAGGAAGTCAGCAGTTGGAAATTACCTTCTCTTCATCCTATAAATTATTATTAAAATCGGTTATGTAGGCACAGAAATGTGTGTTTTTGTATTTTGCGCAGCTACCTTCTCTATGGGTCTGTTGCATGCACACTTCTGTAAACACCTGGGCTCTTTTAATGACCTTAATAATTCTGCTCTGTAATTGAGGTTGGAATGCAGGCTGTTCTCATCCGGTTTGATGCGGATACAACAGAAGAAGAAAGGAAGGTGGAACAGGAGGGGAAGAGTGAAAAACAGTAACATAGACTCCACAGCAGCCAGAATTAAAAAAAAAAAAAAAGAAAGAAAGTGAAAAGACATGGGTGAAACTGCTGACTCCTGACCCTCTTTTATGGATTAGGGCAGTTTATTGGCATGCTGTCCCCCTGCAAGAGCCCCCATGGCCTCCACGTTTGAACCAATATTTAGATACAAAACCAAAGACCATGTTTCACCAGGAAGTCAGCAGTTGGAAATTACCTTCTCTTCATCCTATAAATTATTATTAAAATCGGTTATGTAGGCACAGAAAGGTGTGTTTTTGTATTTTGCACAGCTACCTTCTCTATGGGTCTGTTGCATGCACACTTCTGTAAACACCGGGGCTCTTTTAATGACCTTAATATTTCTGCTTGGTAATTGAGGTGGGAATGCAGGCTGTTCTCATTCGTTTGATGCGGATACAACAGAAGAAGAAAGGAAAGTGGAACAGGAGGGGAAGAGTGAAAAACAGTAACATAGACTCCACAGCAGCCAGAATTAAAAAAAAAAAAAAGGAATGAAAGAAAGAAAATGAAAAGACATGGGTGAAACTGCTGACTCCGGACCCTCTTTTATGGATTAGGGCAGTTTATTGGCAAAAGAGAACGCAGAAGCTAAAGTTAACCACGAAGGGATTCGAACCCTCAATCTTCTGATCCGAAGTCAGACGCCTTATCCGTTAGGCCACGTGGTCGCTGGCAGCTCATCTTTGCTGAAATATTTAAAAGCATCAGGTCCTGAGTCCTTCACGTCACGTCATGGTGCACAGGCTATGTCGCCTGGGCTTTTTCGCCTTTAAAAAGATGGAAATTCTAGACAATGTGGGGTCATTTGGGGCCACGGAGTCGGGATTGGGGAAAGGTTGAAACTGACAATCATTTAAGTCTTGTGGCATATGGGGACTCTGTGGGAAGGAAAGTCAGTCTACCACCGCTGAGCAGAAAACTGGAGTTTTGGCTCCTAAGCGAGGCCAAAGTACTGCATATTGTCTGCACCAAGGGATATTTTCTAACAAGCGAACTCATTGTTCCTTCCTTGTCAACTCGCCCACATTCTCTATTTTCAGTCTCTCGATACTTGGGTCAGCTGGCTGGAGAGTTGTCATGGTAACCGCACCCAGAAGGGCGTCTTACTATCTGGACGCATCTGCACCAGTGACCCTCTCGCCGTTCTGCGTGGGTACCTGCCCTTGCACTTCCCATGCTCTTCTGGTGCTTTCTCTGATTTTTTTTTCATTAAAAAAAATTTGTTGTTGTTATTGTTGTTGTTAGTATTACAAATATCTCCGGTTCCCTCGCCCCGCTTTCTCCCCCTCCCCCAGCCACCCCTTACCCCCCGCCCAGTCTTCACTACCCTATTGCCCGTGATTGTTATAATGTGAGATTAGAGCGCTTTCACACGGCGTCTCTATCCATTTGAAGAAAAGAATGCGTTTCTTAGCGTTTCTCAGGGGTTTAAAGAGGCCCAGGGCCGCTACTATTTTTTGAGGCGTCCATATATTAATAAATGACAGTAGCCCGCTATGGCCGGAGAACAAAAATTTTGACTGTTAACAATATTTACATTGAATGCACACATCCGCACACACGCGTTTCAATAGCTCATTCGGTGGACAAGGTGTTTAGACTTTAGACTGTCCCGAGGGCGTTTGGCCCAGTAACGCGGCATTGATGGAAATTGTGCCCAGAGGGGCTCCTTTCGAGCTTGTTAGCGCGTGGGTGACCTCGAGCACCTCGTTAGAAGGAAATGTCAGCTGCACGCGAGGCATTTCCTTACTTTCCTTAAATCGCACGCCCTGCGAATATTGGCCCGACTGGCTCGTTTGTCTTGGCTTTTCTTGTTGTTTTTTATTGTGAACATAAACTACAGAATTTTAAAAGTGGGAAAAAAAGTACTTAGCAGAGGATGGTTTCGATCCATCGACCTCTGGGTTATGGGCCCAGCACGCTTCCGCTGCGCCACTCTGCTCCGTGCCTCGCGGCTTCTCTATCTACCTACTTCACTCTGTTCAAAAGCCAGTGACGTTCATTTCTAAAAATAGCTCGTGGGAAAGCACCTATTTATTTATCCCAATACTTTCGCTTCCACAAGTTGCCAGTTCTGTTTGGAATAATGTCGCTACCAGAATCAGAGAGCAGACAAAACTAGGAACAGAAGTAAACATTGACACACATGAGTGACTGGGCGCAGAGGCGAGGGTGGCTGGATAGTGAAATGAGAAAGAATTACCGGCTTTAATACACAGGGAAGAAAAAAATAGCCTCGCCGCGAAGGGACCCGGGCTTCCGTGGCCCGACCTTCGGGAAGAACACCCTTTTGGTCGGATTCCCCTGGTTTGGGGTGTGTGTGTGAGGTGTGGGGGAATGGGTGGCGCGCGGGGGAAATGCCAGTTTTTAGACTCCTGCCCGCGCTGAGGTGGGGCCGGGGGTGGGCGTTGGTGGGAAAGGCTTTGCCCGACAACAGTGAAAACCTGAACGGTGAGCCGAGGCTTTTCCTCCCGGGGTCGTGTCTCGCGATGCCGAAGATTGAGCACCGTGGACCGGAAGATTTAAGCAAAGCCGTGGACATTTTACAAGCAGATTCAGAGCGGGGCCAGGTAATGGGCTGGCGGTGAAGCCAGCCGGTCTAGGTGTATCCGCGCTACAAGCTGCTCTGTGTCTACCTGTGTCGCCCCCTGATCGGTTCCCTCGTTGTTCTCGCCCAGCACGGACCTGAACTCCCTGCTCCTACACGTCAGGTCACCCGTTGCCACAGGCCCTCCCTCCTTTCATAGGCCTCCCACGTGAGTCCAGAAACATTCCATTATTTCTGCCTCTTGGTTCCCGTGATCAGGCTGCTCAGGCTTCCCTGTCCGGCTCCCCCGGCCTGTGTTTCCCCCGGACCCTGCCCTGTCGGCCTGCGAGTCCAGCGAACGCCTCTCAACATGTGTGCCCTGGGCGCCAACTCACTCACTGGGCAGGCGCGGCTACCTCCAACCCGTGTGAAATGTGGGAAGGAAAGAGGGTCTCTAATAAATTCATGAACGAAAGTAACCCCCAGGGTGGTCGGGCCACAGTGGGTCTTGGTGGGGAGCCAAGCCCCAATCGTACAATTGAATGAAAGGTTATCTTGCCTTAAGCGAGCCCTGCCCATTGTCCTGGTGCATCTGTTAGCACCCCCGAGCCCCCGGAAGGGATCCTCCTTTTCCAGCCGCTCAGAGCGCAGCCGCCCTCCAGGGTGCAGTTCTCCCCTGCACCTCGTTTCTCCCCGCGTTGGTGGAATCCTCCCGCATGGCAAGTGCGTGAAAGAAGCTACAAAACTGTCCTCCTGAGCATTTGAGATCTCGCCCCCTCGCGTGTCGTCATTTTGGCTCCAATAAACTTATAAAATTCTCTACCGTTTCCCGTGTTTCTGCACGGAAAACGGTCAGTGTCGTTAGTTTTCAGAAGTTAATTCCACAAATCCTCATCCGGGGACCCAGGACTTGCCGCGGGAGGCGGGACTCCATTCACGGTGACGTCACCCAGCGCGAGGCCGCGAGGGCCGATATCCGGCGGAAGTTCTCCGCGCCTTCTGTTTTCAATTAGGTCCGCACTCCGCGTATATAAGTGGGCTGCGTTTGTTCCCCAGCCTGTTCAGTGCTTGTCTGTTCAGTCACCATGTCTGGACGCGGCAAAGGCGGGAAGGGCCTGGGCAAGGGCGGCGCCAAGCGCCACCGCAAGGTGCTGCGCGACAACATCCAGGGCATCACCAAGCCCGCCATCCGGCGCCTGGCGCGGCGCGGCGGCGTCAAGCGCATCTCCGGGCTCATCTACGAGGAGACGCGCGGGGTGCTCAAGGTCTTCCTGGAGAACGTGATCCGCGACGCCGTCACCTACACGGAGCACGCCAAGCGCAAGACGGTCACGGCCATGGACGTGGTCTACGCGCTCAAGCGCCAGGGCCGCACGCTCTACGGCTTCGGCGGCTGAGCCCCCAAACCACTAACTTCAGCAAAACCAAAGGCCCTTTTCAGGGCCGCCCACCCCCTCTCGGGAGAGCTGCGCGCGGCTTTCTGGTTGTGTGTGTGAGACGAGCGTGAGTACATGGGAGCGGTCCCCGCCGTTCCGCACCCCAGTGGAGGACAAGCCCTTGGCACCCCGCCCTTCCCTGGCGGGTACGTTGTGCTCCCTTGTTCCCTTGGGACCGTGCAGTGGTGCGACCGGAAGTCCCGCCGAGGTGGTTTTGACTTGTCTGGCGAGCGTTCAGATTAGTGTACAAATTGCGAGGACCTGAGGCTGCAACCCTTCCCCATAAGAACTCCGATCGATTAAAAAATTACCAGTGAAACTGCTCGGTGCTGGGCCTGGGCCGTCAGGCAGGTCTGCGCACTGG
>NW_006288180.1:201344-201576 GCF_000327345.1 Myotis davidii | reverse complement strand
CCGAGGGCTTCTCTGGTTTCGGGGCGAAGTCGCCCATTTTCAGCAATTTCTCTTTCCTCCACCGAAGACTTGTTTCAGGCCCCTCCACTCCCCCATTTCCTTAAAAGCGAGCTTCATCTTTTGCTGTTACCCGCTCAGTTCAAGCTTTCATCAGCCAACTTTCGTTTTACGCTCGGGTTTGATTGTCAGGCGCTGAGTTTATCGGGGATGTTAGGGGTCCGCACCGCTGCCG
>NW_006288180.1:198864-200847 GCF_000327345.1 Myotis davidii | reverse complement strand
CCCCCCCCCCCCAATTTCCTTAAAAGCGAGCGTCATCTTTTGCTATTACCCGCTCAGTTCAAGCTTTCCTCAGCCAACTTTCGTTTTACGCTCCGGTTTGTTTGTCAGGCGCTGAGTTTATCGGGGATGTTAGGGGTCCGCCCACCGCTGCCGTCGGAGCCTGTGGGCCGCGGGGGCGGGACCGGGGGGGGGGGGCTCAGTGCACTTTACGGTGACCCGCCGTCCTGGTCGTCACGGACACTGGCTTTTTATGTATTTTATATTTATTATATATAGATGTATTTCAGAATTTCAAAATAATGTGATTATCTTTCAGATTAATTCAGGTGCTCCATCGATCATATTACAAGTCCCCCCTATCACTTTGAGATCAGGAAAATCAATGTAATTTTAAATCCCATCTATTTTAAAGATATGGACTCCAGTACTTAAATAGGAAAAATATCAGATGTTATTGGAGCTAAGGCACTGGTTTGAGGAGATAAACTTATATGAGGATGTTAATTTAACAAACAAAAAGACAGCATATAGCATGAACCGGACACGGAATTACATATACTCCGGGAATTATAGCAGTGACTGACAGTGAGCGAAATATTTCTGTAGACATGGAGCTTATATTTTATTGGGGGGAACAGCAAAACAAGAGAAACTGCGTCATGTGCTCGGGGCTAGGAAGTCCACTGAAACACGGATAGGTGATCTTTCTACTTTATTTTATTGATCGATTTATTTACTTTTTCTGGTTAGGTGATATTTTTAAATGGCATGGCCATGGAATGGAAGGCTTTGCGGATAAGGCGATGAGTGGGGAAGAAAATTGAGAGAGTGCCAAGTAGAAGGGAGACCAGGAAGGAGAGCTGGAGGTGGCAAGGAGTTGCTGTGGCTGCACCCAGGGAGCAAAGGGGAGAAAGTCCGGAGTCGAGCAGTTCCCTCAGGTCCTGCAGACCAACCTCTAACTGAACACAGGGGCTCACTGTTCGGAGTAACAGAACCGAAGAAACACAAGTCTTGTTGAAAGAAAACGGTTTTATTATTTATTTACTTATTTTAAAAATATACTTTATTGGTTTTTTACAGAGGAAGGGAGAGGGATAGAGAGGAACATGGATGAGAGAGAAACATCGATCAGCTGCCTCCTGCACACTCCCTGCTGGGGATGTGCCGGAAACCAAGGTACATGCCCTTGACCAGAATCGAACCCGGGACCCTTGAGTTTGCAGGCTTATGCTCTGTCCATTGAGCCACACCGGTCAGGGCCCATTTTATTTTTTACTCGTGACAAGTGCAGGGGGCAGGGCAATCATTTCCAAAGCTGTGCCTGGGGAGGGAGGCTTAGCCATGGCTATTACACGATTTTGTCAGTTACATGTTGATTTCTAAACCAGGATAACTACATGTTGGTTTCTTCCTTGTGGTGGGCTAACCTCATCCACATTGAAGGATATTCTCATAGTTACCAAGAGTCACATGTAGTAAGAACAGCCCAGACCTGAGGCCCTTGTTCTAACAGTTTCTCCCTGAGGAATTTGCAGAAAACACAGAACTATGATCCTGGTTGACAGGTGTGGGGAAATGCCCTCCGCAAGGAGGAGGCAATAAAATTGGAACTTCGCTCCGGGAAGGAGTGGATGTTAGAGCGCGGGAAGATCGCTCTGGGGCTCCAGCCATGGGTATGCATGTCCTCCCCAGATGCACCCAGGCACCTCCCATGTTTTACAGGCAACTCCAGGGGGTTCCCAGGCCTGGAGCCCAGGGTGGGACTCCGCTTCAGAGCCCCGTGTCCCCAGCTGGCTTTCCTCTTCCCGTGGCTTCCCCAGCTTCTGATTCCAGAAGATGGACCTTGAGAACACAGACCTCTGTCTAAGTCTGTTATGGAAAGATTGACAACCTGGCGGCCAAAGCAATCTCATCCAGGAGGCACCTGCTCCTTACGGCACCCAGCCCCTGTCACCTGTTCTCTGGTCCCGGGTGCCCCCAGGC
>NW_006288180.1:188958-198517 GCF_000327345.1 Myotis davidii | reverse complement strand
CCCCCCCCCCCCAGCCCTCATGACTTGTATCCTATACTGAATATCCCATGCCCGCGGCCACATGCCTGTAATGCCTACTTCCCCACCTAATCTTTGCCCTTCTACCCAATATAAGCAGCTGGCTTATGCGGGGGGCAGAGCAGATTTTTGTGGGTGACCTGCTGCTCTCCCTGCTGCCGGCAGGATTGGAAGAAACGCTCAGATAGCATCCGACCCTCTTTCTGCTGAAGTGGCTGAAGTGGTGACAGGCAGCCCGGACCCCTTGGTTGTCCGGTTACAGAAGGGTTCGGGCTGTTCACACTGCCAGACAAGGAACCCAATTGATGTCAAATGTTAGCAGGCTTTTTGGCCTCCTGCCCCGTTCTAGGCCTCGGGACTCTGAGATCCAGCAGGACCACAGTGTCTGTCCTAAGACACTGCCCCAAGAGCTTCCCCGAGATCTTCTAGTGGTCACCCCAGCAATGCCACGTGGTAGTTACTCATTTTATTCCCCTTTTAGACGTAAGGTGATGCTCACAGAGGGTTTAAGTAATTGGCTGAAACTCAGCATTCAAACAGGCAGATGGACTGTGTCCTGCCTGGGGCATTTCCCCTCAGCCCATGCATTTTCTTGTTGAATACTTCTGTTTTCTACTAGTGGCCCAGTGCATGAAATTCATCCACATTAAAAGGGAATTAATTAGAGGAAATATTTTAATATTGCTATTTGCCCTTGCTCTATAATAGAAGTGTCAGAGATGAAAGAAAATTAGTAAAATGTACATGAAAATCTTCCTCCTGTCAGAGTCTGGGGCACCGAGGGACCCAGAGTCAAGTCTCCGCCCAGCCGCGTGCACCTCGAAATCATCTGAAACCCAGACCTGGCCAGCCCCACCCCCATTGGGTGAGACCCAGGCCCACTGGCCCACCCTCGTCAAGCCCCGCTAGGTGGGGGGTACAGCCTCAGGTCTCCCGGCCCGGTGCTGGGTGAGGGTGGAGCCGTAGGTCCCCAGCGCACCCTCAGGTCCCCTGGCCTGGTGGGGGGTGCAGCTTGAGGTCCCCATCAATCCCTGCTGGGCTCAGGGTGTGGCCCGAGGTCTCTCGCCCTGGCCCCAGCACCACGGGGCCTCAGGTCCCTGCTGATTGCTCCTTTCAGCTCCTTATGGAAACCCCGCTTCCACTGTGGGTGCAGCCATCTTGTGATGGTGTGAGGGTCAATTTGCATATTACCCCTTTATTATATAGGATTTAAAAAAAAGATTAAAAGCTATCCTGGCTTTCTTTATTTTAGACTAAAGAAAGGGATGAGTTCACTTGCAACAGGCAAGTGTTCTGTGAGCACACAGTGTTTATCCTGGAAAGAGGCGCACCATCAACATGTTGCTTGGCAACAAGCACGTTTCCAAGCCTCCAGCTGGAAAGCAAATGCCTTTCACAATGTGAACGTGTTCTCTTTCCTTGAATAAAGCAAGGACTCAGCTTTTTGTTTCTTTTTATGAACACATTGCTTTTTAAAAATGTATTTTAGACGTGCTCTGGAGAGGAAGAAATAAATGCCTTCACAATATGTGGGCCCCAGGGAGTTTTCTTCACAAAGTCCATTACGAAACCGAGTCATTACTGCATGTTCACAGGAATCTGTTACCGAGTCATTTGCAGAAAAAAGACATGAAACTCCATGTTGCTCATAAGTAGAAAATGAGCTCTTTAAGCTCAGATTTACTCTGCCAATGGCCACGATTCCCCCTTCACACCGCAGTTCTGAGGTTCGATGGGCTGCCAGGCAATCCTTACATTCCCACCTTGATGTCTACCTTAAACTTTAGCTGGCAGGATTTTGCTGGGCCTCAGAGGACACGTGTGTCTCCTGGCCACTTCTACTTTCCTCTCATTCTAACCATCCACTTGCCTTTGACGGTTTCCCCATTCCTATAACCAGCCTCTTCCTTGAGAAAAAGCCTGACAAACACTGTGGAAAGTCCCGACAACTTGACCGATGAGCAAGGGCCTAGTACTCAGCCTGAAGTCTGTCCTTTGCCTGTAAATTGGAGATTCCTTCTGAGGCGATTGTAGGATAAAATCAGCGACACGCTGGAGCACGCCAACGTTAAATCCTGTGAAATCTTAGAATAAAGTCCGAGGAGGTGAAAAGCTAACGAAAGCAGAAAAAGCTCTGGACAAGGGTAGGGGAACTCTGGGAGCCCTTGGGGTTTGAATGAAACTGGCCCTGGAGGCACAATCCAGGCCCTGCCTGCTGAGGAATTCCCGGTAGTTGAAAAATTTACATAACAATGGACACTTTCTCCCCCGCCCTCAGCGACTCCTCCAGTTCCCTATACGCTTGGATATTAGCTGAATTTAAAACTCTACAGGATGGTCAGACAATTCTGGACCTTGCCAAGACGTACTATTTAGCTGCTCAAAAGAATCCAGGGGTCTTTCTGTGAAAAAAATCCGTGGAAACGTTAGTGGGTTTGGATAAAAAATGAAACTGGGGACAGGCAACTTACTGCCCTAACCAGGCGATGCAAGATCGAGAGCAAATCAGACTAGGCCGCCTTCCCTTTGCTAACTACCGCAGCAGCAAATACCCCAGTTGCATAGATAACTTTTACTAACTAGGCGGGGGAGAAGCAGGCTTCTTGCCTGGAACATTTGCACCGCTTTTGGAGCTACAGATCTTTGAGACATTGTGGGTGGCTCTGAAAAGAGCCTTTGGGTCAGGAGTGAAGCCACGGGCTCGCGCCTCACTTGGAGCTGGTGTACTTGGTGACGGCCTTGGTGCCCTCGGACACGGCGTGCTTGGCCAGCTCGCCGGGCAGCAGCAGGCGCACGGCCGTCTGGATCTCGCGGGACGTGATGGTCGAGCGCTTGTTGTAATGCGCCAGGCGCGACGCCTCGCCCGCGATGCGCTCGAAGATGTCGTTGACGAACGAGTTCATGATGCCCATGGCCTTGGACGAGATGCCGGTGTCGGGGTGCACCTGCTTGAGCACCTTGTACACGTACACCGAGTAGCTCTCCTTGCGGCTGCGCTTGCGCTTCTTGCCGTCCTTCTTCTGCGCCTTGGTCACGGCCTTCTTGGAGCCCTTCTTCGGGGCGGGCGCCGACTTGGCGGGCTCGGGCATGGTCGGGAGAACTCCTGAAGCACTTAGAAGAGAAGTAGGGAAACAGTAAGACCAGGACTCAACGCATCCCTTTTATATAGAGCCTCGTATGCAAATAAAGTGATAAATTACAGTTCCGTGTCTGATTGGTGGTTATTCACAACAACGTCAAAAAAAATGAGTACTGTCCAATCAGAACGAAGGAATGCCAAATTTGCGTTTTGATTGGGTAAGATGAAGCCGCAGTCTTAACCCATGATACAGATGTTTCGCGCCCAAAAACGTTTATAAAAAAGGGCCGCCCCCATCCTCTCAACACTTCCTGGGAAGTTTGTAAGCGCATCATGTCCGGACGCGGCAAGCAGGGCGGCAAAGCGCGCGCCAAGGCCAAGACGCGGTCCTCGCGGGCCGGGCTGCAGTTCCCCGTGGGCCGCGTGCACCGGCTGCTCCGCAAGGGCAACTACGCCGAGCGCGTCGGGGCGGGCGCGCCCGTGTACCTGGCGGCCGTGCTGGAGTACCTGACGGCCGAGATCCTGGAGCTGGCGGGCAACGCGGCGCGCGACAACAAGAAGACGCGCATCATCCCGCGCCACCTGCAGCTGGCCATCCGCAACGACGAGGAGCTCAACAAGCTGCTGGGCAAGGTGACCATCGCGCAGGGCGGCGTGCTGCCCAACATCCAGGCCGTGCTGCTGCCCGAAAAGACCGAGAGCCACCACAAGGCCAAGGGCAAGTAAACCGAGTGCGTACAACCTACTGCCTTTTAGTTTTACCCAAAGGCTCTTTTCAGAGCCACACATTTTCTCAAAAAGAGCCAGCTTTGGTGCTGCTTCCCTACTGTGCAGGATGATCACCTTCCTCCATAGTCACTGCAGTTAACTGTGCTTAACTTGTGATTCCTGCTACCGAGAGCCACCACAAGGCCAAGGGCAAGTAAACCGAGTGCGTACAACCTACTGCCTTTTAGTTTTACCCAAAGGCTCTTTTCAGAGCCACACATTTTCTCAAAAAGAGCCAGCTTTGGTGCTGCTTCCCTACTGTGCAGGATGATCACCTTCCTCCATAGTCACTGCAGTTAACTGTGCTTAACTTGTGATTCCTGCTCTTGAATGAGGTCCTGGGAGAGGAGACTGTTATTAAGGCTTTGAGTTTGGGGGGAGCCAGAAAAGGAGACGCTTGCGAGTTTCAGTAGACAGTAGGGGCAGTTTGGCTCGGTGTTGAGTAGTTTCCCTAGGGAGGAGGGAAACCAAAGATAAAAGGGAAGGTAAAGAACGTCACAAAATACAAGTGAGTCTGTTCTCAGCGCGTGGTCCTCAGATCTTTATGCCCCAAGACAGGTCCGCTGAGCCAGAATTGGCACCTCCCCAGGATACCCAAGTGGTCCCTTACTTACAATTTGAGGTACAATAAAGAACTTTAGAAAATTCCTTTTTTTCCTTTTTTTTTTGATCACAGACTTGTTAAACAGATCAGAGTGGAGCAATTCATCAGCTGTCCAGTAATTCACTTGTTTAAGTTCAGCCAATGGCTTCTTTGCGCGGGACTTTTGAAAAAGAGTACAACCAATCAGCATGGTTTTGAGGGTGTAGAAGGGTTGCCTCCGCTCCCTATCCCCCTTTATTCAATTTAGTTGGTTCCCCTCACTGTCCTCCAAATGGCTCGTACCAAGCAGACGGCGCGTAAATCCACGGGCGGGAAGGCGCCCCGCAAGCAGCTGGCCACCAAGGCCGCCCGCAAGAGCGCGCCGGCCACGGGCGGCGTGAAGAAGCCGCACCGCTACCGGCCCGGCACCGTAGCCCTGCGCGAGATCCGCCGCTACCAGAAGTCCACGGAGCTGCTGATCCGCAAGCTGCCCTTCCAGCGCCTGGTGCGCGAGATCGCGCAGGACTTCAAGACCGACCTGCGCTTCCAGAGCTCGGCCGTCATGGCGCTGCAGGAGGCGTGCGAGGCCTACCTGGTGGGGCTGTTCGAGGACACCAACCTTTGCGCCATCCACGCCAAGCGCGTCACCATCATGCCCAAGGACATCCAGCTCGCGCGCCGCATCCGCGGGGAGCGGGCGTGAGCTCCATCCCACCCACTTGCGCCGGAACCCAAAGGCTCTTTTCAGAGCCGCCTAGAATCTCAATGAGAAGCGCTGTGGGCCAAGGACTGGGACATGAACTTGGTTCCCCTCCTGCAGCTCACAGCTTGTAAATAAGCGTGAGGTTATTATGAAGAACGCGACTATCGGCTCAGAATCCACACCTTGCGCAGGTGAGATACTAATTAGGTGGTAATCTTAAAGGGACAGCCAGACAATAGGTCCTCCCTTTCCTCCCACAAAGGCCGCGTCCCGAAGCCCCTCGGGCAATGCAGGATTTGTGGTTTCGCGCACATTGGCGATGGGGGCTCCGAGCCCGAGGCGGCTGGGAAACACTGGCCTCTTCAGTTGCTAAGTAAACGCTTTGCGCTTAAAGTGGAGCCGAGGCTCCAGGCCTCACCACAGAACCTGGCTTTCCCGGAACTGACTTCACCAGACTCACAGGCTCTCAAGAGCTACCCATTTATTTAATTTATTTAAAACAATTCCGATATATTTTCATTTTTAATCTGTCCTGAGGTTTGTGAAATTGGTTTGGGACATTGAGGTGATCTGTTTTCATAAGGGACTGGGTGCACTTGCGCAGCTTGCCTCCTGCGGGGGAAGTGGGACTGCTGGTTTCAGAGTTTCCTGTGATGTTTCAGATGCCCCCCTAGGCCCCTCTGGGGCTGCTCTGTACCCCACAAGTGAGCAGGTCATGTGCCAAAGTTGTCCCAAGATAGGAGCCTCGCTGGCTAGCGGGAAGAGGATGTAAAGGTGAGTTTCAGGGGTCCCATGGGTGCTTAGCAATGGGCTGAGTTGTTTCCCTGTGTGAAGACTGGAAGGGGCAGAAATAGCACCTGAAATTCGGATGATATGGACACACAGTGTGAAAGGTGAGGTTCTTTACCCACAAAAGGTTGGATGCGGGGGTGCATTTTCGGTTGGCCCCTCCTACAGCTTTGTTCCCATGTCTGGTCATTGATCACTGGGAAACATGCTACGGGAACATCTTTGGTCTTTGTTTTTTTAAAAAATATTTTTATTGATTTCAGAGGAAGGGAGAGGGAGAGCGAGAGAAATAGAAACATCAAAGATGAGAGGATCATTGCTCAGCTGCCTCCTGCACGCCCCCTTATTGGGGATCAATCTGGCAACCAGGGCATGTGTTCCTGACATGAATTGAACCTGGGACCCTGCATTCCCAGACCGATGCTCTCTTTACACTCAGCAAAACCAGCGAGGGCTGATCTTTGCTTTTTAAAAGTATATTTTTTTATTGATTTCAGCAAGGCAGGGAGCGGGAGAGATAGAAACATCAATGATGAGAGAATCATTGATCGGCTGACTCCTGCACGCCCACCCCAGGGACCAAGCCCACAACCTGGGAATGTACCCCAACCAGGAACTGACCCGTGACCTCCTGGTTCCCAGGTGGAGGCTCTACCCCTGAGCCGCAGCGGCTGGGGCGACCTTAGCTTTTTTTATGTCACTCCCATGTCAGTGTACAGTTAGAAGTGAGGCAGCTTTGGCTTTCCTGTGAAATATTTTTCCTTTATTTGTCCTTTGTCACACAGAATAATGAGGTCAATGTTTATGACAGTTGACAATACGGATTTCTAATGAGCGTATTGGTGGCAGAATGGAAGGCTCTGCCCTGAGGACTTGATAGTCTGGGGGAAAGTCGCAGGTTGGGCAACGCTTGGATCTTGCTAGAAATGTGGTCTCAGACCCACCCAGGCCCCTCAATCCCCAGTTCTCCTGGGGTGATTCTCATGAATGCGTTTTAGGAACCTACTCTTTAATGGTTGGTTTTGGTCTCACCAAGAAAGTCAGTCTTCTGTGAACCCTCAGCAGGAGTAAGATTTGCAAATCCCAGCGTAGAATAGAGAATAGCTAATTCTGTTCCCAGCATAGTATTTAGTATTTAGTATTCTCTGAAGCACTGACCCACAACAACGTGCACCGAAGGCAGTTTGATTTTATTATAGATCTGAGGTCTCAATGCTGACTGCTCATTAGAACTTGGTATATCTTCTTAAATGAGCTGAGAGGAAAAAAAAAAAAGGCAGGATTGAGGCAGATAGGACTGGAGCTGCTGTAGCAGATGGTTATACTTGGAAAGTATATGAAAAGAGTAGCGTGTTTTCCATCACTGCTGCAACTCCAAACTCAGCCTGTCCTCGTCCACAGAAGGCACTGAGTCTGACCTTTCATCCTCGTGCTGACTGCACACAGCTGCGTACGCTCTCAAGCACTATTTACTGCAAAACGATGATTTAATTTTAATGAGAGTTGTATTATCTTACTTTCTCTCCCACGGAAACAATTCTGGCCAGTATTTACAATTCATTTCCGTTGTACTGGAAACGTGTCCTTCAGAAGACGCAAGAACTCCCCAATGTTCCCTCTTGCTTTTAGACATGACCTGTGCCATGTCCCCTGAAATTTATTTTCCTTTCATGTTTAGTAATTAAACACTCCAACCTTCCTTTGCAGTGAGGTACGGCCATTATTTTTGGTCAATGGTATCTTATACCATCCCTCAGGTCTTAAAAAAAAAAAATGGTGGGGTTATTCCCTTCTCTTTTTTTCTTCCTTCAAGACAATCTGAATGTGAGGGCTGTAGCTGGTGCCAACATCTTGGTCAGGGCCCATGAAGAATGACGAGGATGACAGGTGGGAAATCACCTTAATGCAATGGTGGCCTCAAGAATCCACTGCCAGGCCGGCCATTTCCAAGGTGATGGAACAGAAAGGGTCACAGACCAATAGAAGTTCCACGAGTCCCATGACTTAATTGCATTGAATTAATTTTAAATGCATAGCTAGAGCCCTAACTGGTTTGGCTCGGTGGATAGAGCGTCGGCCTGCTGACTGAAGGGTCCCGGGTTTGATTCCAGTCAAGGGCAGGTACCTGGGTTGTGGTCTCATCCCTAGTGGGGGGTGTGCAGGAGGCAGCTGATCGATGTTTCTCTTTCTCATCGATGTTTCTAACTCTCTATCCCTCTCCCTTCCTCTCTGTAAAAAATCAATAAAATATATATTAAAAAAATGCATAGCTAGAAACAAGGGGGGAAGAGATTGAGCAAGTTGACACATTTCAGATACATTGCAAATGGGCAGCCAAGTCTCACATCTTTCTCCCTCCCTTTCCCCTTCCCTCTCCCTTCTCCCTCCCGGAGACAGTGGACTTGAGAACGAGAGTCGAGGGAAGGGGCCCAGCCGACGGGAGGCTGTGCAGTTGGCCCTGCATCTCTCCCACAGAGCAAACACGTTGGACCAAATAAACTCAACCTCTTAACTACAGTCCAAATATTGAAATGTGCACTCCACGCCCTCAGTTAATCCCTCTCTTGCTGTCTTCCTTTGCCATTTCTCTTCCTCCATCTCCCAGAGCTGCCTCCAGGGAACTTGGGAATGTAAGGTTACGTCATGTCAGCTTTTGGCCACGCTACCCCCTGGTTTGATCACCTTAATGTCCAAGCGAGGAGACACGCCCTTGAGGACACTGCTCTTTTCCTAAAACCTGTCACGTAGGCTCTCAAGAAGTGAACAGTTTCCTAGTTTCTCCACTCAGCACCCCAATTAGAGAAGAATCTGCACCAAGCCCACCTCAGCCCCATGATCACACAGGAGAGGCCGGGAGGGGGGGGCTCCTAGCCCAACATTTCGGGTATCTGTGCACTTGTTAGTGGGGGCCATGTTGAAATTCCGCAGCTGAAACAGCATTGTTGATTCTCAGCCTGTTAAGGGAAGAATGCAAAAGCCAAAGACACTACCCACAACAAACAGGCCTTGTTCTTGGCCTGTCTCAGGTTTCCTCCTCATCTCCTTCCTCCTGTAAAACCCATTTAATCTTCCAAGTCTAAATTGCCTATCACACGGCTGGAGGTTTGAGATACTCTCCAAGGACCCCCTTTTGGTTCCATAGCCTCCACCCAATTCCGTATATGCCAGAAATCAGCCTTAATCACAGCAGCCTGAATAACTCAGAGTCAGAAAGCACACGACCTCTATATATCCAATTTGCCCCAGCATACCTGCAAAGAACTTCCTCAGAGATGAGAAAAGTGGCGCGCACTAGAGCTCTTTATGTGAAGGCGTGGGTGGCTCTGAAAAGAGCCTTTGGGTTTGACAGGGGCCAAAGCGCCTCACTTGGAGCTGGTGTACTTGGTGACGGCCTTGGTGCCCTCGGACACGGCGTGCTTGGCCAGCTCGCCGGGCAGCAGCAGGCGCACGGCCGTCTGGATCTCGCGGGACGTGATGGTCGAGCGCTTGTTGTAGTGGGCCAGGCGCGACGCCTCGCCGGCGATGC
The DNA here is from genome assembly GCF_000327345.1 of Myotis davidii. Lineage (NCBI taxonomy): Eukaryota > Metazoa > Chordata > Mammalia > Chiroptera > Vespertilionidae > Myotis > Myotis davidii. Next base: position 189,051 of record NW_006288180.1, on the reverse strand, counting down.
GCTCGAAGATGTCGTTGACGAAGGAGTTCATGATGCCCATGGCCTTGGACGAGATGCCGGTGTCCGGATGAACTTGCTTCAGCACCTTCACCA
>NW_006288180.1:182986-188382 GCF_000327345.1 Myotis davidii | reverse complement strand
CCTGGAACTTTCACTTTCGCCTCCTCCCAAGTGTAAACCAGAACAAGGAGATTAAAAATTGTCGGAGATTCAACCAAGTCGATTAAGGAGAGCGATCAATACCTTAAATACAGGGCGGGTCCAGGGCGGAGAACTAAGTGGAAAGACAACTGAGCCTTTTTCCATTTTTTTCATAGACCCGATAGCCAATCAGACGGCCCGTTACATCGCTTAATTCGCGGCGCGGAATTTGAATATTCGGACCAATCAGGAGGCGTTTGAGGTTATAAATAGGAGCGCCCAACAGATTTGCTACCTTGGGTGCTTTGCTATGGCTCGTACCAAGCAGACAGCGCGCAAGTCGACGGGCGGGAAGGCGCCCCGCAAGCAGCTGGCCACCAAGGCCGCCCGCAAGAGCGCGCCGGCCACGGGCGGCGTGAAGAAGCCGCACCGCTACCGGCCCGGCACCGTGGCCCTGCGCGAGATCCGGCGCTACCAGAAGTCCACGGAGCTGCTGATCCGCAAGCTGCCCTTCCAGCGCCTGGTGCGCGAGATCGCGCAGGACTTCAAGACCGACCTGCGCTTCCAGAGCTCGGCCGTCATGGCGCTGCAGGAGGCGTGCGAGGCCTACCTGGTGGGGCTGTTCGAGGACACCAACCTGTGCGCCATCCACGCCAAGCGCGTCACCATCATGCCCAAGGACATCCAGCTCGCGCGCCGCATCCGCGGGGAGCGGGCGTAACTGTTACCCAAAGTAAAACGAAAACCCAAAGGCTCTTTTCAGAGCCGCCTAGAGTTTCCGTGGGAGAGCTGTAAGGAAAATCGGAATCTGTTCCCCAAACAGAACTACGTCCAGGTGGGACAGGCGCTGTGGTTGCCGAACTCCTTGTTCCATAGGCCGCTTGCCTGCCTCCAGTCCTTCCTATGTAGCAGCAGCCCCAGCCTAATTCGTGGCTGTGCTCTTACTGGAAAAGCTGGCTTACCCCCACGGGAGGCCTGGAGTGGCCGCTAAAGCTCTAACCAGCATTCAGCGTTGCAGCCTGCACCCTCTGAGAAGGTTGCCACTAGGCCTGAAACCGTGGTCCTTGCGTAACCCTTCCTTTGCTGGAATTCCTCAACCAGGGAGGCCCCGCTTCCCACTTTAACTCCAGAAGGAAGTCCTGTGCCTCGGGCCATGCAGCGTGTAGGGTTTAGTATGTTTGCTCACGGAAAGGTGGGACTCCCCTCCCCGGGGTGGTGGGTAAACTATGGCGTCCGTTCAGTCAGTGGCTCCGCAGTTGAGTAAAGCCGAGTCCCCAGCGGGAGCCAGAACCTGGCATTCCCTGCAGTTTCTCTAACAGCAGCCGCACGTTGTTGCTGGAGCCGGTCCTCAGCCGCAGAACCCAGGACTCAGGTTCAGGATCATCGGGCTGCCCGGTCCCATGTTTCTGCCTTGACGCTAACTTCCAAGCGCCATGGCAACACATGTGACTTTTACGTGAATGTGGAAAGGGTTATTAGGCTACCAGTTATCATAGCGACACGAATACCCCTTTAAGAATCGTTATCTTAAGGTGGAAGGCAGGAAATAGAAACTTAAACCCAAATGGGTTGCAGTGGGGTTAAGGGGGAAGAAACAACTCCTGTACTTGTTGAAGTTTAAAAAAGCTTCATTAGTAGTAGTCCTAAAGTGAAAACAGCTGTGTACTATTATCTTTCCATGGACGGATGGTTATTACAGGGTGGAAAACAAAAGGAAAAAGGGGCCACAGGGTACACCTGACAATCTCAGGGAAGGGGGCGCTGCAGGGAAGGGGGGAGGCCTGCAGAGGTGGAAAGTATCCACATAGGGCGAGCTGACATGAAAACTTTCTAACTAAAAGCGATTTGTGGCAGGTCCTCAGGGCCCCAGCTGGTACCTTCCCTGACAAAAGTCAGTTTTTACCTTAACTGAATCTGTCTATTGTCATTTTGCATCTAGGATAACCCACCTTTGGAATGTCAGGACAATCCCCCCAGGGCAGCGACCACAAATCCCATGATCTTTATTTTATGGTGTTAATTGTTTAAGTTAACATTAAATTTAACGTGGTCCATCTACACAATGGAATTCTACGCTGTGGTAAAAAAGAAGGAACTCTTGCCTTTTGCAACAGCATGGATGGAATTGGAGAGCATTATGCTACGTGAAATAAGCCAGTCAGAGAAAGATAAATAACTCATGATTTCACTCATTTGTGGAATATAGAGAACAACATAGACTGATGAACAGGGACAGTTCCAAAGACAGAGAAACAGCCATCAGACTATCAATCCCCAGAAAGAAAGTAGGGGAGGGAGGGGGTAAGGGGAAGAGATCAACCAAAAGACTTGTATGCATGCAGATAAGCCAAACCAATGGACATGGACAACAGGGGGATGGGGGGGGGGGGGGAGGACACATTTGTAAAAACTTAACTAATAAAGAATTTTTAAAAAATTGTTTAATGTTAACCATCCTATAGCCACAAATTTCAAAGAAGTATGTGTCTGTTTCTTTTACTTTGTGTCCAATTCCAGAAGTTTCCCTGCGTTGCTTTCTCCCACCTCCCTACCTATCGCCAATGAATTTCATGTAACCACCTTACATCTCCCCCTTTGATTCTGATGAATAAAATAAGTGGTAAAAACCACAGTTTTCCAGAGCGTTTTCCAGTCTGTTCAGATGCTGCTTCCTGGCAATTCTGTTTAGCTCAAAATAAACAAAAATTCTGTGCAGGTTTGAAAGTTTCCTACGTTGACAGCACACATTCTCATACATCAGTACGACTGGGTCTTACTCGGCAATGACAAGGGAAGCTGCTGGCAATGGCTGGGTCTCAAGGGCATAATGCTCAGTGGAAGAAAGCCCATTTCACCTCTTTATTTTTAAAATATATTTTTATTGATTTCGGGGAGGAAAGGAGTGAGATAGAAACATCAATGACGAGAGAGAATCAGTGATCGGTTGCCTTCTGCACGCCCGAAACCTGGGCCTGTGCCCTGACCAGAATCAAGCCAGCAACCTCCTTGATCATAGATTGATGCTCAACCACTGAGCCACACCAGCCGGGCTAAAGAGCCTATTTCAAAGGTTATATGTTGTGTGATTCCATTTCACGGAGCATTCTCCAAATGGCAAAACCAGAGATGGATAACAAATTGGTGATTGCTCCAGGGGATGGGAGAGGTGGGTGAACGGGCCTACAGAGGGGGAACATAAGGGGTTCCTTGGTGATGGTGGAAGTGTTGTATCTACATCCTGGTGGTGGTTTCACCACTATCCAGGGCGTAAGACTGCATGGGACTATCTACACACATGGCCAAACGAGGGCATGTAAGACCAGTGAGGACTGAATCAGGCCTGTAGTCTAGAGTTAACAGTAACTTGCCAATGTCCATTACTGGTTTTGATATTATAACAATATAGGATGTCTCCATTAGGTGAAACTGGGCTCGGGGGACTGTATTTTAAATTAAGGTAGTAAAAAAAAAATTTGTACCAATTTTTTGGGGGCAGTTGCTACTTTGTATTGCTTAGGATTGTATGCCTTAACAAATCAATGTGTGTGTGTGTGTGTGTGTGTGTTTTTTTTCATGTAAACAACAGAGGGTGTTTTGTTTGTTTTTCTTCTGGCTGTCCTAGGCGACATACACCCATCTGGCTTAGATTTAGTCACTTTATGTTGGTATGTGATTTTTGGAGATATTGCTGCTCCGACCTCTAAAGTAAACAGTTTCAAGGTTTGATATTTGTAGTGTCAAATTTTCTGGTGGGGAACTTGGCTGAGTTGATCCATGGTGTTTAGGGCAGTGTGCTTGGGACATCCTAACTGTATGATGTTAAAGGACAAAAAATGCAGTTATTGCTCAAGCTAAACACCGGGTTCCAAACCTGGATTTAACAAACACTTGATCTAACTGCAGGTTCAACCTCTCCTTGAAATGTAATTTTAATCAACCCCTGGAGAATTTTCTGTTGAAGCACTAATAAGGGAATCAGTCACGTGGGCCCCCTCCATCCCCTTAGAGCAGTGGATCCCAAAGTGGGGCACGTACCCTACAGGGGGGCCACTGGAGAATGAGTTCTTAACAGTGATTTTTTGCACCCTAAAACCTTATATACAGTATATAAATACATATTGTGACATATTTATGCATTTCAGCTCTCTGCTTCAAAAATTTGCTATTTTTTATATCACTTCATATCATTATTATTTTTTAAGCAGTTTCTTAGTGATTTCTTTCTCAGGACTTCAAACTGTCCTTTCGTTCTTTTATTTTTTATCCATGCTCTTTGGAAGCTTGTTTAGATCAAGTTCTCCACGTGAATGGGAGTCACTTTTTGAATAATAAGTATGGGGGGGCACTAGGATTTTAGAGGTGCTTAGGTGGGGAGTGGCCAAAAAAAGGTTGGGAGGAGGCAGGAGGCAATCTGCATGAGAAAGTCCTCTCACTCTCCTCCCCAAACAGAAGATGCCTGGGCCCAAGAGAAGTCCTTTCTTTTCTTTTCTTTGTTAATAGCTCTCTTGCTCCATCCTTGTTCCTATAAAAAAAATTTCCCTTTGGTACCTCCCTTCTGAGCACCTTTCTAGTTGTAGTTGAGGTGCTGCCTGATTCACGAGTTGAGTAATAAAGCGAATTAGATTCTCAAATTTACTGTTTAATTTTCTTTACTTTTTTCACAGTAACAACCACCTCTTGCTTTGAAGATTGTTGTATTCTAAGGGCATCATGTATATCTTCACGCTCTCATGCAGTAGCTCAGCAATTTTTAAAGATAACGCAAACCTCTAGGAATGGCCGCATCCTTATCGCTGTCACTTGCGTACAATTCCTTCTCGTAGCTTCTGCGTTTATGACAGCTTTCCTGGAATTGGATGAGCCAGCCCCAGGGAAGGGCGGGCACCCCTCCACCCTCTGCCTTAGGCGAGAACAGGGCGTCAGCCCCTGGAATCCACATTCTTCCCCTACGGGACCCCCATTGTTAAATGCATGAGCTCAACCTGTTTGCATGGAAGCACTGCCCGTGCTCGGGTGAGGCTGGACATGCCCTGGAGCCCTGCCTTGTGCCTTAGTGCTGCCTCTATTACAAATATTCTGCCTTAAAAACAGAAGTCTGGGCGGCACGAGTTTTCTGTCAAAGAACCATCAGCCGGACATGTTTCCTACAATAACTCAGTCACTGACTGACTGACGAGTGTTTCCTGCGCGTGGAGAGGCCGCCAAGACCCAGTTGGGCAAACAGGCCCCATAACCGCCTGAGAGCGGCCGCGCGTGGATTCCGAAGCCAAAGCCGGGGGGTCGCTGGGCCCTTTTACCAATTCCCTTGTTTTGGGGTTTGTGCTTGTTTCTTCCCGGGTGGGGATGACCCAGGATGCCCGTGGGATGGGCACGCCTCCAAGCGGACTGCTTTCTCT
>NW_006288180.1:182128-182387 GCF_000327345.1 Myotis davidii | reverse complement strand
GGTGGGGGTGGGTGGCCTGCGGGAGTTCGTACCCTGGGGCGCTCTCCACCCCTAAAGGGTCTGTTCCCTGGGGTCCCCCTTCCTCTGCGGGGGCCCCGCGTCCCAGGCGCTGGCTGGGGAGGAGCGGCTCCCGGAAGCCGTCTGACTGCTCGTGGCCGCGAGTCCCATCAAAGGACAGACTGCGAGCCCGTGAGGCTGCACCTTCTGCCCAAAGGGACTCGGGTCGATCCAAGTGGAAGCTCCAGTGGAACTGCTCGCG
>NW_006288180.1:173085-181154 GCF_000327345.1 Myotis davidii | reverse complement strand
CCTCGCTGTGCGTCTGTGAGGGAGGGGCGCCCTCCTGCGGCCACAGGTTCTCGGGGCCTCCCCGCACCCCCCGCCTCCGGCTCATTTTCCTGCTGTGGCTCTGGCCCGCTTAGGTAGGAAGATGTCTTTCCTCGGTTTTTATTATGGACCAAACACTGCAATATGTTTACAACGATTGTCTTAAAAAGTATGTTCTCAGGTTGGTAAGTCAGCCAACTAAATAATTTGTATTTTTTAATGCTTGAGAAAAATATTTTTTTATAGACAACCATTTTTTTTGTTTGTTTTAAATCTCAATATCCTTTATTCCATTTAGTTTATTTGGCAAATGATACCAACATTGACCCGCCAGGTGAAGAAGCCGTAGCAGGTTAGGACAGATAAAGAAACCACAACGCAGGAGGGCGAGAAAGAGGCAGAACAAAGGCAGAGACGGCTGTTTTAATGGAGACTGGAGTTTATCACATGCACAAGTCATGCCTGACACCTGGGAAAATGCCATCTACATAAAACAACTAGGTGGTGAGGACCTGGCGGGGGGCGTAGGGGCTGGGAGGAGAGGGTAAAGTGGGGAGAGAAATGGGAGATACCGGTAATATTAATAAAAATATATTTTAACCAGTTAATTGCCACGTGTCCAAAACAGAAACCATCCCCACACGCCATGATATTTTGAATTTAAGAAATCAATTTGCAATGAACATTATAAAAATAAATATATTACGATTTGGATGTTCTTGAATATTTCCAGTTCAAAATTCTTTCGAAAATGATTTTAAAGTTGGTCTATAGATGCTTATGGCAGACAAATCGTTAAAAAACAGTATATATTTAAAATGCAGTTTTGGTATTTTCATACAATCATCGTGTCCCGGAGGTTTGGTGGTATATTTCCTGAGAAAAGTATCGACGGCGGCTTAGGAGGAGAACTGCTGCCTGGTCGCTCTGCTGACGGCCCTGACTCCGGAGGAAATTCGGATTGGCACTTCCATCCGCCCCGGATCTATAAAGGCTGCAGGGCTGTGTGGGGACATGCTGCCAGGAAAGTCCTTTCTCCCACGTCCGGTCTCCGGATACAGGTGGGGGTGGGGGGGGGCTGCCAAGGCTGCATCATGTATGTTCCACCCAGGAGGCGAGGAACAGGTAACACCAGTCATTCATTGCGTGGTGTTCGGCCTCTTCTGTCTGTGCTACTGGAATAAAAGTGACTGACAGAGGAGCCAGTTCTAAGGTACAACTGCACACAGTAGACTCATTTAATACTCAAAGGAGCCCGGAGCCCGAAGAGAGACATCAGCGTTATGACCTCCATGTAAGCGATGGCACTGAGGCCTGGGGTGTATAATGACATCTGTGCCCACAGTGGAGCTGAGGTGGGAGGCCAGGGGGTCTGGCCCCAGGGAGCAAAGACCCCAGGGCACAGGGCTCTCCGTGCTCCCTTCTGTGGTTGTGGAGAGGCATTTCTTAGATGTCCCACGGCCTTTGCAGGGAAGTCAGGTTTTACCTCTACCCTCCAGGGCCCTTGGCTGGGGGCCGGAGAATTAAATTGCCATGAAACCGAAGGGGCCCCACCTGTGTGGCTCAGAAGTTGGGCGTCCACCTATGAACCAGGAGGTCATGATTTGATTCTTGGTCAGGGCACATGCCCGGGGTTGCAGGCTCGATCCCCAGTGTGGGCCATGCAGGAGGCACCTGATCCATGATTCTCTCTCATCATTGATGTTTCTCTCTCTACATCTCTGAAATCAATAAAAATATATTAAAAATAAAACTGAACGGGAGCAGAATAGGCTGCTCCAAAATATGCTATTTGTCATGTGAATTATTTTGGTCTCGAGGCAAAGACCCAGCAGACTCAGGAAAAACTTCTATACCTAGAAGAATTTAGACACAGGCAGTAGGATGGTGAAGACACGGGTCGGGGCAGGGGCTGGGAGGAAAATGGGAGGTATCCGTAGTACTATCAACAATAAAAAAATATTAAAACAAAAAAATATAAAAACATAAAAAAGAGAATTTAGATAGTGGGCCTGTCCCAGACAGGGAGCTACTAACAGAACTAACTGTGACCTAGCTGACCTTTGTGTAGGACAGGGCCTCCTGCAGAAGGAAACAGCTGCTCTTTCCCCTGTGAGTCCCCGCTCCCCAACTTTGCAGCCCCAGGCCCCTCCCTCCTCCTATTCCTCAGCTCAGGATGCAGACAATCCTCAACTGCCTTTGGGTCTTATATTTTTTGGAGCTCTTGTATGTACAAAATAAAAGCCGTTTTTCTCCTGTTATTCTGTGGATCTAATTATTAAATCAGCCAAAGAACCCCGAAGGGAAGGGGAAAGACACATATGGAAGGGAAGGAGCCAGGAGAGATACCGCTGTAGTTCGAATAGGTTCACCAGCTGCTTGATGTCCAGCCACGTTACTGTCAGTGGAAGGTGCCGCCATGAGCAACCATCCTACCACCTAACAGGCGCAGACGGACGCTGTCCCGTAACACTGTTTTCACTGTGGGGTTAAGGGGCACAAATGAGGGGAAGGATTTAGGTCGCAGGCGGGAGGGGAGCAGGGGGCGACCTAAAGGCTCCTTCTGCGTAGAAAAATGGAGGACGCGCTCAGGGTTACAGATGCGAAGGCGGTAGGTTGACAACACGTTAAGGAGCGTTTGCTGGAAATAAAGCAGCAAGATGAGCAATGACCTACGCCATGCAAGCGTTCACGTCCTCAGGAATGCACTCGGGCGACAATTAGTGTCCTTTTGCAGTTATTTTTGCATTTTCCCGCCTCTCCACCCCGGCTTTGTTGGTGTTTCCGGCAGGGAGGTGAGTTAAGTCCGGCGCCCTCCACAGGACGCGGGGTGCCAGGTCAGGGGAACCTTCTGGGAAAGTGAAAGTTCGTGCTCAGGGAACAAAGAAACGAGTGAGTCACATTTAAACCAGAGAACTGCTGCCTCCCCAAGGCCATTTGCTCAGGGGGTAGCATACCAGGGACTTTCCGAACGCGAGGGCCCCAACCGGCTTTCTTATTTGGGGTCATTTGGGAGGCGCCATATTAAGCCAGGACACCCCAAATGGCCCCCAAAACAAAACAGCCGGACTTTGCAAAGGAGTCTATTAAAAGTTGTGATTACAGCCCGGCCGGTGTGGCCCAGTGGCTGCGTCGACCTATGAACCAGGGGGTCACAGTCAGGGCATAGGCCCGGGTTGTAGGTTCCTCCCCCAGCGTGGTGCGTGCAGGAGGCAGATCAATGATTCTCATCACTGGTGTTTCTATTTCCCTTCCTCTCTGAAATTAATACGTATATTTTAGCTACAGCATAACAGCGACAGATTACCTTGAGGCTCGGTGGTTGCTCACAGCCCTTCATGAGACAGGTGGGCGGCCCTGAAAAGGGCCTTTGGGGGGAGCCGGGCGGGGGGCGGGCTCAGCCGCCGAAGCCTTTTTTTGCAGTCGCAGGGATTGGCTTGTCACGCGTCCTGACCACTGTGACCCTTTGTAAGAAGGAGGCGGTCACGCCGCCCTTATCTACAAGAGGGAGAGATGCCAGAACGAAGTTACTCGTTAAAGGCGAAGAAGTTAGCATTGATCCCACAACTCTGGCAATCCCTAGTGAACGTGGCCGCACGTGGGGCGGTCCCGCCCGCAGAGCGCAGCGCTCCGCATCGCGTGCAGCTTCCGAAGGGAGGGTTTGGGGGGGGGGCGCTCCAGGAAGGGCAGCCATGTTCCTGGGATTTCCACTTTCGCTCCCAGGTTTGTGAAGCACCGTTTGCACCGTGAAAAGAGTAATCCTTGCGGGGGAAGGGAGGGTAGTGGAGGAAGGTATAGAGGCGGTAAAAGGTGAAGAAATCCAGGCTTGGAGTGCTATTCCTGTCCTAAAATGCTTTTGGGGTTAGAACAAGTGTGTGCTCCCGGCCCCCATACTCCGGGCCCCCATGCTCCAGGCCCCCATACTCCGGGCCCCCATACTCCCGGCCCCCATGTTGTGGGTCCCCATACTCCCGGCCCCCATACTCCCGGCCCCCATGCTGTGGGTCCCCATACTCCGGGTCCCCATACTCCAGGCCCCCATACTCCCGGACCCCATGCTGTGGGTCCCCATACTCCAGGCCCCCATGCTGTGGGTCCCCATACTCCGGGCCCCCATACTCCCGGCCCCCGTGCTCCCGGCCCCCGTGCTCCGGAGGGGAGTTTCAAGTGGGAGAGTGTCCTCAGAGGAGACATCTGATAGGAAATGGCAATGGCTGCGATTTCTCAGGGCTCCTCTGCACACTTTATTCGAACACAGCCCCTGTCTGCTCTACAGCCTTATAGTTCCTTTGCCCTTTGGTATTTATTCGGCGCAGCCACTTTCGCCCTCAAGCCTTTGCAGGTCCCTGACCTTAAGCACAGCCCCGCACCGGTATCGCTCACCATCACTCACGGTGGTGGAGGGGGTTAACACTACCGTGGAGAGAACACGAGGTCCTACGTGAGCTGTGCATCGCTTATCTGTAGTTTCTCTCAGCTGCCTTTCACATCTATAAAGCAAAGGGTTCACGCCAGGACCGTGGACAACCCACTGTTTTAAGATGTATGCAGACCGAGGGTTCAAGAGCAAAAGCACAACTTTTCGGCAGGCTGCCAAAATGACAGGGAAAAGTTTTCAAATTGTCAGTCCCATGGGACATAATCCGGCTTCCCAGAACTCCCCACCCCCCACGCCTCCAGTCCCAGGGAGAAGGGCCTGGTCTCAAGCAGTAACAGGAACTGCAGGCAGCGGGGCCCGCCCTCCTGTAAGCACCTGGGGAAGCGCTCGCTCTTCAGGTGAAAGCTATGGTCTCACTGATTGCAGCAGGGACCAGCTGCAAACAGGGAAGGAAAAGGCCCTACGTCCCCATGTCTTCTCCCTTATTCGTGACCTAAATAACCATGGGCTCCAGGAAGAGTTGCACATGAATGAAACGGGGACATCTGCTGTAGAAAGTACTTCTCACTTATCTTACATCGAGTATATGTAACTGAGAACAATTTCAACCATTTTCAACAACGAATAGTATGACTACCATGATGACCCAAATAGGAAACTTTTAAAAATCTGAATTTTAGCCCTGGCCGGCTTGGCTCAGTGGATAGAGCGTCGGCCTGCGGATTGAAGGGTCCCAGCTTCGATTCAGGCCAAGGACACATGCCTGGGTTGTGGGCTTGATCCCCAGTAGGGGGTGTGCAGGAGGAAGCCAATGAATGATTCTCTCTCATCATTGATGTTTCTATCTCTCTCTCCTCCCTTCTTCTCTGAAATCAATAAAGAAATATATATTTTTTTTAAAAATCTGAATTTTAATTGTATTGTTAGGTGTAGATAATGTTGAGCTGTAGATTGAACAGGAACAGGAAAAGGGACTATTAAATGGTTAGGTCTGATCCAATAATTGTATCAATATCCCCTCCCCTGGGAACTGACCTTTAGGCCGCTCACAACCTGCATCCCTTTTGCTGAGACCACATGCCGCGTGTTAAGACTATTATCTCTCCCCTTCAGACTTTCCCCAAGATTCAGACTCACCCAGGAATTCTCTGCCCAGAAAAAGCCCGCCTAGACTGCTCCATGGTAAAACCTCTGACTTCCCATTCCTGGGTGCTGGCGCCATTTTGGGGCTCAGCTCATCTTGTATCCAGATGACCCAATACGTTTACAATCCCTCACCGCGGTCGGCCTCAGGCGTTCCTGCTTTGGCGACCCAAACATTAATGTTTGTGATAGTAGCTGTTGGCAATGATGCTATTGAAGATAACAACCCCTTTCTCTATAGCAGCGGTTTTCCACCTTGGCTGCACGTTAGAATCACCTGGGAATCTTCTTAAAATCCTGATTTCTGGGCCTCAGCCTCCAGAAATTCTGTTTCTTTGTTACTAATGTGGTGGCGCCACCCCATCACAAAGAAACAGAATTTCCGGAGGATGAGGCCCAGAAATCGGGATTTTAACAAGATTCCCAGGTGATTCTAATGTGCAGCCAAGGCTGAGAACCGCTGCTCTAGACACGCACAACATTCCTGCCCAGGGAGACTGAGGGCGCCGTGACCAGAGCCGATAAGCCGTCCTGTGTGTACAGTGTTTGTATAACACGGTTTCAGGTACCAGACGTGGTTCCAGTCAGTGCCTGCCAATCAATGACTTTAAAATCAAGCCAAGTGATTTTTATAAAACTAACTGTGGCTTCTTTAAAATGGAGTATTTTGTCTTGGACTTATATGAAAAAGTTATCCAATCACATAGAATCCAGAATAACTAGATTTTTGGAGATAGGGGTATTGATTAGAAGAAACGCAACACCCCAATACTTTACTTGGTTATTTATCACAACATGAGGTGTGATGCCAGTACCTGATTAATAGGTGGATAATATACAGTGGTGCATAATTATCCAATATTTGCTGAATTCTATTAGCTTTATGGTGTTGCAAAGAAAGAGATGAGTGGGGGGTCGGTCATGCTTGTGATGGAATGTTTGTTCAGCCCCTCAAGCGGGCAGGTTCTGCTCATTGATTTAGGCTGTGACAGTCTGGTTCAGACTTTGTTAATGAAAAGGCCCCGGGTGAAATACGAAAATTCATGCAGTGATTTACTAATTCTCACTTCCCCCTTCCCCCATTGAATTTCAGGAAGGGAGAGGGAGAGACACGGAGAAACATCAATGTGAGAGAGACGAAACTATTGGTTGCCTCCCAACCAGGCCTGGGACTGAGCCTGCAATCCAGGTACGTGCCCTTGATGGGAATGGAAGCCGAGACCCTTCAGTCTGCAGGCAGACGCTCTAACCGCCCAGCGAACCAGCTAGGGCTCCTGCAGTGATTTCAATGAGAAACGTTTGTTTCTAATCCTCTGGGTCCCGACTTGCAATGTTAACAAAGGTCAAATGCATTTTGTGTTTTGAATATCATCTCGGAATATAGGAACTATGTTCGAAACTGCATGCTAAGTACTGGGGGGCCAATCTGGTGGACTGGGTGTCTGTCCTGAAGGCCTTTCCATTTTCAGGGGAGGGATGAACACCAGTGCTTCCGCAGGGCTCTCCTGCTCACAGCTGGTCAACTGAGGTGGACCTGCCCATCTGATGCTTTGTGGGTAGGTGGGTGGGGGGTGACCTCCGATGCCCACTCTAGGTCTGAAAAATCGAGTGGGCTACATTTTAAGAGAAGATGGATGACTAGCTAGAACTGGTTATTTAAAAAACAACACACAAACAAAACATGCACGGAGCAGTCTTGCCCTCGTCCCTCCTAAAAATGGTTAAATCACCAAAAACAATGGGATCAAACCCAGTTTCCACATTGGTCGCTCCAACACTTAAAAAAATCAAACCAACATTCTTTCTAATATAGGTCGTAGTCCATCGTGTAGTTTGAATTCTCGTCCCCCTCTGCCAATTCCCAGGGCTCAGGGCGAACCACTCACAGGCGAGCTGTGCTATTGCTCTCGCGAAAAAAACTATTTTCTGGGTCCATTTGAGCACAGATCCGTTCATGTACACAAAATTGCAAAGTCAAGAATGTGAAGAACTATGTTCTGGAAGAAATATTTGCAAAGGAGACGCAGAGAAGTAGTATTTTTAAGGAAAATCGGAAAGTTGTCTCCGTTTGACCGAAGTTTTCAAGAGAGTTGGGGGAATCGGGAAAGTTTCAGGGGGCCGGCGGCGGAGCTGGGCGCGCCGGAGAAGGCAGGAAGGAAGCCTGAAGGCTCCCGGACCCGTTTCCCCCAAATCCCTCATGATTTCGTGCACAGATTTCTTATATTTTTCTCCTTTTTTAAGGGGCAAGAAACACAGCAGCCCGGCTGAGCGGAGGAGCCGGCTAGGCTGCACGGCGCACGGAGCCGCCAGCCAATCACCACCCAGCGCCTCGCTATATAAACCCCCGCCGCCCGAGCCCGGCCACGCTCCTCTGACAGTTCGAGTCTCCTGTGGTCCTTCCGGCCGAAACTGAAACATGTCGGAGACGGCTCCCCTGGCTCCTGCCGCTCCCGCTCCTGCGGAGAAAACACCGGTGAAGAAGAAGGCGAAGAAGACGGGCGCGGCCGCCGCCAAGCGCAAGGCGTCCGGA
>NW_006288180.1:172392-172616 GCF_000327345.1 Myotis davidii | reverse complement strand
GCAGTCGCAGGGATTGGCTTGTCACGCGTCCTGACCACTGTGACCCTTTGTAAGAAGGAGGCGGTCACGCCGCCCTTATCTACAAGAGGGAGAGATGCCAGAACGAAGTTACTCGTTAAAGGCGAAGAAGTTAGTATTGATCCCACAACTCTGGCCATCCCTAGTGAACGTGGCCGCACGTGCGGCGGTCCCGCCCGCAGAGCGCAGCGCTGGGCATCGCGTGC
>NW_006288180.1:160815-168045 GCF_000327345.1 Myotis davidii | reverse complement strand
CCGGCCTCAGGGGAGGCCAAGCCCAAGGCCAAGAAGGCGGGCGCGGCCAAGCCCAGGAAGCCCGCGGGCGCGGCCAAGAAGCCCAAGAAGGCCGCGGGCTCCGCCACCCCCAAGAAGAGCGCCAAGAAGACCCCGAAGAAGCCCAAGAAGCTGGCGGCGGCGGCGGGAGCCAAGAAAGCGGCCAAGAGCCCCAAGAAGGCCAAGGCCGCCAAGCTCAAGAAGCCGGCGAAGAGCCCGGCCAAGGCCAAAGCCGCCAAGCCCAAGGCCCCGAAGCCGAAAGCTGCCAAGCCCAAGGCTCCGAAGGCCAAGAAGGCGGCGCCTAAGAAGAAGTGAAGCTCCCGCGGCAGGTCCTGCTTTGAAAATCTCAAAAGGCTCTTTTCAGAGCCACCCACTGATTTCAGGAAAAAGAGCTGAGCTGGTTACATTTGGGTTGTGTTTCCCTTTAAGTGAATGATCCCTTACATTGGGGAGGCAGGTGGGGGGTGGTGGCGGTGGTAGGGAACAGTGGCGTGCGCGCTGCTGGGTTCCCAGAAACGATCATAGTCGCTTTCGGGAAGTCGGGGCTCTGGGGAGAGCCGTTGGCTTCAGGTGCCGGGGACAGTGGTCTCACCTGTTCCCTTGCCCTTGACCTTGTGGCGCTCGGCCTTGGGCTGCAGCCCAGCCTGGATATTGGGCAGGACACCGCCCTGCGCGGTAGTCAAACTGCCGGTAGCTTGTTGAGCTCCTGGTCGTTGCGGCCCGCCAGCTGTAGGGGGCGCCTGGGAGTCTTGCCGCCCTGCTTCCCGCGCCCAGACTCGTTAGAAGGGGAAATTATTGTAACAAGCCGATCTGCGGAAAGGGTTATTCAAGTTTTTGTGTGTTTCCTAAACTTCCCTTCCGCAGTGGTTTGCAGAGGTGATTGAGAGCTAATCAGAACGTCCCCGTGCACTCACGCGCATGGGCTCTAGAGAAAGTACCCGTTAGAGAGATTGCGATGTTAAGTCTTGTACATTCTGTGAGGCAGTTGGAACCCTTGCTTTTTTCCCTCTTGAGGTCAGTGGAGTTCTTTTGGGGGAAGGGTATCCACTGTTATTCTGCCCATGATTGAGCTGCCACTCTGAGGCTGAGGGACAGTGAACGTGGAAGTCGCCCTCCTCTGGGGGGTTGTAAGTGGCCCCCTTAGCCCGATTTCTTCCCCGCAGGTGGTGGCGAGGACCTAGGGAGCCGTAGTCTCCTGCTGAGCAGGCAAGGAATTGGAGGGTAAAGAAAAAAGAACGTTCTGGAAGGCAGGGCAGTGTGGCTGGCAGAGAACTGGATTTGGGGTGGCCAGGGCACACAATATGGGCTCTTGGAAGAAGAGGTTCACTTGTCTCACCATTTCCACTTCATCTCTGGGACTGAGCTTTTATTATTATTAATCGTTTATTTCAGGGAAGTTCACTTAATTTTACTGGCAAATCTCACAAAATCTTCAGTTCTACAGAACATTTGGGGGTGTAAACCTGGGTAGGGGAAACATTTTTCAGGGACTCTCAATGCAATTCAGCATTTCTTTCAATTACGTGTGTAGGCAACTAGTCACCATGGATTTTGCAGTACCTGTGACTTCAGCAGGGCAGTCACTGATGTTTTTGTATCGCTCTGCAGTGATTGCAAATATCTTGGACATAAAATTAACACTAAATTTTTGAAAATATTGGTTACTCCTTGCTGCTCCTTATTTGATGTTATTAATGAAACGCATTATTTTACAAGCTCAAATACACTCTGGGTATGTTTTAATGTTGCTTTCTTATCCTGTATGCATCAAGTACTTAACCAACATCCTTTTGAAAACAACATCCATAGAGTTTACAGAACAAAAGGAGTCTTGTATCCCTAAGCCCATTTCCAGGGGGCACAGATATCTTGGTGGAATGTCTCTTCACCTTATACTTTCATTATAACACCCCCTACTGGATTAGAATTTAATTTTTACTACCTTAACTTATTTTTTATTTTAAACTATGTAGCCTGTAGCAGGTGTCTTCTAGCCAGTTCAAAATGTTCCCAGTGACAGCTGCATCTCATAATTTCTTCCTACTTTCCACTTGAGAAAGAATGCCTGGGTAAGTGGGAGAATGCGAGGTTGTTACTCAAAAGAATCTTTTTGAAAAGAGACTACATGGAGTAGGGAAGACAGCTGCGAGGTCTTTAATAACCAGAATGAGAGAGTCCGGCTTTTGATGAAGAGGGAGGAGGGATAAGAATTATGGGGGGAAGTAGTCATTCACTGAGTGGTCAAAGTGAGGTGATTCTACCGCTGAAATCCCTTACAGTTTACAAAGCACATCTACGGCTGCCTCACCAGGAAGCATTTGCATCAGGTCTGATTGAAATGCTTGTTTTACAGTTAAGAAAACTGTTGTTTAGAAACATGAACTGAGCAGAATCACCTTCCTGGTGCTTAACCAGAAAATCCCACACGGGTTAAGATTATGTATGTTTCTGGGAGGGGTTGAGACTGCAATTAGGTCAGGTATTAAATCTGGGTTTGGTGTCTGGGGCTTTTAGGACAGTGATGCCATTTGGGGTCTTTGTCCCTTACCATCTACACTTAGGACGTACCAAGCACGCTGACCTAGACACCATGGATTACTAACAGCCAAGAATCCATCAGGAAATTCGAGATTACAAATATCAAGTTTTGAAATGCAGTTTACTTTTGAGGTAGAGGCAATACCTACAAATGAATGGACTGACATAGAACAAACCTCAGCCAAAGGAATATGCCACCACCAGCACGGCGGGAACAAAGCCAACCCTCCCTGTTTGTATGAAAAGCTAACACTGATTTGTTAGTTTCAAATAAAGCCCATTGACCCAGTCTCCCCGAGTGGTGACATCCTACACAATAACCAGGCAATGGACTTGGACAAAATACTCTTATCGAGACTGCAGTGCCTCATTCACTCCCCATCAGTTTCACTGGCGCTCCCAGGGGTAAGTGTACTCGGATAGCCCCCTGCAGTATTACCCCATGTACATGCTGCTCCACCGGTTGAGGACATGCAGCAAGGGCGAGCTACTCGACTTCATCGGGTGCAATTCTGCACAATGTGTGCGCTAATTTGCTGCAACAAGCCCTTAACTCCTTATTAGACGTTAGTTAGAACTTCAGGCCTCACTTGGTGCCATAGCAGTGCCCCAGCTCTATCACTGACAGCAGAGCCACGCTCTCTGCCGGAAAATGCAGCGCAAGCTGCCTCAGCGACAGCTGGCGAATCCTCGGGTGGGGGAAGAGTGGGGCGGCCACAGCACCACTTCCACGCAGCTGCCCGCCCCCCCACTACAGCTTTGTTTGGGGAAAGATGTCTCCCTGGCTTACAGCTATTCCATTGAAGCGGTGGGCGGCTCTGAAAAGAGCCTTTGGGTTCCGGCGCAAGTGGGTGGGACGGAGCTCACGCCCGCTCCCCGCGGATGCGGCGCGCGAGCTGGATGTCCTTGGGCATGATGGTGACGCGCTTGGCGTGGATGGCGCACAGGTTGGTGTCCTCGAACAGCCCCACCAGGTAGGCCTCGCACGCCTCCTGCAGCGCCATGACGGCCGAGCTCTGGAAGCGCAGGTCGGTCTTGAAGTCCTGCGCGATCTCGCGCACCAGGCGCTGGAAGGGCAGCTTGCGGATCAGCAGCTCCGTGGACTTCTGGTAGCGGCGGATCTCGCGCAGGGCTACGGTGCCGGGCCGGTAGCGGTGCGGCTTCTTCACGCCGCCCGTGGCCGGCGCGCTCTTGCGGGCGGCCCTGCTTGCGGGGCGCCTTCCCGCCGGTGGACTTGCGCGCCGTCTGCTTGGTGCGAGCCATGACTAAGGAGCAGAGTCGGTGGTCTGACGTGGGCGGCCGGACGCTGTATTTATACGGGAGCAGAATCGCTCTGATTGGCTGGAGTTAATTTCAGGACGTGATCCCCGTATTAGGGTGGGATTTCCGTTCCCTGCGAGTCTCTGATTGGTCAATTGGAAGGCCGTCTCCCCCGCCCCTCAAATAAAATTATTTTCTTAGTTATCAGTTTCATCAGTGATGCTCCCACGTCTACAAAGTCTGACCCAGAGACATTTATTATTGAGATTTTCTCCTGTTTGGAAAACAATGTGTTTGAAAGAGAAAGAGCTTAATTTTTGTTGAAAGAAACACCGGCATTTTGTGCGGTTAACCGGTTTTCTTCCCGCCCCCGTTACCCGCCCCGCCCCTCCCCGCCCCGCCCCCCTGTTAAATCCAGTGTCGGAGCCTCCCCCGGGATCGATTTCACTGTATTTTCGGTAAATTCCAGTTCATTGTAGCAGGTGCTTCCAGGATATACTGGGAAGACGTGCAGAATGCTGTGTCATTCAGGGTTCAGGCAGAGTTCCCATTTCCTGGGATCCCTGGCGCTTTACTTTCAAGTTCGACTTCAAAAGGTCATTTGACTCCACCGTTAGGTTTGGATGCATTTACAATGTCAGCTGGGCTGTCTAAGCCGGAACGGATGAAAAAGCTTTTAAAAAAAATAAAGGAAGGAAAGAAGGAAGCATTTGCAATGCGGAACCTTGGAAGAGATGGCAGCAGCATTTTGTGTGACTGGTTTATTTCCTTCCAGTTTCATCCATGTTGGAGCAGATGTCAGGTTTCAAGGTGACTTTTGAATTAATCCCTGAAGGAAGCGATGGAGCCAATGCAAGGCCCTGAGGCAGGGAGGGAGCTGGTGTTAGATTAAAAGGCCATTGCAGCTGGGAGGTGGGAATGGGGTGGGGAGTAAGAGCACTAAGGCCAATTTTGTAGCATGTCAGGGGGTTGGCTTTGTTAAAGGAAAGTAAACAAAATAAAATGAATTTATTTTGAAGAAGAAAAAATAAATAGATGGCAGCGACCCAGGGTCTTCGGTGCACATTTACTCAAAATGTTCCTGGCGGGAGAGGCCGGGGCGTCCTGTACAGTTTGAGGCAAAGCCCGTGAAGCGGTGCTCAGGGCTGCACTCGGCTCCACGGCAGGGTTTCCTGCCTTGGCTTTCACTGATTTTCAAAATTAAAAATGGTTCTATCATAAAAATGTTTTTTTAAGAAATTGATTTATCGATAGGAGTCCCTGAAAGTGTTTGTTTCATCCAATAGAAAAGGAGTTTAGGAATACCTAAAATATATTCTATTCATACTTTGGCCAGTTTGGGTCCAATCAGAGTTTATTTATTTTTTCCAATCAGAGTTTAGATTTGTGAGTCTTTGCGTATGGGTACCATAAGTACCCGCGTTTCCCCTTTGCTCTGTTTCCGTTAGCCTCCCACATTCCTTACCCTTATAATTCCATACCATGCCGAGCCAGCAAAATCCATGCCCACCCCCGAAAAGGGCTCCAAGAAGGCGGTGACCAAGGAACACAAGAAGGACGGCAAGAAGCGCAAGCGCAGCCGCGAGGAGAGCCACTCGGTGTACGTGTACAAGGTGCTCAAGCAGGTGCACCCCGACACCGGCATCGTTGAGTGAAATACATAGAATTTCATTACCATTTCAGGGATTTTGCCGTGTTAAGAGTAACTGCCTTTAAAGGTTGGCTTTTTAAATAAATGTAAATTTAATCATTTTAGTGAATTTAAAGAGTTGTGCAACCATTACCGCATTACAATTTTATTTTTTAAAATATATTTTTATTGATTTCAGACAGGAAGGGAGAGAGAGAGAGCTAGAAATATCAATGATGAGAGAGCATTATTGATCCGCTGCCTCCTGCACGCCCCCCACCTGGGATGGAGCTCAAAACCCAGGCAGTGCCCTTGAACTGAACTGAACCCAGGACCCTTCAGTCCACAGGCGGAAGCTCTATTCACTGAGCAAAACTGGCAATGGCAGCTTTTAAATAATATAATAATTTGCTTTCAACTTATAATCCTCACAGTTCAAGACCAGGGTATTTTTTTTCATTTAGATAAAAAGCAGATATATAGAGAAAAAAAGCAGATAGCCCTGTTGTATGTTAAAACCATGAAATGTGGCCGCAGTGGCAGAGTGAGCTGTGCGGTGTACATACCCCGGCACATAGACTCCGGGCAGGTGGCGGAGGTGAGGCAGGGAGGTTAAGCCTCTCCCTGGTCTGGGACGAGGGCGTTTGGCGTTGTCGGTCATTGTGGCCCCAGAGGGTTTTTAAACCCTTGTCCCTGGCCCCGCTCTCCGTGCCTGTACCTCCGACCTCAGAGCTCCCCCGAAAGGGGGGGTGAGCTCCCTGGAAGTGGCTAATCCAGAAACACTATTTCCATCTGCAGAGACATGCACAGCGGCCCCTGACACGGGTTCTTCCTCGTATTCAGTGCAGGGCAGGTTTTAGCCTCAACGCGTTACTGTCAGCTGGAGTCTCTCCTGGTTCTTGAGTTCTACTTTTCACCTGGTAACTGTCCTCCAAGATTTCTAGGGGGAATGGGCACAGTTCCTCGCCTGGCTTCATCTACACTGACAAGGAGAACGCAGAGCTGCAACCTGGGTGGGCAGAGGAGCAAGTGAGGGCCAGGTCGCTTTCAGAGAGGAAGAGAGAGAGAAACACCAATGATGAAAGAATCACCGATCGGCTGCCTCCTGCACGGCCCGCACTGGGGTGGAGCCCAGAGCCCGGGCCTGTGCCCTGACCGGAATCGAACTGTAACTTCCTGGTTCATAGGTCGATGCGCAACCAGAGCCACGCGGGCCGGGCTCCAGCTCCTTCTGAGGATTTGCTGTAACAAACCACAGGCCCTGCGTGTTTAAACTGTGATCCATCGCTTTCAGGACCCGTATGTTCCCGGTCTAAGCCTCTCGCCCGAACTCGCGCGTCTCACACACCCAGCTGCCGAGCCAGCCTTGGCTCCGGGGTCCCGGGGAGCCCTCGGCCCAGGGCCGGAAGCAGGTGGTTTCCTAGGCAACCATCAGCCCTTCCCTCCAGCAGGCAGGTTACTGAAGTGACTTTTCCCCCTTAATCAGTTTGATAATAAAAGCTTTTTATAATCCTATTGTGGAGTTTGAATTATTCATAATAGTAAATAATAATATAATAATAATAATAATAATAATAAAAGCAAAACCCTCTTTGAACGCTAACTGTTTGCTGCCTTGACAAACTTGTCCAAAGTGGTGTCCGTGTGTGATAAAGGAACCTGGTCATGAGAGTCAAGAAGGTATGCTTCGGGGCTCACCTTTTCACCTGCTAAATGGGGTAGGGATGGGGAGAAAAATAGCCTGAAGTAGTTCCAAAAGCTGGTGTTGCGGCAAATTCACAAAA
>NW_006288180.1:160359-160679 GCF_000327345.1 Myotis davidii | reverse complement strand
ATTAAACCCAGCGCCGCCGGGTCCGGGACGGGGCCGCTCCAGGCCTGGGAGGAGGCGGGAGCGGGAGCGGGGTGAGTCCAAAGTGTGCGGATCCTCCGGCTGGAAGCTCGTATTGTAACAAACCCTGCTTCCCCTCTCACCTTCTCTCCCGCCGCCCCGATTTGCTGTCTTATTCCGGCCTGAACCCCAGTGCCTCCCGATGGGCCGAGGGCGCGGGGAGCCCCCGTTGGGCCTGAAGCTCCTGCTAAAGGTTAAGGCCCCGCGAGCATCCAACACGAGAAACCGTGTCCACAGGAACACGAGCACGACAGCGCGCAGCT
>NW_006288180.1:153516-160146 GCF_000327345.1 Myotis davidii | reverse complement strand
ACCGGCAGCCGAAACCCTATTTATAACCCGGCCGGCGAGGGTGGGCGGGGCCTGGGGTCCGTCTCCGCCCCGCGCGTTCGCGTCTTAGGGCGGGGCCGGCGGAGACAAAGGCGGCTCCGTGCGCCCAGCTCCTTCCCGATCCGTTGCCAAGGCCCCGCGGAGGGACCTTTTAAAAATGCTGTTGTGTATCCACGTCCCGAGATGATTGTACCTACGTCAGACTAGCGTGTCTTTCGGTTTAAATTATCGGGGTCTTACTCCCCGCGGAGCAGGCAGAGGCCATGTTGGCACATGGGCTGGTGCTTTAAACGCCGATCTAACGGGAGAAGTCCCCGCTCCCTTGTCCCGAGGGGCGTCTTTGCACACTTTACAGGAGGGTCACGTGGCGATGTCGGCACGTAGCTCCAGGGATGCAGGAAAGAGCTGGAGCGACCTGGGGTGCTTGTCCTTGGGGGCCTGGGCCCCCACTGCGTGGGCCTGGACCCCACTGCGTGGGCCTCAACACTCCCTGCACCCCGCCTTCTGAGGTCCAGGACCCCGGTTCTCTCATCTTGACTTTCGTTTCATTTTTAGAATGGAAATGTTGGTGTTTGGCACGCGAAAGTAACTGTTTGGTCAAGTATTGCACGGTCATCGAGGAGGTTAAAGCGCTTCTCTGAGAAGTAACCGCGGGTAATCGTATCGTCAGTTCTAACTGGGCAGGTCTTGGCACAGGACACGCTCCAGCCACAAACCTTCAGTAAGAGGCTGTCTTTGCCGGAAGCCCGCCCTGCGCATTATTGTTCTTTGCACCTGGGTCACCCCACCTTTGACCTGCCCGAACCAACCCCTTTTCATTTTCAGGCCCCTGGAGGTTTAACCACCTCCCCTCCAGGGAGCACATAATCTTTTTAATAGTTTGGATACACGCCTTGTTTTCTCCAATCTTTTTAAAGAAATTTTCTATTGATTTCAGAGAGGAAAGGGGAGGGAGGGAGAAACATTAATCTGATCTTCATGTAATCTTCCTCCCATCTCCTCCCCAACTGTAAATGCATAGAAAACACAAACCTGTCACTCCGAGGGCATTTGAGAACTTGCCTCCCAGCTTATGTCCTGGTGTACAGTTCTCCACAGGTCTGGCGGTTTCTTAGGCGGACCACTGCAATTTCCTAAGAAAAGTCATCTTCACGCCCCCGCGGTTTATTGTCCCCAGCGACCTTGAACCTTTCAGTCTGGTACTTGGCAATCTGGTCCTACAGTCCTTTGCTTTCATCATGTCTATATCTCTGTATCAAAAGCAAGTGTACGATTTCTGTCATCAATGCTAAATTTACAGGGTAACATTTAAATGTATATACAGAGTGGTGCAAAAGCAGGTTTACAGTTGTGGGTATGCAGAACACGAGTTTATTCTTGTATTATTATTATTTATTAGTGATTGTATTCTCATTCATATGAGCAACTGTAAGCCTACCTTTGCCCCACCCTGTGTTTCCCAGATTTAACCATCAGTCTCCATCACACTTCCATGCCCCCACACAGTTCCCCCTCGGACCACAGTTTCTGGAAAAGTATTCAGAACCACCTTTGAGCATTTGAAATGTGGCTGAAGGTGAGGAACCGAAATTTCAATTTTATGTAATTTTAATTGCTGTTTTCAATTTAGAAGCAGATGCTGCCCTGAGTTATTGAAACTGTTGAGCTACATTTGAACCACTTGGGCAAGTGAAATTAATTTTCTCGGCAGGACAATTTGGGGAATGTAAATGTATATCAAGTATTACGAGAAAAAAATGATATCAGATTGCATAAAACATGTACCCAGTTTGGAAGATTTAGGCTGAAAAGAAGGAATGAAAAATATTATAATAATAAGGGTTACGTTTTGAAATAAGAGTATTTTGGGTATTTCGGGTTAAAAAAATCATGGGGCCAAAGGCAGTCGGGTAACTGAGGCTTGTCTGCCACCATTAGCTCTGGAGTGGAATGGGGGCCATGGCTTCAGGGCAGAGGGAGGGCACGTCACCAGGAGGAGCAGGTGTGGGTCATCGGATGTCTCCTGCCCTCGGCCACTCGGTCACTCGGATGGAAGTTATCTGCCGCAGAAGATCGCTTTTGGGGACAGGCCCCTGTTTATGTTCTTTCAGGTAGGTGAGGAAGAGGCACACGGTTTTAGTGCTTCTGCTGGGAGTGGATTGACTGTAGCTCACAATAACCCATGTGGCAAAGTGGCTCATTTTGAGGCGGCATATTCTGCAAGTCAGGATGGATACTAGAAAGATGCTGACCTTAGAATTCAATGTGGCTAACCTTTTTGTTCCAAATAGGTGTGTGTTTTTTTTTGAGAGTAAGCATCCACACCTGGTTATTAAAGCAATTATTGTCTAGGAGACCTTAAGCTTCTGTACAAGAGACTTTGCATTCCAGTAGTGCAAAACAGAAGACAAGCCACCATTCAGGGGAAGTAAAGAACATGTCCATGAAAAAATGTATTGTTTCTGAAATTTAGGTAAAGGCCAAGAGAAACGGAGATAAGAAAATGAGGTGTCACCCTAGCTGGTTGGCTCGCTGGATAGAGCCTGGGCCTGAGGACTGAAAAGTCCCAGGTTAATTCCGGTCTGTGGTGAGCCAGCTCGGCCATGGCATACTCAGCCCCAGGGAGCCTTACGTGCCACGCCACTCAGCCAGGGTCAGTGAGCCCGAGTGGGGCTGATGAAGGATCGAGAAAAGACTAGAGAACGAGCTGGGTCTGGGTGGGACGCTGCTCCTGGATGGAGACAGCAGCACGGACTACAAGACGTGTCTTTATTTTAAAGCCAGATTCCACCAGGCAAAGTAAGGGCGTGATCAAGATGTTTACAACATTCTCGTGGGTTTCGATTCTACTCAATTACATGCACCTGAACTCTATCAAGCCCACATCACTCAGACACGTGGGGCCACATATTCGAACCATAGGTTCAAGCTCACAACTACAGCTGTTGGCTATAACTGTGCTGGGAGGGCTCTGCCCTCCAAGCTGAGACTTGCACGTGGCCATGAGCGGACTGTGCCTTCTCATTAGTCTGAGGCTTGAACCTGTCCAAACACTGTAGCCACTTTCCACAGCAGTCAAGGGCACATGCCAGGGTTGAGGGTGTGGTCCTCAGTAGGGGTCATGCAGGAGGCAGCTGATCAATGATTCTTTCATCATTGATGTTTCTCTCTCTCCCTTCCTCTCTGAAATAAAAAATATATTTAAAAAAAGAAAATCAGGTTTCGCTGGGGAGATAAGAACACATCTAATACCTTAATCAATAGAAAAAAATTAAAAAAAAAGAAAATCAGGTTTACTAGTATTAACGTGTATAGTTCATATACCAGGTATACCTAGGAGAGACCGAGGAAAGATTAATTCACAGATGTGCCTTAGAGCTCCCATTTATAAAGCATCCTCAACAAAGTAGTCTTTTTTTTTTACAGAAAGAACAGGAGAAAGGATGCAGCTTTAGGCTTCGAAGGATGGTAAACTGGGGAGGTAAAATATATGTGAGGAAAGCAAGAGTCAGCTTCGTTTGCAGGTTCCTCTTGTGCCCGTGGGCTGTCACCAGTCACTGAGGACCCAGTGGTCTCCACAATGTATGTCCTGACTTTAGGCAGGAAAAGGGGATGGAAGAGAGAGCTCATCCTGCACCTGATGCCTCAGCTCAAAATCACTTTTGTGTCCCAGAGGCATACTGTGGGGTGACTACTCTGGTGTCCTTCACTTTCCTGTGCACAGTCTAGACAATCTCCTTTTGAACTAGGTTTTCTCCCTGATGGTTCCCTTAACAATTAATTCTCCATAAGAACATTTACTGTGCTTTTGAGGCGTGGTGTATGGTTTTGGATTTTGCATGTTGGTAGCTGTCATAGCTCAGCGCACAAAGACCAGTTTCTCTCTCTGACATAAACCAGGCCTCCATGTGCTGTTGAGGCCGCACAGCGAAGCGAGAGGCTCGCTGACAACTCCTCTCGTTTGATTTCCCTGCGCTCGGACCCTGAGGATTGCAAGTCTGTTTCTTCCTCACTACAGGAGGGTGTACGGCCCCCCACGACTTCGGTGCGTTGGCAATGAGCCTGTCAGTTCAGGGGTCACAACAGGCTGAGCCGTGAGGTACAGAGACCAGGACACTGGCCCAGAGCACTGGTGGGGGTTCCGGCTTTATTTGCAGCAACAGGGCAGTCTGGTTCGTAGGCCCGTGGCTGTGCTTGAAGTGGTCTTGTTTGCTTCCTTGAGAAATGTGATCAGCTTCCCACTAAAGGTGGATATAAAATGGAAATGTCTGTTGAGCTTATACTCCAAAATGAGTCCATGAAAGCTAGGGTTCATTCAGTGCTGACTTATGAGGGCTTCATTCATTGTTTTCTAAGGAGACAAATGACCAGGGGACGAAAAAATGTTAAGAATGCCGTCACCAGTGAAATTCAAAAAGCCCGCCCTGACCTGTGATTGGTCAGCTACCCCTCCTTTGTTCTATCATTTCTTTTATTCATACTTGAGGCTGACAGCGAGTTTACTGGAAAATGCAGCCTATATATGAGGAATGCAGAGCAGACATGTCCACAGAACGATTCCTAGCATGTCACGGGCAGTCCTAACTGATGTCCTGCCACACAATCGCAATTACCTTCGGTACAAGGGGACGCCAGAAACTAGTGTCATGAATCTTTCCCAAATTTTGTACAAAGTGGGACCAATGGCTTAAAAAAAATGAACTAAGCACTTGTGGCAGGTACATTAAAACCTTACCCAGCGGCTGTGAGCAAAACATAGATTTAGACACGTCTCCTGGCCGGAAAGACTTCACCTTCTCAGGAAAAGTGGGCAGCTCGTCCCCTTCATACTGGGGAGTGCAAGGGACCGAAGCCTTTCACTTTCAACCCCGAAGCGTGTTGCATTGATCGCCTTAACTATAATATGGAGCACCTACAGCACTTTAACTGATGGTGACTTGGTTTTTATTGTAACTTTCAAGTGGCTGGGAAATGCTGCAAGCATGATTTCAATTAGCTGCTAAGGTCGGGAAAATGCAAGCCCTTTCAGTGCGAAGGTGGGTGGCTCTGAAAAGAGCCTTTGGTTTAGTTGTGTGCGTTGTTGCCAAAGGAACGCAGGGTCCTCACTTGCCCTTGGCCTTGTGGTGGCTCTCGGTCTTCTTGGGCAGCAGCACGGCCTGGATGTTGGGCAGCACGCCGCCCTGCGCGATGGTCACCTTGCCCAGCAGCTTGTTGAGCTCCTCGTCGTTGCGGATGGCCAGCTGCAGGTGGCGCGGGATGATGCGCGTCTTCTTGTTGTCGCGCGCCGCGTTGCCCGCCAGCTCCAGGATCTCGGCCGTCAGGTACTCCAGCACGGCCGCCAGGTACACGGGCGCGCCCGCCCCGACGCGCTCGGCCCACGGGGAACTGGCGCCCCCGCCCCGACGCGCTCGGCGTAGTTGCCCTTGCGGAGCAGCCGGTGCACGCGGCCCACGGGGAACTGCAGCCCGGCCCGCGAGGACCGCGTCTTGGCCTTGGCGCGCGCCTTGCCGCCCTGCTTGCCGCGTCCAGACATGCTGACCAGTAACAGCAGGAGAGGAGCCACACGAAGAGAAAACGGAGAAATGTCCGGGAGGAAGCAACAGGACGCAAGTTATAGTCCTGGGTGGGATTGTTAAACGCGATACGGGATTGGTTCAAAATTATCTCAGGCCCCGCCGACCAATGAGAAAGGTGATAAGATGCAAGTGAATTTACATGAGCTCGTCACCGACACATCATCAAATCAGATCTGGAGTTGCTTGAGGACCTCATTTGCATAACTTCTCTATAAAAGAAGACGCTGTAGACCCGGGCGGACATTTTACAGTTTTCCGCTTTCCTTTGCAGCTTTTCTCTTTTGAATTAAAATGCCGGAGCCCGCCAAGTCGGCGCCCGCCCCGAAGAAGGGCTCCAAGAAGGCCGTGACCAAGGCGCAGAAGAAGGACGGCAAGAAGCGCAAGCGCAGCCGCAAGGAGAGCTACTCGGTGTACGTG
The DNA here is from genome assembly GCF_000327345.1 of Myotis davidii. Classification (NCBI taxonomy): domain Eukaryota; kingdom Metazoa; phylum Chordata; class Mammalia; order Chiroptera; family Vespertilionidae; genus Myotis; species Myotis davidii. The sequence continues at coordinate 154,135 of NW_006288180.1, read as the reverse complement.
TACAAGGTGCTCAAGCAGGTGCACCCCGACACCGGCATCTCGTCCAAGGCCATGGGCATCATGAACTCGTTCGTCAACGACATCTTCGAGCGCATCGCGGGCGAGGCGTCGCGCCTGGCGCATTACAACAAGCGCTCGACCATCACGTCCCGCGAGATCCAGACGGCCGTGCGCCTGCTGCTGCCCGGCGAGCTGGCCAAGCACGCCGTGTCAGAGGTCACCAAGGCCGTCACCAAGTACACCAGCTCCAAGTGAGGCGCGAGCCCGCGGCCTGACTCCTGACCCAAAGGCTCTTTTCAGAGCCACCCACGTTTTCACCATAAGAGTTGTAAGGACTTCACTGGCCGCTCTGACTGCTAAACAGGATGCCAAACTGGTATCGTTTTGATTATATTTATAGAAGTGTCTTATTCTTGGCAACGGGAAGCACACTAGGACAGACGTTTGATTAAACATAAGAGGGGTGTGTAACTGGCTTAGTTGTAGACTTTAATTTCTTCTTTTGGGTGCTTTGCCTACAAAGGCGGCTAAAGCACTGACATGCTGTCTCAAGTGCTGTGAATTCCCGTCTCTTGCACATCCTTGCATGGAAAGGGAAGAGGATTTAGGTTTGTTAATA
>NW_006288180.1:145967-153491 GCF_000327345.1 Myotis davidii | reverse complement strand
AAGAGCTTCATCCTAGTCCCAGTGGCTGTGTTTGCTTAAAGCAACATAACTTCCCAAGACAACACGTGCAGGATGGTTAATGAGCATGAAAGTTGAAAAGGGTTTCATTGGCTCCAGGTTAGTTCACGAATTCCCTGAAAGTGTTTACAATAGTGCATCTACGGACCTGTTCTTCCCCTTCCCCATCCCCCACGCTGACCAGAAGAGGAACTGACTGTGGCTTTGTTTCCAATTCTAAAGGTGCTGTAATGCAGGGTGCCAGGCAGAACGTGCTGCCTGGTGTATCCACCGCCTACGCTTTGGATTCTGTGATGGGCTAGGCTACCTGACAAAGGCCCTGCTGCTGTAGCTGAAACCGGTAGCCGAGAATTCCCTGTAATTTAAAATGAGATGCTCCAGGTGATCCCAGTGAGGCAGTCGGAGTGCTGAACTAGTCAGGTGGCAGCCAGAGGAGGATTTGCCCAGAGACCTGCTTTGAAAATAAAGAGCTCGGGGGGAGGGAGCCCTCCAAGAGCTGGAATGGGGAGCAAACAGTGTCGTTTGCAGCCCCACAAAGGAACGCAGCCCCCGACACCTTGGTTTTAGCTCAAGGACACCCAGGTGCAAATGCTGATCTACACAACTATAAAGTTTTAAGTGTGTATTTCACCAAGATTGTGATAATTCATTGACCGATAATAGAAAAGGAATGCCCTTACATACATTTAGTAAGTATTGCCTAATGTGTTCAGTGATGTCTTTAAGATTATAAATTTATACCTATAACTATTATAAAAATCAATATAGATGCCTGTAAACTATAAATATTTCAGGCTCTCATGATTTTGAAATTGATCTTATTTGAACAGCAGCAACCTGCATTTTCTTTTATATGGGAGCCTACAATGTCTGAAGATAGCAGCAGAAGTCTAATTGTATGGAGAAGTACTTCATCTACTGCAGTATTACTTCTGCTTATACTACTACTTCAAAAAGCTGGTCTTCATTATAGACAAACTATAGGAGTCATGGTAAAATGTCCATAAATAACTTCGTGAACTGTAAATCTCCCTAAAATATTTAAATGTATGATAATGATTTCATGTGTTTTAACAAGTAGCAGCGAAGTAGATTTTAGGAATATTTTCATTTTATAAGTGTTAGGGTCGCCAAAGGAGGAACGCAGGAGGCCAGAGTGGTAAGGGAATATAGCTTATGAGGCCATCTGGATAGCAGATGGGCTGAGCCCCTAAGTGGTGTCAGCACCCAGGGATGGGGTAGGGGATTGTCAGAGATTTTAATGGACTCTAGGGCTTTTTCTAGGCGGAGAATTCTCTGGGCGAATTCTCTAGAGGGGAAAGGTAATGGTCTTAGCAAGTGGACTGTGGTGTAAGAGAAAGGGAATGTGGGTTGTGAATTCATCTCAAGGCCAGTTCCTAGAGGAGGGGTATGGATTCAATGAGTTGATCAGACCTAACAATAAGTAAAACAACCGAGGGTGTGAGAACCCAATTTCATGGACCTGGCAGAACTCAAGTTCCAACCCCAGTCTTCTGATGCTGTGGCCTTCCAAAGACGTCCACATAGAATTAAAAAACACTTTTACAGAGATCTACGGATTTCCTGGCACCTTGGGAAGTACCTTTCCATAGGGTTTCTCCTCTCCCCAGCACCCGCTACCTGTTTTCTTGGTGTGTGTGTCCCAATTCATCTTTCATGTTTCCTGAGTCGCCCAACAGGGAAGCTTGGCTAGGCTCCGAGGTGGGCCTGCAGCCTGCACTTCCCTCTGGGTCCCGGGAGCTGAGGGTGATAACCCTCCCCACAGGCCCCCTCCAGAGCAAGGACCATGTCTTCCAGGGTGACCAACGTGCCTGAGGCTGAGAGGGGCCCCCTAAGCATAGTCTTTAAAGTGTAACATAGAACCAGTCCTTTACAGCCAGGGCGGGAGGTGCCCTGGTGTCCGGAAAACAGAAAAGGACGGGTTATTTTTACAAAGATAATTTAATAAACGTGACACAGGTTTTGGGAAACTGAAAAGCAAGAGAGAACTGGTGTGCCAAGGACAAGGGAAGGAAGCAGGAGCCAGAGCAGGGCTCAGAGTGCACGTACACGTCAGTTATTACAGTCTAGACATCTGGAGGGGAGTCCCGGTGGAGATAAGGCTCAGATCTTGGGAGCAGGTTGATCTGGAAGCCTAGAACCCAGACTGGGGGTGGGGAGCGGGGGCAAAGCCAGGAACTGGAACCAGTTGTGATAGAGGGGAGGGCATGTATAAGAATGGAGCCGCCATTGTCTAATAATTCTCCTCACTAACTATGGTGAGAAGTTCTCTTACAGACCCCGGGACCCCGGAGGCTGGAAAAAGATAAGATGCCGCCATGGGTCCATGACTCAGAAAACAGACACATGGGAAAACAGACCAAGGACAGGACACGCTTGGACTGGGTGCCTGTGCGGGGACCCTGGCCCCCTCCCGGAGTGTTTCTCAGGAGCGCTGACCATTCTCTGGGCCCAGGAACAGGCTGAGCTGTTTGTGACATCACCGATTAGACACCTTATCAGGCTGTGAACTCCTGAAGGCCTGACTGCAGACTCTACCCTCCCGTTTCCCTGCTGCACATGCGTCGCGCGGCACTACAGTGAAAACAGCCATCTGTACTGAAGCTCAGGATTTATTCAGTCACACTGGCTTGAGTTATTTGTTTGGTTTTGCAATGTCTGTGGGTGGCCTGCTGGTCTCCCTGCTGCCGGCAGGATTGGAATAAACGCTCATATGGGATTCAACCCCGTCTCTGCTTAATGCGCAGAAGAAGTGACCCCCAGCCCAGATGGATCCCGTGGTTGTCTGGTTACAGTTGCCCCAGAAGGTAAGACCGGAGCTGACACAGAAGCAAACTAGGGCGCCCCCTTGTACCTGCCCCCTGCCAGCCCCGCTAGCTGTGCCTAGAAGCGACTGCCAATGAGTGTGGTGTGCACAACTCCAGCCTGTTTGCCCTCAAAACAGCAAGTCCCGGGAGCACTCGAGGCAGAGGAACAGGCTACGTACTGAGTACACGGGGCTCCCATACAGGTCTTCCTAGAACGGACAAAGGCCCAGCAAATTCAGGAGTCATTGTGCTTGGAACAGAAAGGCATGCAATTCTTTTGCTGAGAGTGTAAGCGGCCCTGAAAAGAACCCTGAGTTAGGCGTCCACACCCTTAGATAAGACGCTTAGCAAGGACTCTAAAGGCCGCGGGCACAGGGCGGGGGATGGGGAAGTCATTGGAGCCACACAAAGGAAGGCGGGCGCAGAGCCACAGCGACACCTAGAGGACGCTCGTGGAGGCTGCCAGTGAGGCGCTTTGGGGGACGCTTTACTGAAAACAGACCAGACATTTCAGGGTCGATTTGGAAGCTTTAGAAAGCGTCTTCTCTAGCCCACACAGTCCCTGCAAAAACGTTAAAAAATGGTGACAAGCAGCTTGGGATTAGATAGTGAGACATACATGGGTTTCAGTGCACGCTCACATACACTCATGGGAGCCTCGTACTGGGCACTATTGTCCCGAGAGGTGCCCTGCACCTACCACCTGGGGACTCTGGGATCCCCTCCCGAGTGTTGGCAAGAATGCTCAAGACTTGGACTGGCCAGTGCACAGCTCTCTATGGGAAAACGTGGGTGGCTCTGAAAAGAGCCTTTGGGTCGGGAGTGAGGCCGCGGGCTCGCGCCTACTTGGAGCTGGTGTACTTGGTGACGGCCTTGGTGCCCTCGGACACGGCGTGCTTGGCCAGCTCGCCGGGCAGCAGCAGGCGCACGGCCGTCTGGATCTCGCGGGACGTGATGGTCGAGCGCTTGTTGTAATGCGCCAGGCGCGACGCCTCGCCCGCGATGCGCTCGAAGATGTCGTTGACGAACGAGTTCATGATGCCCATGGCCTTGGACGAGATGCCGGTGTCGGGATGCACCTGCTTGAGCACCTTGTACACGTACACCGAGTAGCTCTCCTTGCGGCTGCGCTTGCGCTTCTTGCCGTCCTTCTTCTGCGCCTTGGTCACGGCCTTCTTGGAGCCCTTCTTCGGGGCGGGCGCCGACTTGGCGGGCTCCGGCATGGTCGGGAGCTCACCGGACTGGTTCAGCTACAGAATGCAGTAGATAGAGGAGAACTTGACTTATCTGCCTTATATACGAAGTGGTATGCAAATAAGGTGTTAAATTCCTGTGTGTAATTCGTACATATTCAGAGTGACGTCATGAGGACTGCCAATCAGAATGCCAAATAGAGCTGCAGATTTAGCCAATGACACAACTTCTTTTTCGCGCCCAGACATGTTTATAAAAAGTGGCACCGCTGCAGTTTCACTTTGCTGTTTGCTTTTTTTGACACATTAAGTTCAACATGTCTAGTTTGTAGCCAGAATGTCCGGCCGCGGGAAGCAGGGCGGCAAGGCGCGCGCCAAGGCCAAGACGCGGTCCTCGCGGGCCGGGCTGCAGTTCCCCGTGGGCCGAGCGCGTCGGGGCGGGCGCGCCCGTGTACCTGGCGGCCGTGCTGGAGTACCTGACGGCCGAGATCCTGGAGCTGGCGGGCAACGCGGCGCGCGACAACAAGAAGACGCGCATCATCCCGCGCCACCTGCAGCTGGCCATCCGCAACGACGAGGAGCTCAACAAGCTGCTGGGCAAGGTGACCATCGCGCAGGGCGGCGTGCTGCCCAACATCCAGGCCGTGCTGCTGCCCAAGAAGACCGAGAGCCACCACAAGGCCAAGGGCAAGTGAGGACCCTGCGTTCCTTTGGCAACAACGCAAACAACTAAACCAAAGGCTCTTTTCAGAGCCACCCACCTTCGCACTGAAAGGGCTTGCATTTATCTTTTCCATAAGCAGCTGCTTGGAAATGGTTTTTACCGTGTTTGGTCAGTAGATGTCAGTAAACACCCATAAGAGCGAAATTAACATCTGAAAAGATACATTAAAAGGAAAAGTTTTCAGCCAAATAGAAACAAAAGGTGTTTGGTTTCAGGTAATTAAGGCGATTGCTGTAGCAATACCTCAAGGTTAAGATAAGAAATACATTGTATATAAAGAGGATGTTTGGTCAAAGGTGACTGTTTAAATGCAAATGTAGTTAATGACCTGCCGCAATAAACCACCTTTTCAGTCTCTTGTCTGGTAGTTTTGCATTTTAATAGGACAAATCACCTGTAAGTCGGTCTGCAACACTGCTGCGCCTTAACCGTTTGCAAATAGGAAACAATACTTTATGTGCCCGCAGTCATGCCCCTTAGTTTATTTTTCAGTTTTGTTTATGCTGTTACACCTATCCTCTTCCCGCCTCCACCCTCGTGACCTTAGGCAGAACTTAGCACAGGCTTCAGCGTTACTGTAAAAAGGCTTAGTAATCTTTGCAACATTCAAAAACTTGAGTATTTTGTAAACATTTTACACAGTCATCAGGTAAAAGTGTCAAACTTAGTGGCATGCTTTCTGTGAGGATGCTGATTAATAGGGAATACATGTAGTAATGTAGTTACAACAGAAAATAAAATCACTTCAATTAATGGTCTTGTTGCATTTAGGGAAAGTATATGAAAACAGAACACTTAAAAATCTCCAAGTTGGGGGTGGGGAGAGGGAAAGTCTAAGGTCATATGGGGAAATCAAGAAATTTATATTGAAATCCGTCTTCCTAAACTTGAATCAGGCAAAAACAAGTCACTTAGCCAATCACATTTTGCGCGCGCCTTTTCAAAAGGAACACAGGAAAGGCAGTTTAAGCGCCAAAATTTACAATTCTTATCAAGCGAACAACACACGTCTGTGATAATTTGTGCGGGGATAAAGCCACAATATTGGGAAAGTGACGGTTTAAGGACGATAGAGGCGAAAAACGGTAGATAGAAAACCCCTTCTGAAAGGGTGCTTGGGAGGAAAAAGTTAATTTTCGGTCTTAAGCCACCGGAAGTCCCACCTATCCGGAAATGATCGCCGCTAGCAATAACTTTACACTGAGGCTTGATGGACAGATAGCTGGTCCAATCAGAGCGGGACTGGCCTTATATATACTGGTTGAGCTCCCACTCTCCCCTTCATCCCCAGCTTGTCCTCTCCTTGCTTTGCAATGGCTCGTACCAAGCAGACGGCGCGCAAGTCGACGGGCGGGAAGGCGCCCCGCAAGCAGCTGGCCACCAAGGCCGCCCGCAAGAGCGCGCCGGCCACGGGCGGCGTGAAGAAGCCGCACCGCTACCGGCCCGGCACCGTGGCCCTGCGCGAGATCCGGCGCTACCAGAAGTCCACGGAGCTGCTGATCCGCAAGCTGCCCTTCCAGCGCCTGGTGCGCGAGATCGCGCAGGACTTCAAGACCGACCTGCGCTTCCAGAGCTCGGCCGTCATGGCGCTGCAGGAGGCGTGCGAGGCCTACCTGGTGGGGCTGTTCGAGGACACCAACCTGTGCGCCATCCACGCCAAGCGCGTCACCATCATGCCCAAGGACATCCAGCTCGCGCGCCGCATCCGCGGCGAGAGGGCGTAACTGTTACCCAAAGCTCAACGAAAACCCAAAGGCTCTTTTCAGAGCCACCCACAACTTCAATTAGAAGTGCTGTAGGCAAAAGGGTGGGACTTAGTCACCTTCAGGGACTCGGCTTAATCAGCTCGTAATTTTAAGGTAACTTATGTTTGATAAAGGTTTTTTCTACCATATTTATCAGATGTAGCCGAAATCCTCTCTAAGTGCTGTGTAAATCCTCACTCTTTGGGACACTTGACAAGCAAACCCAAACGCCTCCAGGCGAGGCGTGAGTGTAATTTTGCATAATCAGCAAAGGGAGAGCTCCTAGCCTCGGGCAATTGGTAAACAACAGGTAGGAAGTCGCTCAGGGCATAGAGTCAAAGTAGCTTAGCGCACCGTTTTCACCCCGAAGCAAGACTGGTGAAATGAGACTTCAACGTGTGTATGAAAAGGGTTATAAGGTTTCACTTTAAGGCTCAACGCCAGGAAATACAAGTCGGAAAAAAACACACGCTGAAACCTGTAGTGAGGAAATGAGATTTTAATTTTCACAACAGCTTTTTTTTCTTTAAGTGCATGCAAGTTTCTGTACTTTTTATTCACAAGTTCTTACATGGTATCACCGACTATTAAGCAATAAAGTCCTCTCTGGATACGTGGCTGGGTCAAGGGCAAAAAGTGGAGCCCAGGAAAAGCGAGCACTGCCCAACCTGAACCCCAAAGCACTTCAGCGCGCCAAACCCTTCACTGGGAAAGTAAACGTGTACTTACTCTTAGCACACAGACCACCAAGCACCAGCGTAACGTGTAAGAACAGCCTCAGGTCCGCCGCCTCCACCCCCCCATCCAGGGAATGTGGTGTCACCAGCTCTTTGTCGGATGACGTGGTGGCTCTGAAAAGAGCCTTTGTATTCACGGAGTCAGTCGGGTTCTCACTTCTTGGGGGCCGCCTTCTTGGGCTTGGCAGCTTTCGGCTTCGGGGCCTTGGGCTTGGCGGCTTTGGCCTTGGCCGGGCTCTTCGCCGGCTTCTTGGGCTTGGCGGCCTTGGCCTTCTTGGG
>NW_006288180.1:129326-145740 GCF_000327345.1 Myotis davidii | reverse complement strand
CTTCTCCGCAGAAGGCGCGGGAGGCGCGGTCGGTGCGGTCTCGGACATGGTCGGCGGCGAGGGTACCTGGCAGATGAAAAAAAACGAGTCTGCGAGTGGCGCGGTCGGTGCGGAGAGCGTCTATATAAACACACAGCCACGCCGCGCGCTGATTGGCTCCCAGCTCCCTCTTCCGCCCCGAGCAACTGGGTCTCAGCTCCGTCTCGGAATTGTGTTTGTTCCATTCCAGGAAAGCCCAAAAATTAAAATTCCCTGTGGAAGAACCACTGCAATTTTACTCTACAATCCACCGGGACAGGTCAAGCTTTGAGGCCGTCAGACTGTCGCCTTTCGATTAGCGTCACGTCGGTCTCAGCCTTTGTCAAAAGCCCCCGACACTCTGAGAGATTCACAGGTCAGAGAGTCCACTTGTTGATTTTCGTTTAAAATATAAAATTTTCCCGGTGTGTCTCCAATATCTTGCCCCCCGATAATGTTCTATACCTTCTTGGCTTGTCATCCATGTCAGCATCTGCTGCCTTCTCCTCGAGATTTACCCAGAAAATCGCCTTCCGAGGAGGAGAAATAGCACAGGCTCTCCCAGGATTTCTCTCCAAGAGCAGTCCTGAAGGGTGCTTGGAACACCAGTGATTTTTCATCAGAAAAGCCTTTGATTTGTCTGAAAAAGCTGTAGCACAGCTTCTGGTGACTATTTTTGGCTGTAAGGAGTCACTATTTATTTAAAGGAAATGGGGGATGTAGTAATCGATGCTTGTCTTTCAGGGCAGTTGGGCCTGTTACAGTAGCTGATGGCAGAATAGATTCAGGTAAAGGCAGAAAGAGAGTTGGTGCTTTCTACAGGTTAAAAAAATTCTTTTTTTAAAGAGGGGGATGTTAATCAAATGTTCATGAGCTTTTGGGCACAGAAGTCTGTCATGCTTGGGGAAGATGCATTTGGACAGAATTCAAGTAACAGCAGCATTAAGGAATATACGCAGCACACACACTCACTCAGGTAGGATTCCTTTAGGACAGGGACATTTACAAGCAAGAATGTTCTATAGTTACTACTAAAATTCTTATTTAAGAAAGGATATAGGTTTATCGGCAGCACATTACAGCGTATGCTTTCTGTTCAGTAAGATACAGGTTGATGGTAGGGTTGTTAGGACAGGTGTCTCACTGAATGCTGTTTTTGCTAAATGCTGAAACACAGCACAGTGTTTTGTAGACACAGAAACAGCCAAGGGGCTTGACAGGAATCAAATCTGGTACATGAACAGCAAAGGAGAAATCAACAAGTGTTTAACCAAATAGTCTATGAGCACTGGCTAAGCCCCTTCAGGGGACGGAGCTTTGGCTGTGAATCCGTCTCCTCCACCTGCTGCAAGTAAATAAAAGGACAGGCCCACGACTGTCTTTCTTGACCCGAACAGCCCAAGCGGCAAACTCCTTGAGTTGGGCGACAGTGATTTGATTTTTTTTGCTCCTCAAGCTCTGTGCTCGTCGTCAACAAGCTCAAGGCTGCGTTCCCCTCGGACTATGAAAGGGAAGTCCTGGGACACGACAGGACACGGCAAAGCACAGGAAGTTACGCTTTCTCCTTGACCCATCGATGTGTCTCTGTTACATCAATGTTTTCTCTCTCTCTCTCTCTCAGTAATAAAAAGACATATCCTCAGGTAGGATTAGAAACGTTTGTAAATCAATAAATAAAATTTTTAAAATATTAAAATATACATAGGATTACAAAAACACCATATTAAACTACTGTTATTAGGTTTATCAAAAGTGCAAATCAGGGAAGTATTAACATGTGTTAACATATGTTCTTCTTTATCAAAACATTAAATAAGATTACCCATATGACCAAGAATTAGAGTCTGATGGAGTGATATATTTAAATGATGTTTTGAGATATCAATAGCTGTAGATGCATTGTGATATGACTGTAGCACAGGTCTAGCCAATTATACTGTTAACTGTTTTCATAAACAGAGGAAACGCTACCATTCCGTTGGGGGATATTAACAATAAAGATCAAGGTGTTTTTTTTATACACAAGTTCTCAGACCCTCTGAATCCTGTCTGAATTCCCAGGTTAATAACTCCACTCTGGAATTTGTTTCCATACAGTGTGTTTTTTGTTGTTGTTGCTTTCTTTAAAAAAATATTTTTAAAATACTTAAAAATATTTTTTATTGAATTCTTAGAGAGAGATGGAAAGACAGAGAGAAATATCGCCCAGACCAGGGAGGAGCTCGGAACCAAGACATGCACTCTTGACCAGAATCGAACCCAGGACCCAGGAGGCTTCTGTCCACAGGCCTGTGCTCTACCCACTGAACCAAACCAGTGAGGGTTCCATATACTGTGAGCTCGTGGAGCAACTTTGATGCAAGCTTGGTCCTCCTTACAAACCATGGAGAAAAGCCAGGTCTACCCAAAGTCAGCTGGAACTTCTCAACGAAGTGAGTGATGAAGTAAATATATAAGTATTTATTGTTGTGAATTGTTCTCAGAAGAAGTGTGGGGTTTGGGAGGAGCACTCCCATCAGTGTGCCCCCTTGGCATACAGATAATTTGGAGCTGAAATCAACTGAAGCCCAACACAAACAGGAAAGTGTCTCCTTTTTAAAAATAAAAATATTTTTATTGATTTCAGAGAAGGGAAAGGGGGAAAGATAGAAACACCAATGATGAGAGAGAATCATTGATCGCTGCCCCGTGCATGTCTCCAAACAGGGATGGAGCTTGCCACCCAGATATGTGCCCTTGACCAGAATTGAACCCAGGACCCTGCGGTCTGCAGGCGGAGGCTCTATCCACTGAGCAAACCGGCCAGGGCAGTGTCTCCTTCTTAATGAGATTCGGATAGGGAAGCCTGCTTTACGAAGGGAACCAGAGCATAATCATTTCAGAAAACACACTTTAGCACAGAAGAATTAACTATGAAAGTCAGGAAGGACCCGTGCAAAGATCTGTTCACTGCATTTCCCTTTGCCCCGTTGTTTCTGAGTTGTCTAGCAAGAAATTTTTTCCCACTTTCGTTACCTGCAAATTGCCTATTTCTCCTTTGAAATCTCAAAGCCCTTTCTCTTTTATTCAAAATGACATATATACTTCATTTTGCCCGTCTTTGGGATTTTCATAATTCCCCATGTAGATGTATTTATTACGTTTTCCTTTCTCCCGTTTACCTGTCGCTGTTAATTGGATTAGCTCACCTAGAACTCTGAAGATGGGAGGAAAAATTTTCCATAGCCCCACAGAAAGTTTTCGCAAATTAGGATGCTGTCTTGGTACTCATCATTTTAGAGGAGTGCACTTTGGGGAGAGGAATAATTAATGTTGTGGCTGTTTTATTTGTGTGTGTGTGTTCAGATGTTAAACAAATTGCATGGCTTAGATCTTTATGAGGAACAACACGCACGAACTCATGACTTCATATTTTGGGGACCCCGAAGGACAAGTGTCAGGCTTCCTTGTGGAAAGTGTATGGAACGGCCCACTTACAGGCTTCAAGTGTTGTGTGCAAACTCCACATATGCACACGCCGTAGCATTGATTAGAGTCCCCCTCCCGGACTCAGCGTGGCTTCCGGCGCAACACCGGGTTTCCACAGTTCGGAGCGGGGACAATGTACAAAGGGCGGGAACTGAGTGGGTCGCCACGCCTGCCGTGTAGGTTTCAATCAGGTCCGGCCCACGACTATAAATAGGCTGAGCGGCGCTCCCAACACCATTGCGCTGCCAGCTGAGCAGTTGGGAAGTCACGATGTCTGGTCGCGGCAAAGGCGGGAAGGGCCTGGGCAAGGGCGGCGCCAAGCGCCACCGCAAGGTGCTGCGCGACAACATCCAGGGCATCACCAAGCCCGCCATCCGGCGCCTGGCGCGGCGCGGCGGCGTCAAGCGCATCTCCGGGCTCATCTACGAGGAGACGCGCGGGGTGCTCAAGGTCTTCCTGGAGAACGTGATCCGCGACGCCGTCACCTACACGGAGCACGCCAAGCGCAAGACGGTCACGGCCATGGACGTGGTCTACGCGCTCAAGCGCCAGGGCCGCACGCTCTACGGCTTCGGCGGCTGAGACCCCAGCAACTGGCTTCTTCAGCAAAACCAAAGGCCCTTTTTAGGGCCACCCACCTCCTCCTTTAAAAGAGCTGTTAATGTAACTGCGCTGTCTTGTCTTTGCGGCGGTTCAGGTAGTCACAGGCTTGTAAGTTTCTTCACCTGCGAATGTTTCCCCTCTGAGTTTCTTGTGGGGAGTTGGGAACAGTGATGTGGGGAACCCTGCATCCCAAGCGCGCGCCCTCCCCAGAGGTCAAACCCGGACCCTTCAGTCTGATGACTGAAGCCCTGCCCCTGAGCGAGTGGCAGTGCTATTTCGCCATTTTGGTAATATGTGGTGGCGGGGAAGCGTGTATAGGAAGGAGTGTTTCTCAAAGGACAGCGATGCCACTTCTTACTGCTTTAACCTGGGCTGTCCTGCCCCTTTGTCACTCCCAGAAGTTACTCTCTGCCGGTTTCCAGGTAAATGGGGGAAGGGGAGTTGCGGTGTTTTCCGTGGGGTGCAGTCTGCCCAGCATCACTGGTTCCCTTCCACGTCCACACTGGCCCGGGCCCCCCTCCTGAGCAGGACCCCCAACAGTTGCTGGACGGAGCCAGGGGAGACCTGGAGACCAGATGGTAACTGGGAAGCGACGGTGCGAGAGGGCGCGCTGGAGGCTGCAGACGAGGAACCTGGTGGAGACCGCGTCCTGGGAACTGTGGGGCAGGTCTGGTCTGTGAAACGAGTCGTAAGTGCGGAAGGGATTGTGTGCTTGGCCATTAAAACCAAAACACAAACCTAACTAAGTGCCTTCCAGAGATCAAATGGAAGCAGGTGCCGTAACCACTGCTCTCCCCGGAGCGCTGCAGGCGCCCCACGTGTCTCTAAAGACCCGGAGAGAAAGCGCCGGGCGAGGTCCCTAACGCCCAGGCCCCGGGGTGGGGGGGGGCGGGAGGAATTAGCGCCGCAGCGACACCTAGAGGCCGCCAGGGTCTAGCGCGGGCTTTTCAAACGCTGGCGAGGCCTGCGGCGCCCAGTGATGACGTTTCATCCGAGACCCGAGGCGCCGCGGCCCAGTTAGAAGCCGCACGGGGAGCTGCGCCTCCAGCCGACGGGGAAATGCCAAAAGGTGAGCGCGCGCTGCAGGCGGGACACATGAGGGGCCGGGAACGACCTCTGGACCGTTGGCCCCAAGGCTCTGCCCCGGGACTGGCCGCTGCACAGCTCTTCGTGTGAAGGTGTGGGTGGCTCTGAAAAGAGCCTTTGGGTCGGGAGCGAGGCCGCGGGCTCGCGCGCCTACTTGGAGCTGGTGTACTTGGTGACGGCCTTGGTGCCCTCGGACACGGCGTGCTTGGCCAGCTCGCCGGGCAGCAGCAGGCGCACGGCCGTCTGGATCTCGCGGGACGTGATGGTCGAGCGCTTGTTGTAATGCGCCAGGCGCGACGCCTCGCCCGCGATGCGCTCGAAGATGTCGTTGACGAACGAGTTCATGATGCCCATGGCCTTGGACGAGATGCCGGTGTCGGGGTGCACCTGCTTGAGCACCTTGTACACGTACACCGAGTAGCTCTCCTTGCGGCTGCGCTTGCGCTTCTTGCCGTCCTTCTTCTGCGCCTTGGTCACGGCCTTCTTGGAGCCCTTCTTCGGGGCGGGCGCCGACTTGGCGGGCTCGGGCATGGTCGGGAGCTCAGCAGATGCCTCTGGGGAGAAGAGAGTAAGGAAAGAGGGATGTATCGCTTTATATACAACTTGGTATGCAAATATAAAGCAACGTTTTGTGTCTGATTGGTGGATATTCAAAGTGACGTCAAAAATTATCTCTGTCCAATCTAAACGCGAGTCCCAAATTTGAATTTTCAGTGATTTAAGATGAAGCTGCACTCTTTTCCCCACTGATAAAATCAAGGTATTTAGATGAACCATCACGATTTCTCTTGCTTAATTTTTATAGAATGTTCGACTACCCTTTTTTTTCAATTTTACATATTTTTTTTTTACTGTGGACAGTGTTACAGATATCTCCCATTTCCCCCTCTCCTCTCTCTCTCCCCTCCTCCCAGGGCCTACCCACCCCCAGGTCTTCACCACCCTATTGCCCACGAGTGGAGAATTCCTGGGTGGGTTCCCAGGCGAGTGAGGGGATTTTAAAGGGCTCCAGGTGGCTTTTCTGGGTGGAGAATTCTCCGGGCGGGTCCAAGGGGGAAGATACTGGTCTCAGCAGGTGGAATGTGCTCTAAGCAAAAGGGAATGCCGGTTGTGAATCGGTCTCAAGGTCAGTGCCCATGGGAGGAGGTATCGAGTCGAAGATTTGGATGCGATGATTTGATCTGACATTTTCTTCTAGGGCCTGGCTGCTCAAATTGGGGTCCCTGAGCCACCAGCAGCAAGTCACCCAGGAACTGGTTGGAAATGCCGAGCCTCAGGCTCCCCCCTTGACCTACTAGCCAGACTCAGCCCCTTAAGGAGACCCCCACTCGCCTGGCTGCAGTGGAAGCAGGTGCTGAGGGTCTTTGCAGGGCAGGAAGGGGTGGCTGGGGATAAACAAAGGACAGGAAGGAACACGTTCCCCCGAAATCCCTTCTGTGTCCCACACATGGTTTTAAACACCGCCCCCCCTTTTTACTTTTCCTCAAGGAAATATTTATTGCCTATTATCAGTCATCATATTTGACAGAAAAATTAAGTGTATACACGTGTCAAAAACACAACATTGAAATCAAGGCATCTATCACATTTACATGCAAACTCGCCCTGGTTTTCAGAATTCAGCCGTCCATCGAGATTCCGGTGCAGGGCCACCCTCCATGGTGTCCGACAGCTGAGGGTCTCGTCAGTCATTGGAACGAATTCTTCTTTGTATGTGACAGTCGTTTCCACAGGAAACCCTTTCGGGCTCAGGTATTTCATTGCTTAGCTCTAATTCATCACTTGGCCCAGGGCTTTCATATGTTGCGACATCTTTTTGTTGTACGCCATCACCGAATTGTTTGTGCTTCTCCCCTCCCCCCACCCGGACCGGAGAGAAAATCAAGGAGCCCGGCAGGGTGCAGGTGCCCCCTGCCCCGCAGCCTGGCCAGGGCACATGGCGCTGCGGGCGAAGGACCTAAACACTCTTCCTTTTCGGCTCTTTGTCTGGGTTTCTTTGTTGTCAGTTATTATTAGCATTGCCATTAGCCTTTCTTTTCTTTTTAATTTAACTAGCTGAGAATGTTAGTGTGTTTCCATTTGGGGTAAAATTGAAAGTCACCAATTAATTGTGAGACAAAGCTCTGAAGTGAAATCAACACGGATCCCTTCAGTTGTGGACATTTCCCTTCCCGATTTCATCCTCCCATGAGATTTCACCGGGAGAAGGGCACTTCTCTGTGCAAATGAATGTGAATATTCGGTGACCAATGCATGTTGCCTGGAAACACAAGACGTTTGTGGTCTGATTCATGTCCAATTAAGGAAAAGATGAGTCCTAAAGTAAAAGCTTCAAGTCAATGACCCTGGACCATTTGCCCAAGTGTAACCACGGGGTTTATAGGATTTAAATAAGGGTATGAGGACCAAGCAACTACTTTTAAGTGTGTGGATTATAAATAGAGAAAAGCCACAGGCCCAAAATGACACAACTCATGGCAAAAGCTCAAGATAACAAACTTAGATTTAATAACTGACATATTTACAGTTTCAATCTCTCCCAGACAGGTAATCTCCCCCCGCCCCCCTTTTTTAAGGTGAAGGGAGAAATGTAATCTTAATCAACTGGTCTGGAATTTTCCAGTCAAGTACCAGTAAGGTAATCAGTCTAAAAAGGCTTCTCTTTAGGCTTAGAAAGAAGAGGCATCTGCATGACAAACATCCTCTCATCCTCTTCCCCCAAAGAAAAGACGCCTTGGCCCCAGAACACACCTTTCTTTTCTTTTGTAAATCGCCTCCTTGCCCCACCGTCTTCCTATGGAAACTTTGCAGGTTGTGCAACCCCTGAGAGCCCCTTGCAGTAGCTAAAAGCCTTGCTGTCTGCGGCCTGACTCATGAAACACTAAGAGATAGTCAGACCTAATTTATTCGGCTGAATTTTGTGTTGCCACAAGACGAACCTGGGCTCTATAACATTGAAGAGTGGTGAGGACTGACCTAAACCGGAGTGGTCATTCCACATGCACACGAGTTTAGTGAGTTACACAGGATACGGGCCAGACAAAATAGTCCAAGAATTGTGTTGAATGAAAAAGAGGTTCAGAATTGGTAAGAAGATACTTTTTTGGAAAGGATTATGGGCAGGATGAAAGGGATTACTGCCCTAGGCCGGGGGGACTGCTTAAGGTCTGGATGCGTCCCAAGGTTAGGCAGAAGGGATTTTCTTCAGATGGAAGAGTTAGCAAGATTAGGAACCAGCCAGTATAGGAAGGTGAGGCGAGAACGTGATTTAATTGGCTAGCGGATTAGAAAATATTTTAGCCTGAGGTCTTCCAATTCTCTGGAGGGACCCTCATGAAGTTGGAGGGTGGGTCAAGGTTCTGGAACCTGGGGTCACGGAGAAAATGCAACCTTTGGCTGACAAGCCTATTATTCTGATTGATTAGTGGGGATTAGCAGTTCAACTAATCATCTGTGAATTAAAGAGTGGGAATTGGGAGGACCTGCGTCATAGGTCAACAGTTCACCCTTGAATTTAGGCTTGAAGAGGCGGTTCCCTGCTGTGAGTCACTTCTGGAATCCTGGAGGGGTGGGGATTTCTCTGACCTTCCCAGTGTTCCAGGATCTCAAGTCTCAGATAAAAGTTGATATCATTTAAATCTTGCTGAACCTGCGCAAGATTAACTGTAAAGAGTTGAACACACTTGGTTGTACTTTAATATGAAATGAAATTTAACTGAACAATTATCAATAAAAAGGCAAGTTGGATGCCATGGGAATGGCCTCTCCAGGTAGTTTCTGGGTCCAGTTTTGATCGATCCTTGATGAGCTGAAGAGAGTTACTTGGGCCACAGGATTGTTAATTGAAAAACAAAATCGAGTCCTTTGCTTTAAATAAGTGGATTTCTGTGATGGACTTTCCCCCATAAACATTCTCTCCAAGTCCAAGAAGTGATTGTTGTTTTAAGTTCTACATAATACAATGGTAGATATTAACTTAAATGTAATATCTAGTTATTTCGTTATATGATTGTGGCCTCATGGACGTTTTATGTTTTCATTTGCCTTTCTCAGAAAAGTATTGTTAGAGTTTTGGAATATGTACAATATTTTGTCTTTTGATGATGTTTACTTTAAAAGCAAAAGAAAGTGTGCAATAAAAATGTGCATTAGAAAGTCCTAGGTTTATTTGAGTCTGAAAATAAGATGCATGGATTTAAAAAATAATAAAGAAAATAAGAATGAGGGGGAATATGGCTCGGACATGTTCACTGAGGACAGCAGGTATAGTCATGCTGCTATCACACATTTCGAGGCTGAAAGGAGCAGTAGGGCTGGCGAGGGACACTCCGGGAGTTTTATTTCCAACGTGGAGAACAAGGCACTTACTATTCTGGAAAGCAAAATACCGAAGGACTCGATAAACTGCAAAGCCAGAGAACGAGACACCAGGGGAAACGCTGGAAATTTCCCGGAATAGAAACCTGGGAGGTGAAACCATAGTGATGAGCACAGCAAACGGTTCCCTGGGCCGCATTCCGTGATCAGGATTCGGAGCTTTGTTACCCAAAGTCTGCCCCGGGAGCGGGCCCTTGGACTGACCGGGAGACACCGAGCATAAAGCCAAGGCCGGTGAGAAAGCCGAGGGTAGAGGGAAAAACTCTCTATTGAAAAATTCCTAAGAAGGACATCTGTCTGGGCGGGCGCTGTGGTGGGGGCTGTAGGACATCTGCCGCGAGGGTTCAATCACAGACCTCAGAGATCCAGTGAAAGCTGCTGGAAATTAAAAATTGCCGCGGGCTCGTAGCGCCACCTAGTGTCTAATGAACGCAAAGATAAACCCTTGATGGACACAGTTTCCAAAAGGGAGAGAGGAAGGACCTTGAGAATGCGATGGACAACTTTTACAAAAATTAAACTTAACATTAAAGGATAATTTCCAAGAAAAAAAGATAAGTTGTGATGACAAGGAAATGGGATAGACTAAAGGCATCTCTCCTGCACCCTTCAATCCAAATGACACCAAGCACAGTTGGCTTTACAGGTTTTAGTGAAATGCGAGGAACTGATAATCCCTATTTAACAAGGCGTTTCCATTGAAAAATAATGTCTTCCCTTTTTCCCCTTTGAAAATGCATAACGTCATTATCTACCCTAGATAGAAACAAAAGAAGAGACAAAAGAATAAACTATAGTCTTGTCTTAGGAACATTCATTTAAAAAGTGCTATTTAAAGCACAAATGAAAAGCAAGAGGGTATGTTATTTTAAAAATAATAGTATATATGTAGGGCTTATTCCAAGAATGGGAGAAAAGTTTGACATCATAAATCTCCCAGTGAGAGATATTGGAGAAAAACTATGTAGTCATCATTGATACAGTGGAAGAATCTGCTAGCAGATAACACTCATACTTTAAAAAAAAATTTATCAGACATTTTCAATATACTGAGAATGAAAAGGAGTAGCTACTTCATAAGGAGCGGCTACAGTGTGAGTAATATTTAATGATCAGTTTTGGAAGGATTCCCCAAAAGCCAAAAAGAAAGACAAAAGTTCTGCTTTTGTGGTAACGCTCCTATTCAACATGGCACCAAGGGCCCTGCCAATCTTTTTAGACCAAGACAGGAAGTACTGATGACAGGGATTCGGTAAGAAAAGATGTTATCTTTCTTGTTTGAAAATAACATGTCATTGCAAAAGTCCAGGGGTTTGTATAAACGATTCGATCTCACCGAGCGTTACAGGGTGGTGGACACAGGAAATCAGGCCTTCCTGTGACATCAGCAGTGACCCATCCGGAATGGAAATGGAAAACCCTCTTACCATTTACAGCACAACAGGCAAAGGATTCTAAGACCAGGAAAAACCCCCAGATCTATATAAATAAAACTATGAAATGTCACTGAGGGATACACACCAAGACTCACTCGAATTGATAGCTATGCAGTGTTTACATCTTGTGGTGACTTAATGTGCTAATATGCTCCTAAGTTCCAAAATAACCGACACGGTAATGTTGTGCCCCAGCCAGCCTGATGGATCGTCGGTGAAGCAATTGTATACGTCATGTTGATGAGCAAGAATAGTCCAGATGCCCACACCCCCCTCCCCCCAAAAATAAAAACAACACACCACAATAACAAAAACCCAGAGGCAGCAATAAAGACTGGCGGGTTCTGACTCGGGGCTGCGCTTTAGGGGGGGCTGGGTGATCCCCAGATGCAGCCTCGGGAGTCAGAAGTGACCCATGTTCGCTCAGGTCTGTCGGCCAAGCTGACCAGAGGGCGCAGGGCCTGGCTGGAGCGGGTCTCAGTGTCTCCCGAGTGATCTGGACTGATGGCCTAGAGCAGTGGTTCTCAACCTTCCTAATGCCGCGACCCTTTAATACAGTTCCTCATCTTGTGGTGACCCCCAATTTCATTGTTACAAATTGAACATAATTAAAGCATGGTGATTAATCACAAAAACAGTATGTAATTATATATGTGTTTTCCGATGGTCTTAGGCAACCCCTGTAAAAGGGTCGTTCGACCCCCAAAGGGGTCGCGACCCACAGGCTGAGAACCGCTGGCCTAGCGTTCCCCACAGACATGTACTTCTGTGCCGTGCTGAGAGCAGGACCCGGGGCAGAGACCGTGGGACTCGGGGCACGTTGAGCGAAGCCTCGGGTGAATCGGTAAATCCGTGAGTGAGATCGGGAAGACAGATGTGTCAGGAGAATGACAAGTGAACATCTGGAAAGCACTGGGAACGTCTGGGTGTTGGCATAATAATCAATAAATAAAATGCGTATGAACAGGGGAGGGTTGTGTGCCACCTGCACCCGAGTCTGAACCATCTTTTGAGGCGGTTTGTGTGGCTGTTGGGTATTAGCATTTCTGCGAAGGGCAGTTCTGGTGTGATCTCGGGCCCAGGTGCTGGGGCGTCACCTGGGAACGGAAATGCAGACGATTGGGTTCTGCCGTCGGTCTAGTGGCTCAGTGCGCCCTCGGTTTGAGACCGTTGTTTCCCTTCGTTCAGGAGCCGGATGTGAGCTCTGTCACCTCCACGACTGTTTCCCTTCAAGACCGTTACCAAAGCCACGGCAGGGCTTCGGCCTCACCGACTCAGACCTTCATACCAGAAAGCACGTGGGAAATAAATTGTATGTTTAGAAAGGGGATATGTTAGGAGAAAGATTTGAATTAAAAATGAATGCAGAATTCCAGTACTTACTCCACAAATTTTTATTAATCATATCACAGATGTGTGGCCAGTCCTCTCATTCAGACTTCTCTAAGCAAAGGTAGTCCTTCGGAAAGAAAGAATTCCCAGTAAGTAGGCTTGTGACAGAAGTAAATTCTATTTTTATGACTGAAACAAGTAATAAAATGAGAAAGCTAAAATAAAACACCGTGTTTGGGCTCCTCCACTCAGGTAACGACCTTTTGATGAATCAATGTGCAGGAACCAGGAGGGGTTGGGTATGTGAGGGATAAACAGCAATTATTCTCTGGCAGATCAGACTTTTCGTATTTCATAACTTCTATGGGTTGATTCACATGTTCAGTTACTGTTTGCATTCATTTCTTCTCCGCATTCATCTCTGCCCTAATTGAAAAAAATAAAATAAAAGGTGTTTATCTGTTCGGTACCGTTTTGCCGCCTGCATTAATAATTGCGATACAACGAAGTAGATCCTTTTTACATTCGCTTGTACACGTGCTCTGACGTATCTCTGCAGTGTCACCTACACTTTAGTCATTATTAGCATGAACAGACAATGACTCAATTCAGACCTAGGAGATGTTCCTGGAAAATACAGGCTCTGTGCTCCCAATCCCACCAGGCCCCTCTTGGGGTGGTATTCAAACAGTTCAAAGCTCATATTCTCTCCCCTTCGTTGAGAGTTGCAGAGAACTGGCTACTCTGATTTACACTTTAAATCAGTGACTAGGGAAAATATAACTGGTAACAACTGCATAATCCATAACAGACGGTCAGACTGTTTTAAGAGTTTTACATGAGCCCGGCTTTGAACCAGGAGGTCATGGTTCGACTCCATGGTCAGGACACATCCCCAGTGCGGGGTGTGCAGGAGGCAGCTCATCATTTCCATTTGGTTATTTTATATTTTTATTGTGGTGTTCTGGAACCAAATTTTAAATATCTCTGAGCTCCATTTTCTTCTTTTTCAAATCTGTGTAGGCAAAAGGGGTTTTTGTTGTTGTTGTTGGTTGTGTTTTGTGTGTGTGTGTGTGTGTGTGTGTGTTTTACATCTGTTAGTCACTGAAAGTCTTTAATTGCCTTTTTACTCATTTTGTTTGCACTGTCTGTGGCTCTTGTTCATGCCGTGGTTTCCTGTTTCCTGGTGTATCTGCTTTAGTTTGGTTGTGATTGGGTATTGTATCACTGGAGATTGCTTAAGGCCGAAAACAAGCTTTTTCCTTCAGGGCGGATTTGTATCTGCCTTTACCAGGTGGCTCAGGGCTCAGAACCAGTGTGGGGTATCCCCAAACTACACTCTCAGCCGGGTGAATCCCTGTGGCATTAATGCCAGAGACGAGTCAGCTGGGCTTTCGGTCCAAACCCTCAGTGGTGAACCCCGCCCTGCTGGGCCCCAGGGTTCCGGGCCGACTCTCCCTGCCATCCTCAGTGTGTGTGTGTTTATTTCTAGTTCCTCCTCCCACCTCCAGCTTCACCAAGAAAGATGTCGTATCAGGCTCCCCATCACGGGGAGGCGTCACGAAACCCCTGAAAGCAAAGCTCAGCTTTGGTTAAAAGCCCGCTGGGGTGCTGAGGGTGCTTGGGGTGTCACAGGGGTCAGGCCCCTGGGCTGGAGAGGTCCTCACTTTCTTGGTGGCTCTCTGTGTTGCTTTTAAAAATATAAAAAATATTATTCTGGATTTTAATTGTACCCACTTGCCAGTGTGTGGAAGGGGGGAAATTCTCCTTTCCCTCCTCTGGTTCTTTTGCTTCGCAAACAATCTTATCAACAGAAAATAGGTTAACACGAGTAATTCACATTTAATCTTATGCACACAGGGACCCCACACACGTAACTCAGACACCGGCATCTGGGAGAGGTTTGGAGATAGGAAGGGCAGGTATACAACATGTTCTGAGCTGGGGATGGTGTCTTGCACTTTGGGGGCTTCAAAGGGTTGCTTATTGCAACATAAGAGCAGGTAAATAAAAGCTCGCCCTGCCCTTCAGACAGGCCAAACAGGTTCTTCCTGAAACTCTTATGGGCAATGTCCCCAATTCAAGTTGCCCGTAGTTGAGGGGTAGAACCTTCTCTTGTGCCCAAGGCGAAAACTGCCTTTCGCCCAAAATTACCTGCCTGCCAGGCTCTGAAGACCTGATTGGCTGGCTTTGAAGGCGCCTCCAAGCCTGGTCCCACCTCCTCTCGCTGTGCCCTGGGGATGCAGCACAGGCTACGCCCTCTCCCTCCCCCACGCGCTGCTCAGAGCCTCAAGCAGAAATTGAACTGCACAGCAACCAAACCAGAAAAACCTCGGTATACTTCGTGAAAACATTGTTTTCAACCTTTTCTCAGCAATAGTTAGCTTTTTTGGGGGGTGGGGGGGAACTCTAAAGAGAACTTGTCACAAAAAATCGCACTGTGTTTTCATGAGGGGTCATCATCAAATCCCTGATCACCTCGGAGACCTGCACACGGAAATGGGAGCTGTACATCTGCAATCACTTTCAGGACAAATTAGTGTTTACTTATGAACTGCGCTTGTCTCCCATCTACACAACTGGCAGTAGGTATTACTGCTGGATAATTCCCAAGTATTCCCTAGTCCTCTCTGTAATAAAATGATGTAGCTTTCAACTCCGAGAAACCAGAGAATGGATTCTGAGCGAATGAATAGATTACAACTCATTTGTTGAACGAATGCGTGGCTCTGAAAAGAGCCTTTGGGGTTAGGAGTCAGGCCGCTTACTTGGAGTCTACTTGGAGCTGGTGTACTTGGTGACGGCCTTGGTGCCCTCGGACACGGCGTGCTTGGCCAGCTCGCCGGGCAGCAGCAGGCGCACGGCCGTCTGGATCTCGCGGGACGTGATGGTCGAGCGTTTTGTGTAATGCGCCAGGCGCGACGCCTCGCCCGCGATGCGCTCGAAGATGTCGTTGACGAACGAGTTCATGATGCCCATGGCCTTGGACGAGATGCCGGTGTCGGGGTGCACCTGCTTGAGCACCTTGTACACGTACACCGAGTAGCTCTCCTTGCGGCTGCGCTTGCGCTTCTTGCCGTCCTTCTTCTGCGCCTTGGTCACGGCCTTCTTGGAGCCCTTCTTCGGGGCGGGCGCCGACTTGGCGGGCTCGGGCATAACGGCAATGGGTGTTCCACTGTCGCTCACACTAGAGGAACTAATGACCCCTCTACAGTGGGGCGATTATTTATAGACGATGTATTCAAATGAGGCTAGTATGATTTCGATCCTGATTGGAGGATTCATAGGTTGTCGTCACAAATGAGCATGTAAATAAACTTTTCATTGTACCTTTTCATTGGCTATTTGATTACTTTGCTGGGCCCAATCAGATGGCTTAGACTATGTTACCCAGCGCTACCAGAGCCCTCGGCTAGCGCTGTGCTGTGTACTTCAGATCCTGCGAGACTTCCCGACAACGCACCAGCCGCAGAGTTGTGGGCGGAGGCCATCTGCCGGCTGGTGCACCTCCAGACACCGAGTGTGGGGCCCGCGCCAGCGGACACCTAGCGGCCGAGCTGATGTCCTGGACGCAGGAGCTGGCACAGTCTGCGGCTGACAAACGCAGTGGCGCGCGCCCGCGGCACTTAACCAAACCACCAGGCACTCGGCAACGTTCTGCCCGACACTGAAATCTAGCACCCCCAATTCTATCAGAGCTCTAATGTTTGGCCCTAGCCAGTGTCTTCAGTGGATAGCGCGTGGGCCTGCGGGGCACAAGCAGGAGGCAACCAATCGACGTTTTCCTCTCATTGTTTTTTTCCTCTCCCACTCTCCACCCCCTCTCCCCCCCAAAAATAAATAATCCTGTAGTATTTATTTGGGTGAATCTTCCCCTTCATAACCACCCAGACGCCCTAAGTTTAAATATGTCTTAGGAACTTGTGCGCCTGTACAGGTCGCCAAATACCCCTAGTGCTGGCAATGCCGCACTTCCGCCAGCGTCTGTGGGCCAATTTATTAAGTTACCTCGAAGGACGCAGTGTAGTTTCGGCGCCCGGATCAAATAGACAACAAAGCAGTACTAGGTCCAAAGCAACTTCCAGTCCTGCTGA
>NW_006288180.1:128715-129274 GCF_000327345.1 Myotis davidii | reverse complement strand
CCCCTCCTAGACCGTGTGCCAAGTATCGAGTGCGGACAACCCTCCATTCCCGGAACCTCGCTAACCTGGGCAACATCCCTTCCCCCCCAGCCCCGCCCGTCTCTGCAGCGCCACCCCAACAGGCACGACCGACCCCGAAAAAGTGCAACAGCTCTTTCCTGGAGATGCGTGGGTGGCTCTGAAAAGAGCCTTTGGGGTGTGTTGTGTGGTAACAGTTGGCCAAAGGGACTTCCTACTTCTTCTTGGCCGCCTTCTTGGTCTTGGCTGCCTTGGGCTTGGGGGCCTTCGGCTTAGGCGGCTTGGACTTAGCCGCTTTGGCCTTGGCCGGGCTCTTGGGCACCTTCTTGGCTTTGGCTGGCTTCGCCTTCTTCGGGCTCTTTACCTTTTTGGCTCCAACAGCCGCCGCCGGCTTCTTGGGCTTCTTCGGGGTCTTCTTGGCGCTCTTCTTGGGGGTGGCGGAGCCCGCGGCCTTCTTGGGCTTCTTGGCCGCGCCCGCGGGCTTCCTGGGCTTGGCCGCGCCCGCCTTCTTGGCCTTGGGCTTGGCCTCCCCTGAGGCCGG
>NW_006288180.1:123252-128558 GCF_000327345.1 Myotis davidii | reverse complement strand
GGACTCGGGCCGCGCCGCCGCGCCCGCGCGCTTATATAGGGCGGAGCTGCGCCGTGATTGGTGCGCTGTCCAGCCCGCCTCGCTGGCAGCTGCGGAGTGTCCTGTCGGATCCCGAGTTGTGTTTGTTACACCTCGAAAAATGCTCAAAATATCAAAATCCCCTGCACCGAATTGCCCGGTTTTGCTCAGAAAGGGATCCCCGAAGTCTCAGGCTTCGCCCAGGGGTCCCGTTACGCGGGGACGACACACCTTTATGCGAAAAACCAGCAATATTTCCCACCGTGCGCGTCAGATTTCAACTCTGAGAAACAAAACTTTCTGTTTTCTGCGTAAATTATACACCGATCTTTAACGGTGGATTTTTCTGACCGCTCACATAGGATTCTCCAAGTGGTTAGGTTCTCATATACCAAAAAACCATTTCCCTGGAATGAAGATTTTTATTACAAATCTGCCCTTAAGTGAGGGAAGTAACACAGGCTCCTCGGAGAGTCCTGCCTATGGAGCCGAGGGCATTTGAGTTCATCAAGCTGGATTCCTTTAATGACAAACGAATTATTGCCCTCGAGGGGTCCCATTTTGGAGCCCTGAGACACCAGTCTATGCGCCCATGGTTTTCTTTCTGTGGGCAGCACCCGCGATTTTAAACAATTCCTTAGAATAAGTCTTTCCCTGTCTGCTCCCAAGGGTTGGGGGCGGGGCTGTTGGTTCCCTTCCCCTGGACAACTGCTCCAGGAGTTCAGATGCCTTCAATTCAGGGCCTTGGGAAGGAAGGGCAGGCAAAACACTGGGTGCACAGACATGGGAAAAGGTTCATTTTCAACCAGCCCACGGGTGATGTCCACAAAGTCCCTGGCAGGGGAGGTGCCCTTTGAGCAACGTCTGTGGTCTTGCTGAGTTCTTTCAGCCCATACCCTAGGGTCACATTGTAATATACTGGTTAGAATTGAAATTCAAATGTTGGTCTTAAAGGGACATAAATCAGAAGTGGAGCTTATAAGGCATCTACTATTGTTAGAGAAACCCAGGCCCCCTTATTACTGAATAGGGGACCAAGAACTAGTCCACCCACCAGATAAGCTTCGGTCATGAGGATTATGGCCCGATGCGTCCCAGGGTTTCATAAAGAAGAAAACAAGTTACACGGAGGATTGAATGACCAGCTTAATTTTCCATCTCGGAAGCAGAGTTCTGAGGGACGATGGAAGTGAAGCCATTCTCTCTGAAGACATGTTTGTTTGTTTTTTGCAAGGTCTCTAAAGAGTGGTGTCCTTTAGATAGTTTTCCAATCAACACAGAAGTACAGTTGGCAGTGAACACCCAACTAAAGGATTCTTTCCAGCGAAATGAACTGGGTGGACTTGTCTCTAGAAACTGCAAGCCATGCACTTGAGAGAAAAACAATTTTGACCAGTGCCTAAGTGGCTATGATACTATTCGGTGGGTGCAGTGGCTGGCTGTAACATTGGTTTGGGGCAATCACATTGATTTTGAGTTTTATTGCCCCATATTTTCACACACAACAGACCCTACAGATGATGTCCATAAAGTCACAAGAAGTGGAGGTGCACTTTGAGAAATCTGACTGCATTCTTTATTTTTAAATGTTTTTATTGATTTTTAGAGAGAGAGGGAGGGAGAGTGATAGAGAGATAGAAACGGTGATGAGAGAGAAACATCATCAGTTGGCTGCTTCCTGCACACCCCTTACTGGGGATGGAGCCTGCAACCCGGGCATGTGCCCTGACCGGGTATTGAACTAGTGACCTCTTGGTTCATGGTTCGGTGCTCAACCACTGAGCCACTCCGGCCGTGCTCTGCCTGCATTCTTGCTGATGCCTGTGGATCACATCGCAATACACCAGTCCTACTGAAATAAAAATGAGAATACAAATCTTCGTGATGAAACATTCATGAGATGTTTAAAAATCGCCTATATTTAAATTAATCCTGAATGTGGTACAAAAATGATGTAAAATAGCAAATTTTTAAAGCCGTCATGTCTAAGCAGTTTCAATGGAATCGGCTCATGCTCTTGAACAATAAGTATGCCCTGTGCCACATCTGCATATATAAAAGGCTAAGTGTCCCTCCCTGTGTCCTATCACTCTCTGTGACGCACACTAACCACCAGGGGGCAGTTGCTCAATGCAGGAGCTGCCAGGACTCGCACAGAGAAATGGCACTTCGGACCTGGTGCCCAAAAGCAACACTGGGCTTCCCCCAAGTGGGACACAGGCACCGCCACTACCCCAGAGCCACACCCCACCAAATCACAGCTGATGCTGCCGGGACCTCATGGCAAAATCGTGCACATTGAAAGGAATTAGTTAGAAGAAATATTTTAATATCGCTATTCACCCTTTGTCTATTATAATAGAGTGTCAATCAAATTCATGATTGACAGTGACAGATCGAAACACGTGTGGGATTGGTGCCAGCAAGAGCTTTATATGTGTCACGCATGCGTGAGTCAACTTAGCCTCTTATAGATATAGAAAAAACTTGCTTAATTAGACCTGCTTTCTGGCTTAGCTAAACTTTTTCCAGCCCAGTGAAGCACCCCAACTTCTCTTTCAGGTAATTGTCAGCAACACAGCAATAAATATCAGCACATTATTATTGTAGATCACGCAGGGAGAACAAAGGGTAAAATATTTAGGTGCAGCAGTGCCTGACAATACTCTGTGCAGTGGAAAACCTGGAGTCATTTTCAAAGTCCACCATTTCTTACTTCTTTTCAGTTGGGTCAACTTTCTAAGATTTCTAAATCTGTTTTCCAGCTAATGAAAAGAAAACCGAGTCTCCTACCTACCTACTCCAGGACTTCTGTGAGGGTCAAATGAGATGAGGCATGGGAAACGCTTCACAGACATTTGGTTGAACTGTAAAATGTTTGTACCTGGCTACAAAGGACGTCGTGTTCCTGGGCCGAAGAAACTGCAAGGAGACTAGTCGTCGCTAGTGAGAGAAAGCCTGGTGTTGCTATGTGACATCATCACCTGGACAGTCGGACACTTAGCATATTAGGTTTTATATAGAGAGATATTTTTGTTAATTTCAGAGAAGAAGGGAGAGGGAGAGAGAGATAGAAACATCAATGATGAGAGAGAAACATGGATCAGCTGCTGCCTCCTGCACGCCCCACACTGGGGATTGAGCCCGCGACCCAGGCATGTGCTCTGACTGGGAATTGAACAGTGACCTCCTGCTTCATAGGTCGACTCTCAACCTCTGAGGCAAGCCAGCCGGGCCAGATGGCCTCTTCTCTCTGCGGAGAGGACCCATGTGACAGATGAGCTTCCTGGTGCTTGACCAGGAAACTCTGTCCTGGCTGATTCAGTGCATGTTTCCGGGAGAGGTTTTGCCTGCGGTCACATTAGGTCTGAGATGTAGGTTTTGTATGTTGGGCTTTTAGCAGGAGGGCACCATTGGGCCTGTGTGTGTGTTTGAACAATTTTATGTATAGATTTCAGTCTTGTTCCAGATGATTCTGAGCCAGTCACTCCAGTTGGTCTCAGAATCTCCGTATTTATCAAGTTCCTCAGGGCCCACCCACCTCGCGGAATGACTGCCACGCTCACGGGAGGTGGCGACAGGCCGTGGGGTGAGCATGTGCATTTCTGGACTTGCCTGTAAGACCTGCCCAACGACGTTTACGCCGGATATGACCACACTGTGGGAGGATGGGGCGGCAGCCATCGAATCCTCACGTCCACAGATTCCTCCCTGACCGGGCTCCAGGGTGGGCTACAGAGGAATGAGGACGCTAGTGGCCACAGGCGGATGCCTGGGCCCCGGCTGCCTGCTGACAACTGGAATCCCTAGCACAGTGACTCCCCTTCTGCCCCATGTGATCACCTTCATCAAAACCACCCTTTCCCACTGTAGCCGGTGCGGCTCCGTGGACAGAGCTTCAGCCCACGGACCGAATGCGATTCTGGGCAAGGACACATCCCTCGGTGGCAGGCTTGATGCCCAGCCCTGGTCGGGGCGTGTGCAGGGGGCAAACCATGGATGTGTGGGTCCCACATCAACGTCTCTCTCTCTCTCTCTCTCTCTGTCACCTCCACTCTCTCTAAAATAAATAAATAAATGAACAAATAAATAAATAATGGGGAAAACATATTCCGGTGAAGGTTAGCAACAACAACAAGATGTCACAACTGCCCCGTGTGCTCTGCGCCATGTTACTGAATCGATGCGACAGCCCCTGCTCTGCACCGTCTCCCCTCCTTCCTCGGACCCGTGGCTCACGCAGGTGCAGGAGCACCTCCCGAGGCCGTGCGAAGGTCGCCCCCAGGGTCCCAGCTCGCATCTGTCTGACCTGGAAGCCCGGCCGTCAGGTCAGTGTTTCTCGGGTGGGAGGTCGGAACAACCATACAGGTGGGGAGTCCAGTTCAGTGGCATCAGGACGGAATGAGCTAGGACAGGGCCTAACACATGGACCTCAGCCCGGCCGGCGGGGCTCCGTGGTTGAGGGTCGACCTTTGAACCAGGAGGACACGGTTGGATCCCGGTCAGGGCACAGGCCCGGGTTGTGGGCTCCATGCCCAGTGCGGGGCGTGCAGGGGGCAGCCGGTCCATGATGCTCTCTCATCACGGATGTTTTTCTCTCCCTCTCCCTTCCGCTCTGACATCAATAAAATATACTTAAAACATAAACTGAAATACGGTGCTTAAATGTATTTAAAACATAAACTGAAATGTCAGTTACCTGCGCAGCTGCTGAGCGTGGGGCGTGGGGCGTGCAGCCGTCACTGCGCTGGCTCAACGCGCGGGGGCGCTGTCGTCCTGAGCGGTTCCAAGCCTGGGCCTCGGTCCTAAGATCGAAAGGGCTTTTGGGTCGCGACTCCGCCCTAGTCTCCCGGCCCCGGGGGTGGGAAGCGGGGCGCCCTGCTGAGAGCAGCGAAGTGCTTTGCAGAAAAACCGACAGGAAAGCGGCTGGGACGTGGCTGCCTTCACTCCGCATGCTAGTTCCTGGGCGGTGACATGCTGGTGGTTCGGGCTGCGTCGTGGGAGGCAGAGCTCGGGGACGAGGTGTTTTTCCTAAAGAAATGCCCGCCCCCCCAGCGCCCTGCTAGGGGCGAGTCTACAAGCCAGGGCCGTGGACAGAGCCTCCCTGGGGACTTTTTAAGGAGGCAGGTGCTGCCCTGGCTTTTGGCGTGGCCCCGGGACACTATTTTAAAAGGCGGGGGTATCTGTGGATGTCAACATTGTCGTTCTTTTTATTTAACTCAACAACCGTATCTGTGAGTTGCCACTCACGGATGGAATCTAATTAACTGATGAACGGGGTGGGTCCA
>NW_006288180.1:122896-123144 GCF_000327345.1 Myotis davidii | reverse complement strand
GGGACGTGGCTGCCTTCACTCCGCATGCTAGTTTCTGGGCGGTGACATGCTGGTGGTTCGGGCTGCTTCGTGGGAGGCAGAGCTTGGGGACGAGGTGTTTTTCCTAAAAGAAATGCCCGCCCCCCAGCGCCCTGCTAGGGGCGAGTCTACAAGCCCGGGACTGGCTGGTGAGAGCCGTGGACAGAGCCTCCCCGGGGACTTTTTAAGGAGGCAGGTGCTGTCCTGGCTTTTGGCGTGGCCCCGGGACA
>NW_006288180.1:120607-122822 GCF_000327345.1 Myotis davidii | reverse complement strand
CCTGGGGCAGGAGGAGGGGGTGGGCTGGAGGGCTGGATGGGAAAAAGGGGGACATACGTGACACTTTCAACAACGACAATTAAAAATATATACATGAAAACAACAAACAAGCTGTGAGCTGCACAACCAAGGCTGCCCAGGCACCGTGGATAGAGCTGTGTCGTGTCAGAGAGAACTTCGTGATCTGCACGTGAGGGTGGCTGGATCAACGGCGCCACGGGGTGATGTAGCTGCAGAAATAAACAAGATCTCTGTGGACCAAGAAGGGGAGCCTTCCCCGACATAGGATGAAGTGAAAAGGCAGCGCAAAACCACACCCCTGGGTGATGCCCTTGCAGGGAGACAGGCTGTAGGAACAACGTGTCCTGCTCATCCATGCAGAACGGAGAAACCCAAGCAACGACGGAGACCGGTCCCCTGACGGGGTGGGTTGGAAAGGAGCAAAAGGGGGAGGAAGGGGAGCAAAGGAGGAGGGAGGCACCGTTTTGGAGTCTGTCTTCCTGTACAGACATACTCCCACTCTCACAGCTACAGTAACGCTTCATGTACCAGCAAAATAAACAAACTATGAACAGCCACAGGGGTGGGGGAACCCAAAATGCAATGAAAGCACTAACAGGTGAGCCGGACTGTAGGACGTTAACATCACACTCGCCGAAGGGATTGAGGAGGATAAAAATGAATTCAAGTAACTGTGGAAAACAGTGCCATGGTTGCACACTGCACGGTACAGACAAAAGCAACTGCACTGAGCCCGTCTGGTGCCGCTCAGGGGTTGAGCATCCACCAAAGAACAAGGAGGTCACGGTTCGATTCCGGGTCAGGGCACAGGCCGGGGTTGTGGGCTGGATCCCCACTGTGGGGCGTGCAGGAGGCAGCCGGTCCATGACTCTCTCTCTCTCATTATTGATGCTTCTCTCTCTCTTCTTTCCCTCTCCCTTCCTCTCTGAAATCAATAAAAATATATTTTAGAAAGTATTTTTAAAAGAAAGAAAGCAGGGAGCCGACTTGGATAAGGAGAAACATGTTCCGTGTGGTTGTCCTCTCAGACTCCGCCCCTCCCCTCCCCGCCTCCGCCAGCACCTGGGAGCCTGGGCCGGTCCTCCCGCGGGAGGGAAGCAGCTTTCTTCCCAGCTCATCACCAGGCAACGCCAGCAAGTCCCTGGTGCCTTCGGGGCAGAGCTGACAGGCAACATGGGTGGCACAGCGTTGATTTTGTCACACCAGCCAGCGTGTGACCCAGTGCTAGTGGGGCTTTTGTTTCTAGATGGTGGACACCCTCTCTTCCCAAGCACCTATTTTTTTTTTTTTTAATTGGGCCTGCTGCTCTCGGTGCTGCGCTCGGTGCGTCCCCGGCCGCCGGCTTTGGTGCTGCCAGGTGCAGAGGCGGGGCCCCCAAGCATCTATTTTTTACCCTTTTTATTTACCTATTTATCTAACACTACCTTGTTGGACAAAAGACCAAAGTGTCTTTTTTTAAAATAAATATTTGTTTCTAGATGGTGGACAC
The DNA here is from genome assembly GCF_000327345.1 of Myotis davidii. Taxonomy (NCBI): domain Eukaryota; kingdom Metazoa; phylum Chordata; class Mammalia; order Chiroptera; family Vespertilionidae; genus Myotis; species Myotis davidii. Next base: position 121,312 of record NW_006288180.1, on the reverse strand, counting down.
CCTCTCTTCCCAAGCACCTATTTTTTTTTTTTTAATTGGGCCTGCTGCTCTCGGTGCTGCGCTCGGTGCGTCCCCGGCCGCCGGCTTTGGTGCTGCCAGGTGCAGAGGCGGGGCCCCCAAGCATCTATTTTTTACCCTTTTTATTTACCTATTTATCTAACACTACCTTGTTGGACAAAAGACCAAAGTGTCTTTTTTTAAAATAAATATTTGTCTTGATTTCAGAGAGAAAGGGAGAGGGAGAGATACTGAGCTACGTCAGCTGGCTGTGTATCAAATAATAATTTGCAATCAACATTGCCAGAACAATTGCTGCAAAGTTGATAGGACAGTGGCAGCTCCTCCTCCCCAGCAGTCCTGAGTCCTCGTTGGTGCGAGGGGAGAGAAACGGTGTCCCTTCTGTGCATAGCCTGACCGCTCGGGAGGTAGCGGCTGTGTGTTCGGTTTGTTTTCCCTCTGCCACTGCCCGGTGTCCCTGAGCGAAGAGCACGGCGAGGTGTCAGCTCCAACTGGCAGCAAACGGGTCACAGGATCTACCGCTCACTCAGCACTTACTTTTCTCAGAAACAGCCTCACCCCTAAGGAAGGTGCGTCCGTCCTCAGTCCCAGGAAATGTGGATGTTCTCCTCCTGCCCAAACTCCAACCCCAGCAACGGTCAAGTGAGAAGCCCCGTGGAGTCCTGATATGTTGTCAATACGGTGACG
>NW_006288180.1:116378-120562 GCF_000327345.1 Myotis davidii | reverse complement strand
GGGATCCTCCATGGAATTCCTAACATCTTCCAGTAATACTCAGACATGATACTTGACAGGAATAGTTATTTGCATTTGTAATTCTAAATTAGGATCAACAGATGAAAAACCCTTACATGTTAACCTAATTCTAACCTTAAAATACATGTGATTGTTTGCAACTCATAATAAAACTTACCACACTTGTGAAAAAAGAGTTCAAATGACACATTAAAAAACAGGAAGTGAGGTGTGGGGATGAAGGAAAGGATATTGCTGCATAGAGGAGTTGAAAATATAAAAAGAGGTTTAGCCCGCTGGGGTAGCTCAGTGCTTGAGCATCCACCTATGAACCCAGAGGTCACGGCTCAATGCCCAGGTTTCAGGCTCCATCCCCAGTAGGGAGGTGTGCAGGAGGCAGCCTAATCAATGATTCTCTGTCCTCATTGGTATTTCTCTTTCTCCCTCTCCCTCTCCCTTCCTCTGAGATAATAAAAAGAGGCCTAATACACAGTGATGCTGTGTCAAGCGGATGTGCGGTGTCTGGGACGCCCCAGAGACCCCACTGATGATTCTGCCTCGGCCCGGCTACTCAGTAACCCCCTTACGTAGACCAAGCATGTCAAACTCAAAGGCTAACACGGGCCAAATAAACAAGGTTTAAGTTCTGTGGGCCAAAAACAAAACAAAACAAAAGCTTCCATTCTCATAGAAACGTAGGTTTATTTAGAAAAGTATAGTATTAAAAAAAAAGCGCAAGAGCAATGATAAAATTCATGTTTTCTTCCTGACACTTGGCATCTCTGCTCTGCTACTCTCTCTCCTACTTCGGGGGAAATCTTGTTGGCAAGGATTACTTTCAAAACTGACCCCAGGTGAACGTCAGTGATTCTGGATCTGACAGGAGACGTGTTTCCTTTCATCATTGTGAGTAACTGCTCACCGTTATCCTGGCCGGGCTGCAGAAATAGTCCTTGTGGGCCGCATGCAGCCCGTGGGCCGGGAGTTTGACATGCTTGCCTTGGATCACCTTCGTCCCTGGTTCCGGGCTGTCTTCGGAGATTGCAGGTCCTGGGTTTTTCACGCTCATCCATTCCCCTGGGGACATGACAGAGACCTGCTCAAGGGAAGCCACTGAGTTTATTGCGCACCAGCGGACTTTCTCAGTGTCGATTTCACGCCAGGGCCTCTATGCTATCAGCCAACTTTTTATTATTATTATTGATTTCAGAGAGGGAGTGAGAGATAGAAGCATCAATGATGAGAGAGAATCAATGATTGGCTGCCTCGTGCACGCCCCACCCTGGGGATTGAGCCTGCAATCTGGGCTTGTGCCCTGACCAGGGGTTGAACATGGAACCCTTCAGTCCACAGATGCTCTGGCTACAGAGCCAAACCAGTTAGGGTGCGCTATCAACATTTTAACAAGATGAGGTCCTTGACTTGAAGGTCTTGCTGCAAACGTAATAAACAAATGAAACGAACACAGCCTATCATTCCCAACTAAGTAACTAAATAGAACCTTTGGTTTTTGGTGCCTGGAGGAGAGACTTCAAACTCAAGGATCCGCTAACGCCTTTCACTGCTCACCACAGCTCATCAAGTCCGTTCCCAAGCCATTGCCCCACCTGTCCCCCTGCTTCCCTTGTCACACACTAAACCAGGCGTGTGACTTCTTGCTGGGTGTGCACTGCGCACACAGCCATCTATGGAAATTCCAGGGACATCGCACCTCCTTCCCTTCTCTTCTGGCCGGAGTTTAGGGTGCCATTTCTAACATTATGGTATGTTGGCAAAATTGACCTATTATTATGTGTAGAGTTTTTATCAGTTTTCTTGTTCTGGCTGTAACGTCTTAGGGGCAGGAGCTATACACTAGCCAGGGGTTAGAAGTACTGGCTTCCTGACCATGGGACACAGCAATTGTTCACTCTTTTCTGGTTTCCTCAGCTTTAAAATCAGGATAGGGGCCCAGGTGGTATGGCTCAGTGGATTGAGCATAGCCCCATGGACCAAGAGGTCCTGCGTTTTATTCCCGGTCAGGGCACAGGCCCGAGTTGTGGGCTTGATCCCTGGTAGAGGGTGTGCAGGAGGCAGCCAGTCAATATTTCTCTCTCACCGGTGTTTTTCCCCCCTCTCTCTGAAATCAATGCAAAAAAATATTTAAAATAAAATAAAATCAGGAGAGGAGAGGATTTACCTCGAAGGGGGTTGGGAAAATGAGCTCATAGGCTGGGAGCAGGTACCATGTGTCCGACCCAGGGAGGGCTTATGTGCTGGGTGGCTCCCCAGCACCCTGCCCTGATCTCAGAGCCCACACTGCGGACCCTTCCAGCCACAGGTGGACCAAGACGTGGAGGAGGCGGAGCGCCAGCACCTGGCCCAGCTCACACACCTGGTCAGTCGGGGCTGGGTTCAGAGGCGACCGGGACGGTGAGTGAAAAGGGTCCCGAGGCCCAGGTGAGGCAATTCCCAACCAAGGATCCCAGTTCACCCTACAAGGAGCGCTGGGCGGACAGAACCTGGTCTCAGTGGGCCTGGGCCTTTAGCAAAAGCCCAGTTTGATGAGCTGTCCCATTAGAATCGCACTCCCTCCCCCCCACCGCCCCCCCCCCTCCAGGTGCTCAACGGGAGGCCATCCAGGTGCTCACTTGTTTTCCCGCCAGTTTGGCTTTAGCACAGCTCCTGCAACTTCTGTGGCTGCTGGCTGCATGGCGAGGGGGGAAGAGAGGGAGGATGGGGTGTAGGGGGATGGGCCAACCAGAAAACCTTGGTGAGATGCAACCCTGGAAAATACTGTCCTAATACTCTTTAAAAATATTTATTGATCTCAGAAAGAAAGGGAGAGGGAGAGATAGAAACATCAACGATGAGAGAGAATCATTGATGGCTGCCTCCTGCACGCCCCCCACGGGAATGAACTTGCAACCCGGGCCTGTGCCCTGACCAGGAATTGAAACACGACCCCCTGGTTCATAGGTCGAGCTCAACCACTGAGCCACGCTGGCCTGGGAATCCTAAGGATTTTTTCTCTCCGTCCAGATCGGCGCTTCTTGGGGTTGATGCAGCTAAATGATCGGCTCCCGGCCAACTGTTGTGGGGGGAGCAAAAGGCCCTGCTGTGTTCCTTTTCCAGCTGCGCTGGGAACACGGGCCTAGAACTGAAATCCCAGCACAGCGCGTATCAGTTGTATAAAATGTAGTTTGTTAAACTACAGGTTAGGGGCGTTAAATGGTTAACTGGCCCAAGAAGCGAAAGACGCCATCAACTTACCCCCGACTTGCAGGCGACAGAACCGAGTCCCGGGGTTATGAACTGGCCACGGTCTCAGCACGGTCAGTGGGGAGAAGACGCCGCTCGGCTCTAGACTCAGGCTGTGTTCTCCGCCGGCCCGGGAACCGGTCTCGGGGGCCCGTTCCCCTCCCTCAGAAGCTTCTAAGGTGGTGCTTGATTGTTATTTAACCGGAGCCGAGACTAACGCCCTCGGGACAGGGCGGGGCGGGTACGCACCCGCTGGGAAAGGTCGCCTCCCCCGACCTGTCATCTGCAACCTGAAGTTTACAGACCTCAACCCAGGGCTGCAGTTAACCGGTTCTGGAAGCCAGCCAGGTTCTGCGACTGTTTGAAATGCGTGTTTATTTCGAGAGCATATCGCCCGCCATTTCCTATACAGGCAGCTCCATTTTTAGCAACACTGAGCCGTTTCTTTAAAGAAAATGTTTGTACCCCAGAGCTCTGGAGAAGCTAAGCTTACCTTTCTGTGCATTTTCCCCCTTTAACCTAAAGTGACATCAGCTCTTCCTAGGAGGTGGGTAGGGGGCTCTGAAAAGAGCCTTTGGGTTTCAAAGCGTTTCCGGAAGCTGCGACGTCCGTCCAATCACTTGCCCTTGGCCTTGTGGTGGCTCTCGGTCTTCTTGGGCAGCAGCACGGCCTGGATGTTGGGCAGCACGCCGCCCTGCGCGATGGTCACCTTGCCCAGCAGCTTGTTGAGCTCCTCGTCGTTGCGGATGGCCAGCTGCAGGTGGCGCGGGATGATGCGCGTCTTCTTGTTGTCTCGAGCCGCGTTGCCCGCCAGCTCCAGGATCTCGGCTGTCAGGTACTCCAGCACCGCCGCCATGTACACCGGCGCGCCGGCTCCCACCCGCTCGGCGTAGTTGCCCTTGCGCAGTAGACGGTGCACACGCCCCACCGGGAACTGGAGACCC
>NW_006288180.1:109162-116329 GCF_000327345.1 Myotis davidii | reverse complement strand
CGCCTTGCCGCCCTGCTTGCCGCGTCCCGACATTGAAAAATGAAAAAAGGTCTTTGCAAAAAGAAAGGTGGACACTCGCCCGAGCAGACCAGTTCTGGGAGTAAGTGGAACATGGCCGTTTTTATAGGCAGGTCCTGGGAGCAAATCGAGGTGTCTGATTAGCTAGGAACAGACTCAGTCACATAACCAATAGGACCTTACAATTTCCATACCTCATTTGCATAGGCCCGCCCAAGGAGGACAGCCTTGGCGTATCTCTGCCAATGAACTAAGAGACTCTCTGAATCCCTCATTAGCATAAAGTCCCTATAAGTAGCGGAGGTTCCACTCCAGCCGCATTTTCCTCCAAGTCTCCTGAGGTTTCAGAATGCCGGAGCCAGCCAAGTCGGCGCCCGCCCCGAAGAAGGGCTCCAAGAAGGCCGTGACCAAGGCGCAGAAGAAGGACGGCAAGAAGCGCAAGCGCAGCCGCAAGGAGAGCTACTCGGTGTACGTGTACAAGGTGCTCAAGCAGGTGCACCCCGACACCGGCATCTCGTCCAAGGCCATGGGCATCATGAACTCGTTCGTCAACGACATCTTCGAGCGCATCGCGGGCGAGGCGTCGCGCCTGGCGCATTACAACAAGCGCTCGACCATCACGTCCCGCGAGATCCAGACGGCCGTGCGCCTGCTGCTGCCCGGCGAGCTGGCCAAGCACGCCGTGTCCGAGGGCACCAAGGCCGTCACCAAGTACACCAGCTCCAAGTAGGCGCGAGCCCGCGGCCTGACTCCTGACCCAAAGGCTCTTTTCAGAGCCACCCACATTTTCTGAAGAGCGCTGTAGTCAGACTTGAAAAACTGCGTGGTCGAGTTGGGGCAAAGCCCTGAAAGTTGGTTAAGACAGGTCCTACAGGTCCAACCACAAACGGGCTGTGGGCTGGGAGATGGGACCCGCCCTTATGTACGTGTGATCTTTGCTCCCGGCCAAGACTTCAGCGCAAAGTAACTCACTTTTTTTCCAAATCTAGCATGCGGTCTCCCCACTTTGGGGTAAGTGGTGCTTTCTGTTAGGAACATGGGGGGTGTCCGGCTGGTGTAGTTCAGTGGATTGAGCGCCTATGGACCAAGAGGTCCCGGGTTCGATTCCTGATCGGGGCACATGCCTGGGTTGTGGCCTTGATCTGCAGCAGGCAGCCGATGTGTGTCTTTCTCCCTGATATTTTTCACTTCCTCTTCCTGTCTACCTAAAAGTCAAAACATAAGAAAAATGAACAATGTAACTAACTAAATCACAAGTACTTTGAAAAAACATGGAAATGTTTACAGGAAATGAGATTTACAATTACAAAAACAGGCTTTTACAATTTAGGATAAAATGCTGTGTGATTTAGAAGGATCCTGTGTTTTTTTTTCCAAGATCGATTTGGCACTAGGCCGGGGTCTCCGTTTGAAAGCAGCTGTCTCCTCACAGCTGCCTCGGGAATGGTGTCACCTGGCCTCGTTAGCGTGGAAACGCATGTGCAAGGCCCTGGCCGAGGCCCCATAAACCCCACTGATTGCTTCAAGTTCCAGTGTCTAGCGCCTCCAAAGTGCGTGCCTCCATCGCTCTCAATTCCTGTGCTGTCATGTCCTCCCAGGTTAGGAGAGAGAAGGAAAATCATTATAAATAGGACTAGAGCAGTGGTTCTCAACCTCGGCTGCACATTAGAATCACCTGGGAATCTTTTTTAAATCCTGATTTCTGGGCCTCAGCCTCCGGAAATTGTTTCTTTGTGATGGGGCGGGGCCACAGCATTAGTGACATTCTTAAAATTAGTAAAATTCTTGTTCATGGGCCATGGCCCCCGTTCATGTGGGTAGCCCCCTCATTCATATGATCACTCCCTCCTTCTGGCGCAGCCACACTGTGTTCACATGACTGTGTTAACGTAAAAATCATCCCGACCTGTGAAGAATTTTGGGGTTTATTTGAGCCAAACTGGAGACACTTGCAGGGAAGCAGGTTCTCAGTGCGTGGGGACAGTGCTCTGGAGATGGCGGTTTTCACCGTGTTTAATAAATCACCGTCAAAGGCAGAGCCATAAGCGGGTCACATGAAATCTATTGGTGATGATGAGGGAGGTGGGGGGACCCTGGGATCGGGTAAAAGTGAAATGATGGGCACAGGCTGCCTTTACGCAGGTGGGTGCAGGGTAGTTAACAGTCAGCAGCTAACTCGATAACAGTCACAGTGAGGGAACCTGTGGTCTCCGCCCTGGTGGCTAGCTGTGCCCTGAGGGGTGAGGAAAAGGGAAGTTACTAGTTACCCTGACTTTCCCAAGGTGTGTTACCTTAGATGCAAAAGGACAACGGGCTCAGGAAAGACGGAAGTTGGTCTTTGTCAGGGAGGGCACTGGCCTGGGACATGACTACCCATCATAAGCTGCTTTTTAATTATCGGTTTTTAATTTCAGACCCTCCTTTGTGGTCACTTCAGGTCTCTGGAGTTGGCAAGGCCTCCACGCAGGCCTTCCCGGAGGTAGTCAGGTTAGCACGTGGCCCCTTTTTTCATCCACAGTAGGAATTTCTTACTCTTTGTTAATACAGTGAATTCAGTAAAATGTGTATTGTCTTATTTATGCCGATAAGGTAAGTATACTTTGGAACTGAACTTATTACATGAGCTCACTGCTATATTCTGAGTTTTGTTCTGGAGCTGGATGAAAGGCAAACACAAAACACTCACAGGAAGAGGGAAACGAGAACTCGGTGACTTTCACACGTTGTGCCCTTGTCGAGCTGCAAATCATTTTTAAGAAACACTGATTTCACTGAACGGAATCGAACTAATCTTTGAAACTGATTCTTCTCATTGAGAAAAGCCAATTAAATACTTGGAGACAATTCGGATTTCAAATATTTCTTATGTGTGACTGCCCTCCTACTCTAATATACAGATGACTAAATGTGAGAGAGACTGAAGTCCACATGATCACTCCCTTTATGAAACCAAATTATTTAATCCTCACCTCAGGATATGTTTTCCATTGATTTTTAGGGAGAGTGGAATAGAGGGAAAGACAGAGAGAGACATTGATGTGTAACCAGGGCCCGGGCTGGGGAGGAGCCTGCAACCGAGGTACATGCCCTTGACTGGAATCGAACCCAGACCCTTTCGGTCCACGGGCTGATGCAATATCTACTGAGCCACACCAGTTGGGGCTGTAAATTATCTTGTTAACATTGTTGGGTGAAACCAAGCTATTGCTTTCACATCTGTTTGCAGCACAGGATGTGTTAACAATTAGCTAAATGTTGGAGTTACTATGACAACCGCACCGTTCTGAGCCTGCCGGGTGGTAATAATTACCGACTGGCGAAGATGGGGTGAGGGTGGAATGAGATAGCAGCTGTGAAACACAGACCAGAAACAGATGGTGCTGGCGCAGTGGCTGTGCAGCATTGCTCCACCGCGAGCAAGTGTAGGCTCTGGGATGGGCCTGAACTTGCTTTTAAGATTTTCCAAATACCTGACCCACAGTGAGACGGGGCCTGGCCCAGCGCACTGCCTGTGGCCTCGTTCGTCTCTCTCTCTCTCTCTCTCTCTCTTCCCCCGTCTTTTTTATTTATTTTTTGTTATTTTCTCTTCTTCTTTTCTTCTTCTAGTTCCTCTCTCTCTTGTTCTGCAGCCAGATTTGCCCACACCCTGCTTTTCCGTCTCCTGCCTCCCAAATATGCTGGGCCTCTGTGCTCGGTTCCCCTGCTCCCTCTTCTTTTCTTCTTCTAGTTCCTCTCTCTCTTGTACTGCAGCCAGATTTGCCCACACCCTGCTTTTCCATCTCCTGCCTCCCACATATGCTGGGCCTCTGTGCTCGGTTCCCTGCTCCCTCCTTCCTGCCTTGAAAGCTTCTCCTCACCCTGCAGGCATCTGCTTGTCCCCGGCCTCCCGGGGGGGTTCCATGACCAGCCCCTCCCGTGGTTCTGGGTAACTGCCACACAGTTTCCACTTTATTGCCTTTGATTGTCTAGCTGTCACCCAATAGGGTCTGAACTGGCCCAGAGGGTGGACGCTGACCTATGAACAAGGAGGTCTTGGACTGAAGGGTCCCGGGTTCTATCCCAGTCAAGGGCACATTCCCAGGTTGTGGGCTCGATCCCCAGTAGGGGGCATGCAGGAGGCAGGTCATCAATAATTCTCTCATTGATGTTTCTATCTCCCTTTCCCTTCCTCTCTGAAATCAATAAAAAAATATTTTAAAAAATAAATAGATTTTAAAAAGACAGCTTAAATGTAAATACAGGACACTGATTAGATCATATTTGTCCTGTTTCCACTTTATTGCCTTTGATTGTCTAGCTGTCACCCAATAGGGTCTGAACTGGCCCAGAGGGTGGACGCTGACCTATGAACAAGGAGGTCTTGGACTGAAGGGTCCCGGGTTCTATCTGTTTCCACTTTATTGCCTTTGATTGTCTAGCTGCCACCCAATAGGGTCTGAGCTGGCCCAGAGGGTGGATGCTGACCTATGAACAAGGAGGTCTCGGACTGAAGGGTCCCGGGTTCTGTTCCAGTCAAGGGCACATTCCCAGGTTGTGGGCTCGATCCCCAGTAGGGGGCATGCAGGAGGCAGGTCATCAATGATTCTCTCATTGATGTTTCTATCTCCCTTTCCCTTCCTCTCTGAAATCAATAAAAAAATATTTTAAAAAATAAATAGATTTTTAAAAAGACAGCTTAAATGTAAATACAGGACACTGATTAGATCATATTTGTCCTTTAAGAGTGTACATAGACTCAGGTGCTAGGGGTTGTGGGTTAACATCCAATAGCTGTGTCCCCTGGGAAACTCTACCTCTTCTCGCCCTCCTCTCCTCATCCCCCAAATCAGAGAGAATGATGGGAGGTTGTCGCAGGTTAAATGGACTGGTGGATCTTCAAAGTGCCTAGAACAGTGCCTGGCACAGAACAAACCCCAGTGAATTGCCCATCACCATTATGACCGCTATTCTCAGAGTCTAGTACAATATCAGGTATCTGATGATTATAGAAGTGAATTAACCAATCTCTTCCTTTTTACAGGAGGAGCAAATGGGCTTTAGACACGTCTTTCCCCATCACTGGTTACTGCTGGACACTGTGACATCTCACTAGCCAATGAAAATGAGAGATACTAGAAAATAAAGGCATATTTCTAACAATTGTGGAAGAATAATTAAGAACCTGGCTTCAAACATTATTTTTTTCCTCTGAGTATAAAAATATTAAATGTGCCATTGTAGAAATTTGTGAAAAGAGAAATATATAAAGCAAATATAAGTATTGTGCTATATATACATGCATACATACAATTTTCTAGGAAATATGCTTAGAAACACAATTTTTATAGATGTTGCTATTTGTGTAATTCGTCTTCTGTTATTGGCTGTTTAGATTGAGTTCCATCTTTATGCGTTATAGATCATACAAATCACACATCTTTGTACATAAATCTATGTTTTAATATTGAATTACTTCCTTTGGGTAGAATCCTAGAAGTAGAAATACTAAACCACAAGGTAAAATCATTTTCAAGGCTCTTAATACACATTGCCAACTTTGCATTCAGAAGGTCCATGCCAATTAATAATTCCGACATAATATGGAAATTTCTGTTACAGAACTCATTTTTACACAGATTTTTTTTTTAAAGCACTGTTAACCTGATAGGCCACATTTTTTGTGTGGAAGTTTTACTTATTTCATTATTAGTGAGGGTAATTTCCCCCCTCACACATTTTTCTTAGCTATGACCCCATAAGAAATAATCTGCTGAAAAACGGACATAATTGTAATTGTTCCACGGGGAGGCACTATGTAAAAATAAGTAGGATCTTAGGTTAAAAAACTACAACAACAAAATAAACACCTAATATTTATCAGGTGCCTCCTCTGCCCAGGACTCTGCTGGAGTAAAAAACTGTGTTTGGCTGCATTCAACTGAAACTACTCTCACCTACCTTGTCTCTTTTATACACATTTTAAAATATATTCTTACTGATTTCAGAGAGGAAAGGAGAGGGAGAGGGAGAGAGAGAGACAGGGACATCAATGGTGAGAGAGACTCAGCTGCCTCCTGCAGCCCGTCATCCAGGCATGTGCCCTGACCGGGAATCCACCTGGGGACCCTTCAGTCCACAGGCCGAGGCTCTATCCACTGAACCAAACTGGTGAGGGCCACCTGATCTCATCGCCTCCTAACTTCCCCATGAGAAAGGCTCTCTTGACTGTATCAAGGCAACCGCAACAATGCACAACCCTTCTCTTTGAAAACCTCCCCGCGTCTCTGCTGTCTGCAGAGCTGCCAGTTCCTCAGGCAAGCAGGGGGGCATCTTCCCGTGGGTCCCTCTGCCGACCCAGGCCCCTGACCCCCCTGCACTGCTCCCTGGGCGGCCTTCTGGGAGGCCCCAGCTTAGCGAGCAAACTCAGACCCTGACCTCTCCCTGCGGTGAGTTCCAGGACACGTGGAGCAACATCCTGGACAATTGTCCCCGTACCTCACGCCCCACAGCTCTGCAGACACACCTGCCAGCCACGCCTGGGCCTGGTCTGGCTCTGTGGTTCCCATGAAGGTGACCTGATTTATTTATTTTTAATATGTTTTATTGATGTTGGAGAGGAAGAGAGAGAGAGAGAATGAGAGAGTGAGAGAGATGGTGATGATGAGAGAGCATTATGGATCGGCTGCCTCCTGCACGCCCCCTACCCGGGATCAAGTCCACAACCTGGGCATGTGCCCTGATGGGGAATCGAACCACAGCCTCTCCTGGTTCACAGGTCGACACTCAACCCCTGAGCCTCGCTGGTCGGGCTGGGTGACCTGGTTTGGGCCCGGGAGACACCATGTGTGAGCTCAGTGCTACTGGCTCCATCCTCGAGGCTCTCTGATCAGGCTGCAGGGACCCAGGGCTGGTTTTAGTCAGAAGCAACCCACACACCTTGCAGATTATGGCTGATCAGATCGTGTTTGTCCAAATAAGGGCAGATCCTGCAGCTTTTAGATGATTCTAGAAGCATCCAATTCTGCAGGAGGCCACTAAGAGATCTGTGTTAGTTCCTTCACCTTCATGCACAATTGTCGATGAAATCTGGGGCAGGACTCATGTCTTTTCTCCACTCCACCATTTGGAAGGTCACCGAGAAAAGGTGGGATGAGTCTCCAGCCAAAAAGC
>NW_006288180.1:108240-109116 GCF_000327345.1 Myotis davidii | reverse complement strand
GAGGAAGTCTGGAGCTTCTCCTTGAATTTGCTGACAATCGAGGGTTTTGTGGAGTCGTTTGGGCATCTTGGGCCATTTTTCAGGGAAAGGTGAGAAGGCGTGTGAAGTCCAGCTCCCCGAGCACCCTCCGGCAGGGGAACCCGGCCCTTCTGTGCAGAGGATTTTTGTGGGCTTCAAGTTTTGGGGGGAAAACAAACACAAACGCTCCTCCCCGCGAGGGGCGGGGCGAGGCCTCGACGACGCACCAATCAGAGCACGCCCCGCCCTATATAAGGCGTGAGGGCCCGCCCTCCCGGCGCTTGCCCCTCCTCCCTGGCTCTCCTCTGTGGACCCTCCGCCCGGTGATGTCCGAGACGGTCCCTGTGGACCCGGCTGAGCCCGGCCCGGCTTTCATGGCGCAGCCGAACATCAAGAAGCGAGGGAAGAAGCAGGTGGGCCTGGCGGGTGTGAATCGCAAGACGCCGAGCCCGTCGGTGTCCAAGGTGATCACGGAGGCCTTGTCGCTGTCCCAGGAGCGGGCGGGCATGTCGCTGGCCGCGCTCAAGAAGGCGCTGGCGGCCGCGGGCTACGACGTGGACAAGAACAACAGCCGCATCAAGCTGGGCCTCAAGAGCCTGGTGAGCAAGGGCACGCTGCTGCAGACCAAGGGCACCGGCGCCTCGGGCTCCTTCCGGCTCAGCAAGAAGGCGGCTCCCGAGCTGGTCAAGGTCAAGAGGGCCGCGTCCGCCAAGGGCAAGAAGCTGGTCTTGTCCCGGGAGTCCAAGTCCCCCAAGAGCTCCGGCGCCAACAAGAGGGCTCAGAAGCCGCGGGCATCGGCATCCCCGAAGGCCGCCCGAGGCGTCAGGAAGGCGGCGGGGCCCAAGGGCAGGCCCCCGC
>NW_006288180.1:103537-107745 GCF_000327345.1 Myotis davidii | reverse complement strand
TTTTTTTTACATCTGTAATGTTAAACTTGTTTTGTTTACATTATGAGTGATTAGCCAGTAAAAGTCACAAATATTTACAGTTGTCACAAGAGTATTGAAATGCTATTTATCCTTATTTCCATAGTATATAGTTACTATGCTATTGTCACATTTTTTAAAAGTTGGTTTGATAATATGATTGCTCTATTTAATACGATTGTGACTCCATGTATTTTATTTAGGAAGAGTGTATAGGTGGTGCCCCACAGGCAGAAAAATGCCAATCCTCGTCTTTAAGGAAATGTTGGAGGCTGCACAGTTGTTAGGGTTTGCCTCAAACGTTTGTAAACAAAAACTGCTTGTATTGGAAAACGCTCCAAGTTAATGCATGTTTCTCATTTTAAAATTAGCTTATTTTCACTGTGATTTGGCATTCTTATTTAAAATCATCGTAAATATGAAATTCATACTGTTAATCCTATTCTGGGCCTTGGTGTTTAAGTGCAAAAGGATGTGCCACATCCTTCCAATTGAGCATCTTCTCCAGGTGGCTCACTAGCTCTGACCCTTTCAGAACTCATTTGTACAACGGCCTCTAAGGAAAAGATTTAAATTGTGTCTCATATGAAAAACAACTGACATCATGGCTTCAGTTTGTGTAGAATCAGCCCCGAGTCCAAGCCTCGCTTGGATATGACACCCAGTTTCCTTGGAGGCTGGAAATGTTCTGGAAATAGGCTTTGGTCACCTGACTAGCGGTGGACTGACCTCGGACCCGCAGACCCTCATATCTCCCAGGAAAAGGGACCAACAACTGGCCTCATCCCACCCTGCAGCCACCGGCCTCTGGCCTCCCAGCATCGCTCAAATCACATCGTCTATAACCCGTTCCTTGACCCCATGGGCCCCTGTGCTCCTCTGGCCTTTTAGCGCCTGGCACACAGCAAGTTAACAGCAGCCAGGGTGGGGTGGCTCAGTGGTTGAGGGTTGACCTTGAACCAGAAGGTCACAGTTCAATTCCTGGTCAGGGCACATGCCTGGGTTGCAGGCTCCATCCCCAATTGGGGGAGTTCAGGAGGCAGCCAATCCATGATTCTCTCTCATCATTGATGTTTCTCTCTCCCCCGCTCTCTGAAATCAATAAAACAAACAAAAAAAGGAAACCCACCAAGGTTTTCCCTACCATTCTGGGAACAGCAATTAACCCCTTCCTTTAGCCACAGAAAAATGGCCCAGCAATCCCAGCCCCGACATGTAACCTGGTTTTGCGCCCACACCGGGCACTGTCCCTGGGAGCTTGTCCCCCAGAGGCTTCATTGACATAACCGCGTATCAGGCCACAGGGACGAGCACTCCGGCCACGCCCAGCGGCCCGTCGTGAGATGGTTCTGGAAATCTTCAAACGGCCTTTGGATTCAACCTGAGGACGTAACACCTTTTATAACTATATTGTAATGTTTGAATGGGCCGTAACAACAAAAACTTCTCCACCGTTTATAGCTGGCACATTTAAAATGGAAAACGAAAAAATAAAAGGAAAAATAAAAAGAACAGCTGGGAGCCCTGGGAGTGGGGTGGGGTAGGATCTCTCCCTTCACAAACGGAAGCCGGGCCGTCAGGGCGGAGGGAGTTAGAGACCAGAGTTAAAGCCCCGACCCCCTTAGTCAAAGGTAATTTACCAACAGCTTGGCCTCGGGCTTAGGGAGGGGCCCGGCCTGACAACAGAAATCAGCAAAGGTCCTTACATTTACACCCAAACCGAGGAAAGAAAGGGGAGGAGTGAGTTCACAGTGTGAAGAGCTTTCCCGACATCGCCCGGGGCAAATCCGTCAGGAATTAACACCCAGCCTTTCCGTCCAGGTCGAATTCTAAGTAGTGGGTTCCTGTGGTCGTCTCACTGCACCTCACAGAGCGGATTTGTAAAAGCCTATTCAACTTCCCCTCCCTCTTCCCCCACTAGGAACCAGGCGGACCGCCCTCGCAGGGCTCCGCGCCACAGCAAACTTCTCCACAACCACGGCCTGTGGTGGTTCTTATCGGGAGACACGGGAGAGTAAAGGCCCTGCCAGAAAAATGAAAGTGGGGCCTCCAGGAACTCATATCCTCCCGATGAGAGCCCGAACCTAGCACCTCTCCCATTTGCTTGCTCCTGCGGGTCACCCCAGGAGCCCCCGCTCCCTCCCGAGCCGAGGGCGCCGGCGCTTTGCGAACCTAAGATTAAGGCCGCGCAGACATCAAACAAGTGCCCCCAACTAAAGGAGCGCCGGAGCGCGCACAGCCCTTCCGAGAGGGGGTGGGCGGCCCTGAAAAGGGCCTTTGGGGGAAGACGGGGGCGGGGCGAAGACCTTGAGCACCCCGCGCGTCTCCTCGTAGATGAGCCCGGAGATGCGCTTGACGCCGCCGCGCCGCGCCAGGCGCCGGATGGCGGGCTTGGTGATGCCCTGGATGTTGTCGCGCAGCACCTTGCGGTGGCGCTTGGCGCCGCCCTTGCCCAGGCCCTTCCCGCCTTTGCCGCGTCCGGACATGCCTGCAGTTGCAGTGAAGGTTCGCGCTCCGCGCAGCCGTTTAAATAGAATGTTTGCGGACCTGATTGAGAACCACAGGCGCCGCGTTGTTTTTTTTCTAAATTAGGTCATCGCGGGGGCGGAGCGAGGGGAAGAGCTGAACATGTCAACGTTGTGATTGGCCAGTGAACCTGGGCTTATTCGGGCTGGAAGGGGAGGAGCAGATTTCCTTGAAAAGCTTTCGTTTCTTTTCTGTCTGAATGTTTTTTTCGTGCTAGTTGATAAATTGGGTCCATTTCCCTGTTATTTGACGCGGGAAAAGGTTCGCTCAATCTTTTTATTTCCACTGAGAAACGAGGACACTATGTAATGGTTCCCTGGGGGGTGTAGGTATAGTAAGGATGGTGGATTTGTCGGTGGAGGGACTTTTCCATTTAGTCCTTTTAATATTCCTGTTTTAAAACACGTATTTTGACGGCTTTTTCTCTTTTGGAGAAAGTGTAAGCCTGGCCATGAAGAAGCTCTGGGCCCAAGGGTAGAGTGTTTGGACAGATGGAAAGGCTGACAAAGAATTGAAAATTAAACCCTCTTCCTCTTCTTCAACATTTGAACATTTACAAGTTGACTCCTTTGTACGTAAAGCCTGAGTCGGGGAGCATAGCGCTAAACTCCAACAAGCAGTTGTCTGGACCCTGTTTCCGGCCCGCACAGCTTTGCCTGCAATTCCTAACCAGCTCCCTTTCCTCCTTTATTAATCCCTTTCAACCTTTTTAGAGACAAGAATAAAGGTTTTGTAGAACTAGGGATTAAGTGTTGGGGAGGGCTAATACGTGATTAAGGTCATCACAAAGCCCTCAGGGCCTTCCCCGGAGACGCCTTTGATGAGGTTATTGGTATTGTAAACAAGGCTAAGCAATTTTTGAAATTTCCCACTGAAAGAGTCACTCCAGTTGAAAGGAAAAAAAAGAGACACCTCTCCCCATTCTGGTTAATAAATGAATGCCTATTTTGGAAACTTAGAATGAGACTGTTAATGTAAAAAACAAACAAACATGCAAACCTGCGAAGAATTTTTTGAGTTTATTTGAGCCAAACTGTAGACAATGGCCGGGAAGCAGGATCTCAGTGGATTGGGATCTTGCTCCGGAGAAGGGCAGCTTTGCACCTTGTTTTACACATTACACCCCAAGGAGGGGAGGTAGGTGGGTGACAGAAATCCACTGGTGATGGATTAGGGAGGGATGGGATAAAAAGTGAAATGATGGGCACGTGCTTCCTCTGCACCGGTGGGTACAGGGCAGTTAAGGGTCAACAATTAACATGATCACAATAACAACGAAGGATTTGTGGTTCCAGTCCTAGCGCTATTCCTTATGCCCTGAGGGGTCCAGAAACCCTGACTTTTCACAGGTGATATCTTAGATCCAAAAAGACAACAGGCTCAGTAAACATCCAAGATGATCTTTGTCGGGGAAGATACTGGCCTGGGACTTGACACCCACCATAAACTTCTCTTTAGCTAAAAGATTTTAATTTCAGACCATCCTTTGTGGTGACTGACTTTAAGTCTTGGGTTTGCAAGGCTGTCACGCCGCCTTCCCGGCCTTCCCTGAGTCAGGTTAGCATGGGGCCCCTCGTCCCCAAGACTGGCCTGAAACAGACCCAACCGCAAGGCCTGCCGCCGCGCAGGCGCAGAGGAGAGAACTTTGACCACCCGAAACCACG
>NW_006288180.1:83428-83872 GCF_000327345.1 Myotis davidii | reverse complement strand
GGGTCCAAACCCTGACTTTTCACAGGTGATATCTTAGATCCAAAAAGACAACAGGCTCAGTAAACATCCAAGATGATCTTTGTCGGGGAAGATACTGGCCTGGGACTTGACACCCACCATAAACTTCTCTTTAGCTAAAAGATTTTAATTTCAGACCATCCTTTGTGGTGACTGACTTTAAGTCTTGGGTTTGCAAGGCTGTCACGCCGCCTTCCCGGCCTTCCCTGAGTCAGGTTAGCATGGGGCCCCTCGTCCCCAAGACTGGCCTGAGAAGGACCACAATCACCAGACTCCCGTCAGGGGAGGTGGGGGGGGGAAGGGACAGGATGACCCGGGGACGGGGAGGAAGCTCTGCGTGGCACGTGCTTTTTGTATCGCTTTAGAGCTGCCCCAATGGTTACATTCTCCCTCCCCCAAATGAGAGTTGTTAGGGCCCCGACTTTC
>NW_006288180.1:82982-83357 GCF_000327345.1 Myotis davidii | reverse complement strand
CACTGTAGCCCCAGGAGCAGCTCAGAGGGCCCGCCCCACACAAGTTTCAGACACAACAGACCCAACCGCAAGGCCTGCCGCCGCGCAGGCGCAGAGGAGAGAACTTTGACCACCCGAAACCACGGACTCCAGACGGGCCGGGAACCTAAACGGGGAGCCCTTTCAGAAGCCGAGGTCCACTGTCCATAAAGAGCCAAGTTCCAAGGTCCTCCCATCGAAACGTGCCCGCCAGGCTTCCGCGTCCTGTTCCCCCTGAACCTTAAAAACCCTAATACAGAGGCCGGAGGTGAGGCCCATTAGGTCCCGGGCCTCCGAGGCTGGAGACTTGCAGATCAATAAACCTTTCCTACTCCACACCCTGGCCCTTTGAATTTT
>NW_006288180.1:76903-82917 GCF_000327345.1 Myotis davidii | reverse complement strand
ACACACACACACACACACACACACAAACTGGGGAAAAAGAAACCTAACTGGAAGAATTTTGGGTTTTTAAAAATGTTTTTCTCCTTTAGTATAAAGACATTACCAATTTTTTCTTTATATATGTGTGTATATATGTATATACATATATTGATTTCAGAGAGGAAGGGAGAAGGAGAGAGATAGAAACATCAGTGATGAGAGAGAATCATTGATTGGGACCTGCACCCAGGCCTGTGCTGCGATGGGAAATTGATCCTCGACCTCCTGGCTTATAGGTCAGCGCTGAGCCACACTGTCCGGCAGGTGTCTTGTTTTTTTAAGTGTGTGTGTGTGTGTGTGTGTGTGTGTGTGTGTGTGTGTGTGTGAAGAATGCCTCCAGTACATGCTGTTATTATATAACACACTTTTGCTTATACCGCCCAGCAGCCCTTCACCAACTGTGCACAGATGGCCAGTCCTGTTTGCCTTCTGTCTGAGTCCAGCGATTCGCAGAGCTGGAGACATTTCTTCTTATTTCCTCCAATTTCCAGGCGCTTTTCTTCACCGGGGAGGACCTCCAGGGCCCAGCCCCAGCTCCGGTGTCTCAGGGCCATTGCGCTGTGTGACTGCGGCCACCAGAGGGCGCCCGTCTCCGCAGCACCAGGCTTAGCAGGCGGCTTGGCCAGAAGCCAAATCAGTCAACAGCATTCAGCAGGGCTGCCCTGGCCCAGTGAGGGGGCTTTGACCTAGGAACCAGGAGGTCACGGTCACCGCACAGGCCTGGGTTGCGGGCTCGATCCCTACTGGGAGGCGTGCTGGTCAATGACTCTCATCATGGATGTTTCTCTCTCCCTCTCCCTTCCTCTCGGGAAAAAAAATAAAAAAGATTTTAAAATGTAAAGTTTTGGTTTTTCAAATGCAGTTGACCTGAAGCACTGATGAGCGAGGGCCAGAAAAATTAAGCGAAGAAAGACTGAAAGACAACGGGGGTTTTAACGTCAGCTGTAAAAAAAGGACAACGAACAGGTCCCAGTGGCGGATGGTTCGTAACCGCGTTCCTGTAAAGCCGAGGGAGGGTGTTTCTAGAAACCTCGGCCTGCGGAATAACGCCAATAGGAAAAAACGGTTCCTAGTTCATTGTCACACATCCTGAAGGGGGTAGAAGGATGCTTCTTGGCCGAAGCTGTGGGGACAGCAGAAATACATACGTGTACATACATGTACATACATGTACAGCGAAAGCATGTGTCCCTGTGCGTCCAGCATGGGTTGGAGGGAAGATCGCTACTGGACGCCAGGCGTTCCCGCTTGGGGTGCCCTGCTCAGGCGGGAGACGCTGTCCTCCGGCCGTTTCCGTTCCTTCCAGGAAGTACAGGAGACAGGGACTCGCACCCAAGTGAGTCCCAGAGAAGGGAGGCCGGGCCACGGCTTAGCCGCACGGTCTGGTCCGCTCCCTGCTGATGCCTCGTCCGCAGTTGGCGGAACCGACCGGGTGAGGTCAGGTCAAGCCCATCTGGTCAGAGCTGCGTCTGCAAACACTGTGGTGCCTGTGAACACGTAGCAGGAGCTGCCGGACCTGGGCCCGTGTGGGAGCTAACAAATGACCAAGCTGTTGCAATCTAGACGGTAATGTTTCTGGAGCAAAGAAAGACAGTGAAGTCATCTATCAGGGTTTAACGAAAATAGTCCATGAAACCAATTGTAAGAAATTTAGAAGCAGTACAAAGTTACCCCAAATAACATAATCCTATATCATAGAAGGGTAACCTGCAATTCGACTGAACAACGGAATGACCGTCGCTATGGTGCGCAGTGACCACCAGGGGGCAGACACTCAGCGCCGGAGCTGCCCCCCTGGTGGTCAGTGCGCTCCCACAGGGGGAGCTCTGCTCAGCCAGAGGCCAGGCAGCTGTGGTGGCGGGAGCTTCTCCCACCTCCGAGTCAGCGCTAAGGAGCAGCGAGCAGGCAGGTGGTAAGGAGCGAGGGCTCCCCGACTGCGAGAGGGGTCAGGCCGGCCTGAGGGACTCCCCGCACCGAGTGCACGAATTTTCATGCACGAGCCTCTAGTAAGTATATATATGCAAGGCAGAAAAATACAGCAGAAAAAAACATGCAGTACTCCACACAATTCATCATGCATTTATTAAAATATGTGCACTGGATGCTTTTTATATTTTCCTACAGCAATAAGACTGAGGAGCACACATGATTCATAGAGATTATCATTGGCTAGTGGAATGATAGTTTCAGGTTAATTTCTTTTCAACGTTTCTATAGCAAGCACATGGTACATGTATCTTTATCCAACTGAAAAAAAATAGTTGAGATCTCTTTGCCCAAATTGAGTACCTACCAGCACACTTTTGAGCTATATTTGATCTCGTGAGGTACCTGCCCTCTGAGACAGAAGGCTTGGTGCCACGGCTTTGCAACCAAATATATGCAGCAGCAGCAAGAAAGCACAGGCCAGCCCTGGCCAGTGTTGTTGAGTGGTTAGAGCGTCACCCCTTGCACCAAAGGGCCGCGTGTTTCATTCGTGGTCAAGGGCCGGTGTAAGGACCCTGGTCCCTCTCCATACAGGAGACCAGAGGGCGGGGACAGAGGGGCCACTGGAGGACAGAGACGGGGAGGATCGAAAGGAAACGGGTCCGGGAAGTGCGTGCACCTGCGCACATTCGCGGTAGGAGGACGGATGCCCTGAGAGAAGCCGCAGGCTTTGCTCGCAGCTTCCAGAGAATCCCGAGTCCAGCAAACTTCAGGAGCCTCGCTGCGGAGGAAGGAGCTGAGATGAGCCGGCGCGTGGAGTCGCAGGGGCGGGAAACCGAGGCAGGCTCCCCTGCAGCCTGGGACCTACAGAGCCGCAGGGTGTCGGCAGGTAGGAACCAAAACCTAATCGGGGGACTGCAGAGAGCTGGGGTTCCTGGGCCGGCTCCCATCTGCGGGTGCAGGCTGTCCTCCAGCACCAAGGTCACCCGGGCGCCCGCCCTGAGTCTCCTACCGGCTCCTTCCCACGGGGTCTGCAGGCTGCCCCTCATTCACGGTCGGCGAGGACATAGCTCCCCAGGGTCCTTCCTGCAGAGACAAGAATCTGGGCACCACCTTCCCCCTCCCTCACCTCCCTCACCTGCTCACCTCAACTCTGACCTCTCCCTCCCCAAGGAATGCGTTTTTTAAATATCCTATCCTATATAATAAAAGGCTAATATGCAAATCCACCGAAGGCAGAAGCACCAGTCACTATGATGCCCACTGAGCACCAGGGGGCAGACACTCAGCGCAGGAGCTGCCCCTGCTGGTCAGTGCGCTCCCACAGGGGGAGACCCCCTGAGCCAGAAGCCGGGCTCACAGCTGGCGAGCGCAGTGGCAGTGGTGGGAGCCTCTCCCACCTTCATGGCAGCACTAAAGATGTCCGACTGACGGCTTAGGCCTGTGGGGAGTGGGCCTAAGCCGTCAGTCAGACATCCCCTGAGGGCTCCCGGACTGTGAGAGGGCACAGGCCTGGCTGAGGGATGACCACCCCTCCCAGGGACCCTCACACCCCAACCCCGAATGCACGAATTTTGTGGACTGGGCCTCTAGTCTATATATGTTTTTATTGATTTCAGAGAGGAAGGGAGAGTGAGAGAAACATCAATGATGAGAGAGAATTATGGACCGGGTGCCTCCTGCACGCCCCCTATTGGGGATCGAGCTTTCCTTCTGCAGAAACCCTGTCATTCCTGTTCCCCCAGGGGAGCCAGTGCCTCCAGGGAGCAGGTGCCCTAGGCCCTCCCCACCCCAGGCCCTGCCCATGTCCTGCAGAAGCCCCACACCCTGGGCAGACTTCCTCCATCTTCCTACTCACGGGAAGCCTGCCTCCTCCGCAGGAATCTGAACAAAACCCCAGTGAAGAAGATGACGATGATGACACTCATGAGGGTCCCGCAGATGACGCCAAAGACCAGGGCGCCCGACATGGAGGGCTCTGAAACGCAGCAGCCAGTGGGCGCCGGGGAAGCCGGGCCCAGGGCACCCCCTCCTGCTCAGGGCACCCCTCCCGCCCAGGGCACCCCTCCCATCTAGAGCACCCCTCCCATCCAGGGCACTCCTCCCATCCAGGGCACCCCTCCCATCCAGGGCACCCACCCCTCCCAGGGCACCCCCTCCTGCCATGTGGACCCCTCTGTCCCATTCTCGACGGGTGTCCTCGCCCCAGCTGGTCCGTACCCCAGGTGGCAGTGAGGGGCTGCTCCAGGCCGGGGTGCTGCACCTGGCAGGCATATCTCTGCTCCTCCCCAGGGGGCACGGCCAGGGCCACCTGGGCCTGGTAGGTCCCGTCCCCGTTGGGCAGCAGGTCCATGGGCTCCGCGTCCTTGGCGTCCAGGGGTTGCCGGTCCTTCAGCCACGTCATGGTGACGTTGGGGGGGTAGAAGCTCAGAGCCTGACACCGCAGAGTGGTCGCTGCCGAGGCCACACGGTGCGTCACCCGCACCGAGGGGGGCACTGGGAGAAGGAGGAGTGTGTGGGAGGGGACCCCGCCACCCTCCCCAGGAGCACCCCGACGTTCACTTCCCTCTGCTCCATGTGGGAGGAAGGACACCCTGCGCAGGCCCCGCTGCAGACACCCACATGTGTCCCTGCAATGTGCCGAGCCCTGGCCGGTGTGGCTCAGTGGGTAGAGCATCGCCCTGCGGACCAAAAGGTCCCGGGTTTGATTCCGGTCAAGGGCACGTACGGTGGCTGCCCAGGCCTGGGCCCCAGTTGGGGCGGGTGTAGGAGGCAACTCATTGATGTGTCTCTCAGATCGATGTTTCTCTCTGTCTTTCCCTCTCTCTTCCACTCTCCCTAAAAATCAATGGAAAATATCCTCGGGTAAGGATTTTTTTTTTAGTTTTTTATTGATATTTTACAGAGAGGAAGGGAGAGGAATAGAGAGTTAGAAACATGAATGAGAGAGAAACATTGATTAGCTGCCTCCTGCACATCCCCTACTGGGGATGTGTCCGCAACCAAAGTACATGCCCTTGACCTGAATCGAACCCGGGACCCTTCAGTCCGCAGGCCGACGCTCTACCCACTGAGCCAAACCAGTTAGGGCTCGGGTGAGGATTTTTTTAAAAAATGTTCCAAGATGCTCTCCGAGGTGTGTCCCGGGAGGAGTCATGCCCCTCAGCCTGGGGCGCTGTCCCTCCTGTCGGATGCCCACCCGTGGCCCGTCTTCCGCTCTGTGAGCCTATTAGGTTCAATCCGGTAAAACCACCTTCACGGGCATGAAATGACTGAATGCGCCTGTCGGCAATCTCACCTGGCTCAACCAGCAAGTGTTCTTTTTATATGTAACTATTTTCATGTGTTTTCATTGATTTTTAGAGAGAGAAGAAGGGAGAGGGAGAGGAAGGGCCAGAGGTATTCTTGTAAGACAGTGGCCGGCAGGGCCCATGGCCACGGCTGTGAGAACCTGCATTGGCCTCAAGGCTGCGGCCACTCTGACTGGCTGCCTCCTCGCCCCACCCCCACCCCCAGCCCTGCCGCCGGGTAATTTCTTGTTTCTTTGGTTTTCCTGTGATATTTGACGTTTCTGATCCTAAAAGGCACACATGCTCCCAGGCCCAGGGTTCTTGCTTAAATTGAGAGCAGATACATCGTTGGCTACATGCAAGGTGAACCCGGAATGACAGCCACGACTCATGGCCGTGTGACGGTCCCACGGAAACGGTGGAGCCGCCCTGGCTGGGGTGGGTCTGTGGTCAGAGCTGAGGCGCTGGCCACTAAGGCTGCGGGTTGATTTCCAGCCGCGGGCACGTACCTGGGCTACAGGTTTGATCCCCGCCCCAGTAGGAGTGCGTGCAGAAGGCAACCAACCCCTCTCTCCTCTCTCCTCTCTCTCTCTCTCTCTCTCTCTCTCTCTCTCCTCTCTATCTCTCTCCTCCCTCCCTTCCACTCTCTCTAAAAAAGCGAGGGAAAATATCCCTGGGTGAGGATGAACAAACCAGCAAAGGGTGGAGACCTTAGAGCAGGAACCTCAGCTCCGCCGGGAGCTGCCTGGAGAGGCCAGC
>NW_006288180.1:76160-76512 GCF_000327345.1 Myotis davidii | reverse complement strand
CCCCCAGGACCCAGGGACCTCAGGAAGCAAACTCCTTCCTTCCTCCATGCCCCCCCAGCACCCCAAATCTTCTTCCTGTCCCCCAGCACCCCAAATCTCCTTCCTTCCCCAGCACCCCAAATCTCCTTCCTTCCCCCAGCACCTCAAATCTCCTTCCGGCCCCCAACACCCCAAATCTTCCTTCCCCAGCACCCCAAATCTCCTTCCTGCCTCCCCGGGACCCCAAATCTCCTTCCTGCCCAGGACCTCCCCTCTGCCCGCCCTCCCGCACCGGAGCTGTGGTTGCGGTTGTCCATGATGGTCCAGAAGTCCAGCGTGAACATGTGGTCCCAGCCTTTGAGGCTCTGGCTCA
>NW_006288180.1:73875-74838 GCF_000327345.1 Myotis davidii | reverse complement strand
TGCCGCCCTCGGCCTGGTCTTCCTGCCCCCGAGCCCGCGTGGGGAACGCCCTGGGACGGATCCGCTGCGCCCCAGACTCCAAGCCCAGGGCATGTTGCTGACCTGGGAAAGGACGTGTAACCGCTTTCCTGTTTTATTTTTTAAAAATTGATTTCGGAGAGGAAGGGAGGGAGAGATGGAAGCGTCAATGGTGAGAGATTCATAGATCGGCTGCCTCCTGCAGGCCCCCCACCGGGGATGAGCCCACAACCCGGGCCTGTGCCCTGACCGGGAATCGAACCACAACCTCCTGGTTCCTAGGTCGACGCTCAACCACTGAGCCCCGCCTGCCGGGCGGAATTCTTATTATTTTATTTATTATATGTTTTAGGAGGGAGCGGGGACACCTCACAGGGGGGCAAAGAACAGCGACCTGGAGAATGCGGCCCGGAGGCCGCCCACAGCGGCAGGGGTCCAGGCAGGGCCCCCGGAAGGGTCTGGTTCCAGGGGGGTCCCCGGAAGGCGGGGTCCGGAGCCGGCCATCTCGATGCAGAGGAACATTTTCCAAGGAAGCGCGGAGGGAGCGCGGAGCAGTTGTGGGTGTGGGCGGGCTTCCCCAAGATGCGCTCCTCTCGGGCAGGTGCAGGCGCCTAGCAACCCGGATCACCTACCTGGGGAGACCCGAAAGCAAGAGGGATGCTGGGAGCTGAAACTTTTTTCCCTTTTAAATGACCTTCACCCGAGGAGACTGAACTGAGGCACGTGCCCCTGACAGACTCGAACCCTGGACCCTTCAGTCCGCAGGCCGACGCCCTACCCACTGAACCACATAGGCTGGGCGGGAGTTGGACCTTTTAAAGCCCGGATTCTCTACTGTGGTTCCTGGGCCGGGAACGTCATCCTCAATGGGAACCTGTCAATCAATGGCCAATTCCCGGCGGATCCCAAACTAATGAACCGCAAAGGCAGCAGCGTGCTCCTCTG
>NW_006288180.1:72458-73171 GCF_000327345.1 Myotis davidii | reverse complement strand
CTCTCTCCCTCTCCCTTGCTCTTTGAAATAAAATATATATATATGGGGGGGGGCAGATTAGATTGTGAAGCCAACTGCAACCCGCACCCCCTGGAGGCCCTCTGGCCCCCGTGTGGCCGAGCCCCTGGGACTGGGAACAGTAGAGACGTCCTATTGTGGCCATAACAACAGGAGCAGCAGGCGAAGGGATCAAGACTCACCACTTCCTGGTCCCATTGACAAGTCTGCTGAGTCCAAAGGCCTGTTTGCTCCCTCCTGGCCCTTCCCTGCACTGTGGCCTCACTCCCACCTGTTTCTTTTTAAATCATTTTTTTTTTTACCTAAAACTCATTAAGCGCATTAGCGAGGAGTTAATAGGTGGGTGTATTTTAATTTAATGCACTTTATAAGTAGACCGAAATCTCCACTGCGACTCTAGTTCATGTTTCAGTGTGTGTGTGTGTGTGTGTGTGTGTGTGTTTACATACGTTGTCCTCAGTCCTCAGGGCTGTCCTAGGGCAGATCTGGGCTCTCCCTCTCCGTGTCCTCGCTGGTGAGGTAGTAGCGGTTGGAATGGGATTATGGGATTGTGGTAAGGAAGGCGTGAGACTCGGACATGGACTGTCTGGGGCACAGGAAGTGTTCAGTTAACTGCTGTGTTTACACCAACAGTTTCAGGGTTGTGCCACATTGTGATAAAAACAATGTATACCCAATTTTAACAAATGTCCCCT
>NW_006288180.1:70433-71002 GCF_000327345.1 Myotis davidii | reverse complement strand
CCAGTGTGGGGTGTGCAAGAGGCAGGCGACCCATGATTCTCATCATTGATGTTCCTCTCTCCCTCTCCCTTGCTCTTTGAAATAAAATATATGTATATGGGGGGGGGATTAGACTGTGACGCCAACTGCAACCCCCACCCACTTGAGGCCCTCTGGCCCCCGTGTGGCCGAGCCCCTGGGACTGGGAACAGTAGAGACGTCCTATTGTGGCCATAACAACAGGAGCAGCAGGCGAAGGGATCAAGACTCACCACTTCCTGGTCCCATTGACAAGTCTGCTGAGTCCAAAGGCCTGTTTGCTCCCTCCTGGCCCTTCCCTGCACTGTGGCCTCACTCCCACCTGTTTCTTTTTAAATCATTTTTTTTTTTACCTAAAACTCATTAAGCGCATTAGCGAGGAGTTAATAGGTGGGTGTATTTTAATTTAATGCACTTTATAAGTAGACCGAAATCTTCTCTTCGACTCTAGTTCTGCCTGCTGTCCGCACTTTCCACTGTTTGGGTGTGGAGTGAAACAGCAGTGAGTGAACGAGGAATGAGTGATCAGATTAGCCTGAAGCCCAGCGGGC
>NW_006288180.1:65096-69927 GCF_000327345.1 Myotis davidii | reverse complement strand
TGTTATATATCAACATGAATGTTAGTTCATCTTCAAGAATTTTACTGATTTTATTTAGTTAGTTAGTGAATCCTCCTCACCTGAGGATATTTTAATCACTGATTTTTAATATGTGTGTGTGTGTGTGTGTGTGTGTTTACATACGTTGTCCTCAGTCCTCAGGGCTGTCCTAGGGCAGATCTGGGCTCTCCCTCTCCGTGTCCTCGCTGGTGAGGTAGTAGCGGTTGGAATGGGATTATGGGATCGTGGTAAGGAAGGCGTGAGACTCGGGCATGGACTATCTGGGGCACAGGAAGTGTTCAGTTAACTGCAGGGTAGTAGTGTCTGATCACCTGATGATACTTTATAGGAATGACCTTTTACAGCAAACTGTGAACACATGCAGACACTGGAAGGGAATGGTCACAGACCGGTGGGTTAGGAGTAAACTGTCTGCAGCCATGCCCTGTGGGGTAGCGTGCCCTTGGGTCTGGTGGCACACCACCGTGCAAGCGTCTGGCTCACCCGGGGAGTGTGAGGCCTATGTGATGCCTCCTGTTCATTGTGTGGTTTGTTTTTTTAAATGTTTCTGAGGTAGTAGCGGTTGGAATGGGATTATGGGATTGTGGTAAGGAAGGCGTGAGACTCGGACATGGACTGTCTGGGGCACAGGAAGTGTTCAGTTAACTGCTGTGTTTACACCAACAGTTTCAGGGTTGTGCCACATTGTGATAAAAACAATGTATACCCACTTTTAACACATGTCCCCTTTTTCCCCTTGGAGCCCTTCCAGCCCACCCCAGCCCTCACCCCAGGCCTTCACCACCTTATTGTCAGTGTCCATTTATGCCTAGAAGGTCATTGGTTGATTACCTCCCACCCGCTCACCCTCCCCTGCTTTCCCTCAAGACTCGCTCTCTGTTCCCTGCGTCCACAGGAGGGTAGTAGTGTCTGATCACCTGATGATACTTTATAGGAATGACCTTTTACAGCAAACTGTGAACACATGCAGACACTGGAAGGGAATGGTCACAGACCGGTGGGTTAGGAGTAAACTGTCTGCAGCCATGCCCTGTGGGGTAGCGTGCCCTTGGGTCTGGTGACACACCACCGTGCAAGCGTCTGGCTCACCCAGGGAGTGTGAGGCCTGTGCGATGCCTCCTTCTGTTCATTGTGTGGTTTGTTTTTTTTAAATGTTTTCATTGATTTCAGAGAGGAGGGGAGAGGAAGAGAGAGATAGAAACATCAATGATGAGAGAGAATCATCAATTGGCTGCCTTCTGCACACCCAGGACTGGGGATCAAGCCCACAACCCAGAATCAAACTGTGACCTTTTGGTTTATAGGTCAACGCTCAACCACTGAACCCCATCAGCCAGGCTCCTTCCGTTAATTGTTAGCCTTCGGCTCTTTCTGTCTTGGGGCCTTGAAGGGCAAAATGGCCTCAATATTTAATATTTCCCGGAGAAAACTGTCCATATGCTTTTTCATTGTGACGAGAAAAGCGACAGTGTATTCTCACGTTCACCTGTGTGCAACTTGTGTTTCTGTAAACTGCCGCGTTTTGTCTCATTTCTGATGAGTGTATGTGTGCTTTAAAGGCACATGAAGTCCGACCGATCTGCAAGGCAAAGTTATAGTGTGAAGACACAAACTCTCCAAGTCTGAATCTTCTCATGTAAGCGGTGATTGCAGCAGCTGTTCCGCAGCATGATATTTAGAATGCAGTTAACCGTTTTAAAAAGATTTGCTCCAGGAAGCCCTCAGCACAGTGCCTGGCGTCTAATCACAGCTCCCCACGTTGATGACAATCATGTGCCCAATATAATACTAATGACATCACAGCAGCATTGCTAATCGGAGGCTGCTGCGCTGCTGGGGGTGGGTCAGTGTCCTCCTCCCGATGGCCTATGTTGAGATTATCTAACTATTAAAATAATTACACTGCCCGGCCGGCGTGGGTCAGTGGTGGCCATCAACCAGGAGGTCACCGTTGGATTCCTGGTCAGGGCACATGCCCGGGTTGCAGGCTCAATCCCCTGTGGGGAGGGTGGGGGCGAGACAGAAGCCGATCCATGATTCTCTCCCCATTGCTGTTTTCTCTTGTTCTCTCTCTCTCTCTCTCTCTCTCTCTCTCTCTCTCTCTCTCTCTCTCCCTCCTTTCCCTTCCTTCCTCTCCGAGATCAATAAAAAGCATGTATATATATTAAAAAATAGTGGTGCTGAAAAGATAGGCCATATGCAACCTCCCTCCGCCTCGGGCTGTGATGCTGAATTTCCTGCTCACGTGGAAGGACACTGACGTGGCTTCTCCAGGAGACAGTTTCCTCCCACTCCCTCCTCTGGCCTCATTTCTACACGAGGCGGACAGATCCGGACTCCTCCGGCTTCCCCCTTTATTCTAAGCCGTGGGCACCAGGAGGGTAGCTACCTGCCTGTCTCCTGTCAGTCACCGGTTGGGAGCCCGTGAACCAGCCCACGTGAGCTTCTTGTCCGCCTGGCAGGGTATTGATCTTTATATTTTCCCCTAAAGGTCCTGCGAGCCGGCCTCGGCCTGACTGCTCTGCGCCCCGATGCCAGCGTCACAGCTTTGTCCACTGTGAGTCACAATCATGTCTTTCTGCCAAAAGGCTGTAAAACGCCAATGAGCTTTAAAATGTGCCCATTTGCCAAAAAAATGCTAATGATCAGTAATCGTGCCATGAAAGATGTTAACTCTGTTCAGTCATCGGCTGATCTTGCTCTAACCTTAAAATTTTGTGATTATTGACCTCTGTTGCATTTATTCTAAAACAACCCAAAATGATCTCGCTGTTTCGCGTATCAGCAGTACCCTGGTATATTCACTGCTGTGTGCATTTCTGTTCCCTGTTGCTGTTTTATGCCTTCATATTAGCAAAATAGGAAATTCTGTGAAAAACAAAACAAAAATCCCTTTGATCTTTGATACCCTCCCCCCACCCCCTTCTGTAGCAGGGAAACCAATGGCTCATATTTGAGAACTTAGCAGAAGCAGGTGTTCGTATATCATTTTGGTGTTTTCGTTAATGTTTCTAAGCAATGTCCTTTGGGTCACTCCTTGCCCGTTCCCATGTCATCCTCCTGGTGCTCATCACCACACACCAGTGATCAGAAACGAGATGCCACTCCCGATCCCTGCCCGCAAGACCTGAGCAGGCTCCTGCCGCGAGTTGAAGGGGGTTTTGCCCTCACTCATGGATTGTGCAAGAATGAACTGCTGTTGGGTTTGACTGATTGTAGATGGGTTGTGGTGCGGTGTATTGAAGGCTATTGAATGCAACTTACAATGCTTAATAAAAATCCTCATTCTTTTCGTTTAGATGTAAAAAAATCTCCTGCGTCATACAATGTCAACCCAAAGTTAATGATTGACGGCCTAGCGGGCACCCTGCACCCCAGCTGTGCCAAGGGCTGGTTGAGATTGCGCGCCACCTAACGGCCACGAGAGCAAACAGCATCCTCCTCTGTGAAGGCCTCCAGATGGGCAAGGCTGAGGCCAACGCGAACCTGTGGAATTATCTTCCAGAAATTCAAGCAGATTTGGGGACTTTCTTTTCTTTTATTTTCTTAATTTTTTTGTTTATTCTGAGACTTTGGGACCTTAAAGGTTAGAATTCATTTCTGAAAAAAATTAATTCTTACTTAAAACTCTTTGCAATGACTGGTTAGCAACTGCGCGGTTTTAATGTAATTAGTGAAACGATTTAGGCGTTGCATTCATGAGAGCCATGGTAGGGGTCTGTGCTGCTGGACTTTTCTGCAGCCTACACTTTGGTGCAGTCACCTTTGGGGGTTGTGTGTGTGTGTGTGTGTGTGACAATCAGGGTGTGAGGCGGATCTCAGTCACATGGCAAAATTACAAACCCTTTCCGTCCTTTTACCCCTGTTAGCACATAGTGTTGACTATAATAGATTTATTATTACTATCATTATTGTCACACGGATATACCTTTCCAGGAATCTCATAATTTTGTTCCCTGTTAAGCAAGAGCCAGTTCCAGTGCTGCCATCTTTGCACAAATACTTTTTTCTGGTGTCAGCATCCTTCACACTGCGGTGAGTTTACTTTTAAAAAGAAGAGAAGTCACTCCATATTTTAAAAGTGATTTTGGCCCAGCCAGCTCGGTTCAGTGGTGGAGCATCGACCTATGAACCAGGATGTCACTGTTTATTTTCCCGGACAGGGCACATGCCTGGCTTGTGGACTGGATCCTCCATGGGGGGGAGGGGGGGTGCAGGATGTTTCTATCTCTCTCTCCCTCTTCCTTTCTTTCTGAAATCAATAAAAATATATTTTAAAATAAATTTTAAGCCCTAGCAGGTTTGACTCAGTGGATAGGGCGTCGGCCTGCAGACTGAAGGGTCCCGGGTTCGATCCCGGTCAAGGGTGCTTACCTGGGTTGCGGGCTCCCTGCCCTGGTGAGGGTATGTGGGAGGCAACCAAACAATGAGTCTCTCTCACATCGGTATTTCTCTCTGTCTCTCCCTCTCCCGTCCACTCTCTCTAAAAACCAATGGGAAAAATATCCACAGGTGAGGATAAATAAATAAATACAGCAAAAGTAGATATTTAAAAAATAAAAATAAAAAGTACATTTTAAAAGTTCTTGCCGAAACCGGTTTGGCTCAGTGGATGGAGCGTCGGCCTGCGGACTGAAGGGTCCCAGGTTCGATTCCGGTCAAGGGCATGTACCCCATGTCTAACTGACCCCTCCTTTCCGTGTCTGTTGTGACCTTTGTCACGGACACGATTACCTTTTTCTGGGTCCCGACCCTCCACACCCCACCATACGGTAGAGCTTGTCCTGTTCACTCTCCTATTCCATGAATT
>NW_006288180.1:62814-65031 GCF_000327345.1 Myotis davidii | reverse complement strand
GACCATTCATTTGTTCCTCCCATGTTCTTGCTGGTCAATGGGTTTACTGTAGTCTCGGGGCTTCTAGTGGCTTCAGGATGATCGTCTGTCGAGCGGGGATAATGATTCTGTTCGCCAAAAGAGATTTAAAAATCCACCTGTTAAGGGTTTGACTAGAAATTAATCAATACACCAAGGCTCAGGGATTGGGACAGCGCGTCTAAAAGGAGCGCGGGTTGGTTCGGAGCGCCATCTAGAGTCCACTAGGGCGAACAGCAGGATGGGTCCTAAACATCTCCCACTCGGGAAAGTGTCAGGTCCACCGGCATGTATTTGCAGGGGCGAAAACGCCTTCCACTAAGGCTCGCTCACACCGTGGCGAGGAGTTAACACGTGGGACGTATGTTAATTAATGCACCTTATAAATAGACAAAAACCTCTTCTTCGGCTCTAGTTCATATTTGTGTGTGTGTGTGTGTGTGTGTGTGTGTTTACATAAGTGTCCTCAGTCCTCGGGGCTGTCCCAGGGCAGATCTGAGCTCTCCGTCTCCATGTCCTCGCTGGCGGGGTGGTGGTGGTTGGAATGGGATTATGGGATCGTGGTAAGGAAAGAGTAAGGCTAGGGCATGGACTGTCTGGGGCACAGGAAGTGTTCAGTTAACTGCTGTGTTTATCAGTCTTATTGACACTCTTACACCAACAGTGTCCGGATTGTGCCACATTGTGATCAATCAAATGCATATATAATTTTTAAAAACAATTTTAATATGTCTATGGTAAAATATATATAATTTGTACTTACAGTATGCCAGGTTGTGTTCTAAGAACTGTATAGATATTAATTCATTTTCAAAATCACCTCTAAAACAGGTACTATTGTCGACCCTGTAGAGATGAGAAAGCTGTGGCACAGAGTAGTTTAGTAACTTGTTCAACATTATATAGTTTTGTATTTTCCAGCGTTGTTTTTGTTGTTGTTGTTCATCCTCACCTGAGGACATTTTCCCATTGATTTTTAGAGAGAGTGGAAGGGAGAGGGGAGAGAGAGGGAACGAGGCACAGGAAGTGTTCAGTTAACTGCTGTGTTTATCAGTCTTATTGACACTCTTACACCAACAGTGTCCGGATTGTGCCACATTGTGATCAATCAAATGCATATATAATTTTTAAAAACAATTTTAATATGTCTATGGTAAAATATATATAATTTGTACTTACAGTATGCCAAGCTGTGTTCTAAGAACTGTATAGATATTAATTCATTTTCAAAATCACCTCTAAAACAGGCACTATTGTCGACCCTGTATAGATGAGAAAGCTGAGGCATAGAGTAGTTTAGTAACTTGTTCAACGTTATATAGTTTTGTATTTTCCAGCATTGTTTTTTGTTGTTGTTGTTTATCCTCACCTGAGGACATTTTCCCATTGATTTTTAGAGAGAGTGGAAGGGAGAGGGGAGAGAGAGGGAACGAGGAACATCGATGTGAGAGAGACACATGGATTAGTTGCCTCCTGCAACTGAGGTACATGCCCTTGTCTGGCCTCAAACCCAGAACCCCTCTATCCGAGGGCTGATGCGCTATCCACTGAGCCAAACCATCCAAGGGCTGTATCTTCCAGTTTTTAAACGTTTCCAAAGATTCTGGCTCTGGAGCCCTTATGACAAACAGTGTCAAAACACAATTTCCAAAAAATTCAAGCATGATTCTTATACAGATGTGCGAGTTCGTATGTGGGTCAGGGGTGGTGTGTGTCACTAGGGAAGCAGTGAGCAGGAAGACAATGTTAGATCCCGACGGGACACGGGAATGGAATGTGTGTTCAGTCACGGGGAGAAGGAATGCTGGGAACCTGAAAAATCAGACAGAACTGGTTCAAGTCCTGTTAGGCAACACAGCGGGACCTTTCAGGGTCATCTTTTCTACTGGAAAGAACGCATTTGCGTCTGTGCTGGATGAAACCTTTATTCACCTGTCTGTCTTCTACAGATGCCTCTAATTTTCACATCCTCTGGGCTTAATGAAAAGTAAATATGAAGAGAAATTTCCCTCAGCTAAAGCGGTGCCAGCTGTTCACCTCCAAGGGCCACTGAGCTCTCGTAACATGTCTAGTCCGAGTCGAAATGGTCACGACTGTGAAATAGTGAAGCATAGTCACCTCCATCTGGTATAAAAACTGCTGTTTGAAATTCGCTGCTATTGTGAGATGCCCCTTGTTCTGTGAACTCTGACATTCTTA
>NW_006288180.1:58655-59768 GCF_000327345.1 Myotis davidii | reverse complement strand
GCACACGTGTGTGGTGAGAAGAGAACAAAATATTGAGTTCAAATGCAGCTATTAAACTATTGGTCTTGAGTTATTAAATAGATAAATCATACTCTTTTGCCAGTTAGAGTTGTCAGAATTAAGTTTCATTTCTCAGCAATATCACAAGTTACTATATTATATTATGGAAAAGTAACACTGATATTTTTAAAATTTACACACAGTATTTGTTTTACCTTTTTGGTATACAGTTTTATGAGTTTTAACACATGTATAATTTTGAGTAACCAATTTCATAATCAGAATACAAAGAAGTTTCTTTACCATCCAAAAATCCCATTTGCTGAATTTTTGTAGTTACACCCTATTCTGATCTCATCTTTTCCCTTACAGTTTTGTGTTTTTTCAAAATGTCTTATGAATAGAATTATACAATATGGGGTCATTTAAAACTGGCTTCTTTCACTCAGCATTAATGTATCTGAGATTCCTTTATGTCACTGTGCATATCAATAGTTTCTGTGTGTGTATGTGTATGTGTGCGTGCATGGTGTGTGTGTGTGTGTGTGTGTGTGTGTGTGTGTGTGTGTGTTTGTGGTGTGGTATGTGTGTATGTAGTGTGTGAGTTGCTGTGTATGTGGTATGGTATATATTTGTGTGTGTGTGTGTGTGTTTTTTTGTGTTTACATAAGTGTCCTCAGTCCTCGGGGCTGTCCCAGGGCAGATCTGAGCTCTCCGTCTCCATGTCCTCGCTGGCGGGGTGGTGGTGGTTGGAATGGGATTATGGGATCGTGGTAAGGAAAGAGTAAGGCTAGGGCATGGACTGTCTGGGGCACAGGAAGTGTTCAGTTAACTGCTGTGTTTATCAGTCTTATTGACACTCTTACACCAACAGTGTCCGGATTGTGCCACATTGTGATCAATCAAATGCATATATAATTTTTAAAAACAATTTTAATATGTCTATGGTAAAATATATATAATTTGTACTTACAGTATGCCAGGTTGTGTTCTAAGAACTGTATAGATATTAATTCATTTTCAAAATCACCTCTAAAACAGGTACTATTGTCGACCCTGTAGAGATGAGAAAGCTGTGGCACAGAGTAGTTTAGTAACTTGTTACATTATATA
>NW_006288180.1:57380-58451 GCF_000327345.1 Myotis davidii | reverse complement strand
TTGTCTGGCCTCAAACCCAGAACCCCTCTATCCGAGGGCTGATGCGCTATCCACTGAGCCAAACCATCCAAGGGCTGTATCTTCCAGTTTTTAAAAGTTTCCAAAGATTCTGGCTCTGGAGCCCTTATGACAAACAGTGTCAAAACACAATTTCCAAAAAATTCAAGCATGATTCTTATACAGATGTGCGAGTTCGTATGTGGGTCAGGGGTGGTGTGTGTCACTAGGGAAGCAGTGAGCAGGAAGACAATGTTAGATCCCGACGGGACACGGGAATGGAATGTGTGTTCAGTCACGGGGAGAAGGAATGCTGGGAACCTGAAAAATCAGACAGAACTGGTTCAAGTCCTGATAGGCAACACAGCGGGACCTTTCAGGGTCATCTTTTCTACTGGAAAGAACGCATTTGCGTCTGTGCTGGATGAAACCTTTATTCACCTGTCTGTCTTCTACAGATGCCTCTAATTTTCACATCCTCTGGGCTTAATGAAAAGTAAATATGAAGAGAAATTTCCCTCAGCTAAAGCGGTGCCAGCTGTTCACCTCCAAGGGCCACTGAGCTCTCGTAACATGTCTAGTCCGAGTCGAAATGGTCACGACTGTGAAATAGTGAAGCATAGTCACCTCCATCTGGTATAAAAACTGCTGTTTGAAATTCGCTGCTATTGTGAGATGCCCCTTGTTCTGTGAACTCTGTCATTTTTTGTCGGTCTCTTATTCTGTAGAATAACTGTTTTAGTTTGAATAATAGAAAAAGATAAAAACGTAACTGTCTGACCTTGTAAGCTCGCCATCTAACTTAATGGACTAATTCTGTTAATACTTCCCATGTTCTTATGCCAAAGGTTCTTATGTGTCCAAGATTACAAACTGTAACAATAACTCACACAGAGCCCTTTGTAAAACCTGCAAAGAAGCTCAAAAGATGTAAGTACAGTGGGGCCTTGACTTACGAGTTTAATTTGTTCCGAGACCGAGCTCATTAAGGATCGCGTTAAGGAGCTCATTAATTCAAATTGCTCTGTCAACTCAAAGCAAAAAATCGGCAGAGAGACAGCTAGTATCTCAAAA
>NW_006288180.1:53975-57274 GCF_000327345.1 Myotis davidii | reverse complement strand
CTGCTGGCCCCTCCTGGTGTGTGTCTGTGGGTGGGGAGCCGCCCAAACTACCTTTTTACATCTGCTCACCCACAGGTCCTCCCAAGGATGAGTCTGGCTACAGGTTCTTCCCTCCTGACAGCCCTACCACAGAGGCCAGCAGCAAACACTCCACTTGGACTAGGATGAGAACATCCAGCGACATCTAACCTCTCTATGTGTTTCTAAAAGGAACGACCTTACCTCATGAAAAAAACATGTAACTAGAGAAAAGGGCAGGCACCTGTTAAGTTGAGCTATGACAGTTCAATCGTTTATTCAACAAACGTACTGAGGGTCAATAATGTGCCAGGCACACTATTGGGCTCTCTCTTCCAGAAGTTCAGAATTCCATCAGTGCGAGGGATAAAATATTCTAAGTGTCTCTGTGGTAGACTGAATTATAATTTAGCAATTTTCACTCTATCCTCTCTCTCCCCCATTCTCTGCCCCATTAATTTACAGCTCAGTTAAGTCAAATACTTTGGCCAATGGAATGTGGGCAGAAGTGATAGCATGCCATTTCTATGTTTATTATTTATTTCAGAGAGGAATGGAGAAGGAGAGAGCGAGAGAGAAACATCAATGAGGAGAGAGAATCATGGATCAGCTGCTTCCTGCACACACCACACTGGGGATCAAGCCGGCAGCCCGGGCCTGTGCCGCGACCGGGAATCTCCTGGTTCATAGGTTGAGGCTCAACCACTGAGCCATGCTGCCCGGGCCACACCGCTCTTTCTTGATGGCTGGGCACCCTCAGCCTCGTTCCAGGTGGAAAGTGGTTCTTTGCCCCTAGAATCCGAGCAGAAGGGCGCATTCTTATTTTATCTTCTAAGCAAAATATAGGAAGACGATGAAGGTGCTTTAGTTGTTTGTAGAGTTTCAAGTATCTGTTATGATTCTTAGACCCAAAGTCACACGGACGGATGGCAGGTCAAAAGTGTTTTTGCTACGGCTGCTAACTCGTCCGTTACTAATCGCATTAGGCCGTTAATTCCCAGGACGTGAGCAGGAGTAGACACAGTCTTCAAATGTTGAACGAATGGTATTCAATGAAACCTCGGGGTCACCCTTAGTCTAAACCAAGATGCCTCGTTTCTCCTTCAGCCCTGCACGTATCTGCTTAAGCCCCTTTGTCACCTCACACAATGGGTTCACCGCTTGGCGTGTCTGTGCCAAAAGGCACACAGCTCTTGTTGGGAGAAAACGTTTTTAGTTCTGACTGTGGCAAGGGAGGTATCGGAATACTCTTCAGAGCTCTGTCTCACAGGAGGAAGGTTTAGCAATGGCTTCTCCACGCCATTTGGTTCAGCACCTGCTGATCCCTTCTTTGCAGTTGGCAAAACTTCACCGCATTTGGCTAGCTACACTGGACTTTTTCAAAAAATACTTTATTGATTTTTTACAGAGAGGAAGGGAGAGGGATAGAGAGTTAGAAACATCAATCAGCTGCCTCTTGCACACCTCCTACTGGGGATGTGCCCGCAGCCAAGGAATCGATTTGCCCTTGACCGGAATCGAACCCGGGACCCTTCAGTCCGCAGGCCGACGCTCTATCCACTGAGCCAAACCAGTTAGGGCTGCACTGGACTTCTCTGCGGTGGGCTCAGCGTGGTCAAGTTCATCAGGTTGCCCCTGTGTCTGCAAAGCCCCGTGCTACATTCTCCCATGGAGAGAAAAGGGCACTTGGTAAGAACCGCCGGACCTGGAGACACTCACACCTTTGATGACCACAGTCTCCGTCTGGCACCTCTAATACACATTGGCAGGTAGCCATATGTGTGAGTAGGAATTTCTGGGGAGTTGTCATACTTCCTTTGTCCCTAAACACAAAATACATTCCCATTAAGTATGTGAGCAGAACGTTTACCCAGCCTTTTCTTTCACGACTACATCGCAATGGCTTTGAACCCAAGGGCACCCTAGGAAGTAACGAACCTGACAGTGGTAAAGCAAGTCTTGCTCAGGCCAACTATCGGAGGGATGGGAAGAGGTGAACTCATAAAACAAAATTAAATCTCCATGCTCCAGTGCTTTCCCTTTTTCTTTTCTAAATGTTGCCATTCTTTTTTTTTAATGTTCCGAATCTACAGTTCACCTTAAAGTCAAAGTGTCTCTGATTAAAAGACAGTCACTTTATCTCCACCTACAGGTGTGAGCTCCCACTAAGAGGGCGGTCTATACCCTGACCTGTTAGGTACTGTAACTGGAAGAAACCCGGAGGTTTCATGGGCAAAATTCGCCTCTCTACTGCTGCATACCAAAACAAATACATCAATAACTAAAGGCTTGTTTGGAAACAGACCCTCGCAATGCCCCTTCCCCCCCGCGGAGTCTTCTGGGGGCGCTGGGCAGGCTGAGTGGGTCTTCCTGCCTTGTTTATTGTCCCTCTTCTGAGGGCCTGACCCCCTGCCGTGTCCAACGCAGAGGGGAACCCGAGAGCTTTTTAAAAACAGCCCAATGTCTCCACTTTGGAAAGTGAAAAGGGTGCCCCGCCCCCATCGACGGAAAGAGGGATTTGCTAAAGGGTTTTTTCAATGTCTTCACATCAAAGATGTGAGTCTCCAACCCGCCGCCACCCAGGGCCCCTCGGGAACTTAGGGACCCCCTCGGATCGCTCCCTAACTGCTCTGGGCTGGTCCAGAACCGGGTCCCAGTCCCCAGTCCCTGTGCGTCTGCAGGCAGAATTCACCCAGGACCTGTGTTACTTCCCTTGCGAAGAAACCGAATTACCGTGGAATTTTAAGTGACAATGACCTCGTGTTGGTCCCCATAGGAAGGTGAACATGTGCCCTACCCACCCTGAGAAAAAGAACTTTCCAGGGCCAAGGAGCGAACAGGTAATTTAGAAGAAAAACAGAAAGTGGTCTCCGATGGTCCTGGACTTGCCTGGGAGTTGGGGGAGTTGGGGGCCCCTGGACGCGGCGCCTTTGCAGTTACACGAAAAATAAATGCCGGGCAGGAAGCCTGAGGCTTCTGGGATTCGTTTCCGACCGCCCCCGGGGCGTTGGGTGCAGGGGATTTTAATATTTTCCCCCTTTTGTGAAGTGTAACAAACACAACTTGGGCGCGCGGCGGCGGCGCGGAGCCTGCCAGCCGAGGGCGGCCGGAGCACCAATCAGCGCGCGCCTGCGCTCTATATATTCGGCGGCGGCCGGCGCTGCGCCATCGGCGCTTCGCCACTTTCCCCAACTCTTCCTAGACCTTCGCCATCGCCATCGCCATCGCCATGTCGGAGACCGCTCCCGCCGCGCCCGCCGCCGCGCCCCCCGCGGAGCAGG
>NW_006288180.1:52062-53422 GCF_000327345.1 Myotis davidii | reverse complement strand
CAGCCAAGAGCCCCAAGAAGGCGAAGGCCGCCAAGCCCAAGAAGCCGGCGAAGAGCCCGGCCAAGGCTGTGAAGGCCAAGGCCGCCAAGCCCAAGGTTGCCAAGACCAAGAAGGCGGCCCCCAAAAAGAAGTAGGTTCACAGCCGCTTCTACAACCCAAACGGCTCTTTTCAGAGCCACCACCGGTCTCAGAAGAGAGCTGAGCACTCCTCGCCCACCGTTTACCCGTTCGCCCCTCCCCGCCCCACCCTTAACCTTTTATTCTAACGCAGCGCCGCTGGGGCAGCATCCGAGGGGCCTGCAGCCACCGGGAGGAGGGGTTAGTGTGCGCCTCGGAAGGGCGGTCGCTGAGAGGTGACAGGCAGACCATCCGCGTCGGGGACGGGGCTGCTGTGGGGGGACAGTTCCTGGTCCGATGAGCGGAACCGCCCTGGGCAGCCCTGGCTCCACGGGCCCGTGGACAGGAACGCAATGCCAGCCGGTTCCCGAGCCGCGGGGATGGCACCCTTAGGCCCGGGAAGCTTTCAAAAGTCCCGCCCGCTCGCGGGTTGGCGCGCGCCCGCCGCCCGTCGCTCTCGTCCTGGATGCCATTGGACAGTGGCAGCCGCTGTCGCACGTTAGCTTTTTTTTTTTTTTTTTTAACTTGTTCTGCCGTTTTTGTTGTTGGGCTGAGTTTGCCCTTCTCGCTGGGTGTGGCAGTGCTTCTGGCATGTTTTGGAAAGTCAGGCTGCTGTGTGTCCTGGAGCGGTTTTTGGCCTCCAGCCCTGGGAGGAGGAGGCGCGGGCGCCTTCTCGCTCAGGCTTTTCAATTCCCGTTTTTCTGGCGACGAGAAAGCGCCCTTGAGGAATGGCTGCCGCCCAGGTCTCGGCAGCTGCGGGGTCTTTCTGTCCCTGGGACCCTGTAACCTTGAACTTGGGTGTGACCGGTCGGAGGGCATCAAAAACAACCTTTGTTCGCCATGTTGTCCTGACGGGCGGCTCCCCATCCTCAGACAAACATGTAAACCCCGAAGATGCTTTAAACGCCGATATATAGAGAGAGAGAGACAGAGAGAGAGAGAGAGAGAGAGAGAGAGAGAGAGAGAGAGAGTCGGGGGAGACCCAAATGTCTCCATGCAGGAGGAAAAAGCGTCGGTGAGCCTTGGATCTGAGTCTGAGGGGCGATGTGAGTAAGGGCGTTAGTTTTCATGGACAGTGTCCTCCGTGGGTTGTTACACGCGGGGCGTTTCTGCT
Organism: Myotis davidii; assembly: GCF_000327345.1. Lineage (NCBI taxonomy): Eukaryota > Metazoa > Chordata > Mammalia > Chiroptera > Vespertilionidae > Myotis > Myotis davidii. The sequence continues at coordinate 52,191 of NW_006288180.1, read as the reverse complement.
GGATGCAGCCCACGGGCAGTTTCAATTTCGCACAGATCTTTCTCCAGACAACTTCCAGGGAGAGGGGCCTCGGGGCCTGCCGCGCAGTTCTATCTGGATCTGTTGCCCCAGCTCCTGGGGGTAATTCCC
>NW_006288180.1:51111-51996 GCF_000327345.1 Myotis davidii | reverse complement strand
GTGTTCATGCGCCCCGCCCCGCCCTCTCTCCTGGGCAGAGAGAGCTTAATCTTCGCGTCTGTGTAATCACTTTGAACAGAAAGAATCACGACTACAACACACATGAAGAAAGACGGTTGTCTCATGTTTTCCCCCATTTTTCTGTTGTTAATTTTACACTTAAAATAATTGTGAGCCCTCTGCATGTTCGTGTACAAGTATGGATACGAATATATGGATCATTTTTGATATGTGAATGCACGGATGTTTTTATAGGGCTTACATTATGGCTATATGAATGCACATGGATATTTTCCTCAAGACCATTTACTAACTGCCTTTTCTGCCTCTCCTGCCCTCCCCAGTCCACCCCGACTTGAGATAGGACCTTTATCACAGGTAAATTCCATGCAGAGGTGAACCAATTCTTGGTTTTCTATTGTGTCCCTTTGATCTTTCCAGCCATTCCTAAGGCCAGATCACACTGGTTTCAGTACTGTTCACAGCTCTGCAATGCTGAGAACATATGAACCACAGTAGATATGCAAATAATTGGATGTCAAAGAAACAGATGTTATAATATGACCTGAATAGCTGATAGAGCTGATTTCCTCTCATTATCCTCTCCAGAATTCTCTGGTAATTCTGTTTTTTGTTTATTTATTTTGCTTTTACTTTGGGAAGCTCCTCCTTCCCACCCACGCAGAAACCTTCAACACCCTATTGATAGTCTTCTTGGGATTTTGTTTTTATTTGGGGGGGAATTTTGTTTTTATAAATTAAACTGAGGAGATGTTTCATATTCAAGAACTGTTTGTGTTTTCCCATTCAAATGTTGTACTTTTCTCCAAATACCTAGTCCTATTTTTATTACCTCTATTCCCAGTTATTTTGTTTTCTCTGTTC
>NW_006288180.1:49450-51072 GCF_000327345.1 Myotis davidii | reverse complement strand
GGCCAGTGTTCCATCAACTGTACATAGAAGATACCCAGTGACTGAAGGAATCTGTGCCCGAGCCAAGTTACCTCCACGGCAGTGCGAGCTGTTCATAGCCACATAAATAAGGAGCAAAGACACAGGTGAAATCGTTCTGAAAAGACAGTTTATTTAACCCAGTATGTCCAGAACATCACCAGATCATCCTGTGAGGTTACTTAACATGGAACCCCCTTTTCATGCACACGTGACTTATTTTTCCACTATAAATTGATGTTCAGTATCTAGTTTTGTCTTTGTAGTCTAATGAAGGTTTTAAAGAGTCACCAAGTTGCATACACTTCAGGCCTCAGAAAATTTTGATCTATTCCCTATTATCTTGTTTTGTATTTGGAAAGTTTAAAAAAGGAACACATCAATGCTTCTGTGTTTATTAAAAGGGGGCCTGGGTGAAGGAGAGACAAGTTCTACCGTGGCTACCTTTTGTGGATGAAAAGGGAGCGCTGTGATGCGTTCCTAGCTGGGCAGGTCACAGTGGGCAGTCTGGCCCCAGGCACAGAACATTTTAGTAAAAGGCTTATCTCTGCCTTTGAAACCCAGCAAAGAGCTGGCCTCCTGGTGGTGCTGGCAGTGGCCAGTTATGCGGACACCAAGGTGCAGAGAAAGGACCAGGCACTCGTAGGCGTTAAATAATTTAAATTATATAAAGCCCCCGCTCCCCAACAGTGAACCGACAGGTTTTACAGAACGAAAGTCCTCATGAGAAGGGGTTTGGGGCCATGGGTCCTGCTGGTTGGTCAGGTTTCATGAGGGTGTGGCCAGGGAGAGCTATGCAGCTCCAGGGCTCAGGAACTGAATTTAGGCCTTATCTTTGCTGTAGGCATGGAGACCGACAGGAGCTGGGCGAGGACAATGGGCCAGGTACAGAAGGTCAACAGGGTGGAAGTCCCAGGTGCCTAGCAACCAGCAATCAGTGGTAGGGTGGGCCCTCCCCCCAGGGAGACTTCCCCTCCCCCCCTTCACTTTTCTCCCTGAAGATAACATCTGGGCCTGTTGTATTTCAGCTCCAGGCCCAGATAAGCAGCAAAACCAGCCATGGCTGACTTTAGGGCCAGCTGCGTTGAATAATGTCCCCCTGCTCTGGTGCCTGCCAGTCCATCAGTGCGGACCACAACCCTGAATGGGCGCACCTGGGAAGCTGCTGAATATTCTATCAAGATGTGTCCCAGGGACCTCCCCTGAAATCCCAGCCTTTAAAGCCCTTAGGATGGAGGGAGGACCCAGTGCGCTCTCCCCAGAGCACACTCTTCCCCTGATGGGAGGAGTCATGTGTTCAGGAGCCTCTACAGTGCACTCAAACCCTGTTGTCTAGCCCTTAGGATGGAGGACCCAGTGCGCTCTCCCCAGAGTACACCCTTCCCGATGGGAGGAGTCATGGTGTTCAGGAGCCTCTACAGTGCACTCATAAACCCTGTTGTCTGACTGAATTCCACTGAACAGGACACAAGTAGTCAATACTGCTTCTGACAATTAAAACAAGGTCCAATTATTTGAGAATTCCATGAAAAACTGAAATCCAATAAAAAGCTACCATTCGCTTCTATCTATGCGGTGAAACTTTAGTATCTAAGTCATAAGGA
>NW_006288180.1:43923-44189 GCF_000327345.1 Myotis davidii | reverse complement strand
GCGCAGGGATTAGGGAAAGTATTTACATGCACAAGCCATGGAAAGAGAAAACAGTAATGATGCGGAGGGGTGGGAGATCAGGAAGTCGGTATCGGGAATACATGCAGGTACTCAGTACCTCTAATTGATCCAGTGCAACCTGAAGGGGTTTCACCTTAATATAGAAATCGCTAATAAATACTAAGTTCAACATTGAAGATCCTTGTCCTTACCTCCTGATAATTTCCCCAATAATTTCTGGTTTGGGTCTCAGCACTTCGGATGTG
>NW_006288180.1:39171-43792 GCF_000327345.1 Myotis davidii | reverse complement strand
CTATGCTCTCACAGGCAGAACCTAAGGAACAAAACTGACGGGATAGGAAGAGGCATGAACACGGAACAGTCTGACAGCTGTGGGAGGGGAGGTCTGGGGGCGGTGGTATATGAAGCAAGGTGAAGGGATTAGGTAAAGTACGTACATGCACAAGCCCTGGAAAGAGAAAACAGTGTAATGATGCGGAGGGGTGGGAGATCCGTCAGGAAGTCGGTATCGGGAATACATGCAGGTACTCAGTACTTCTAATTGATCCAGTACAACCTGAAGGGGTTTCACCTTAATATAGAAATCGCTAATAAATACTAAGTTCAACATTGAATATCCTTGTCCTTACCTCCTGATAATTTCCCCAATAATTTCTAGTTTGGGTCTCAGCACTTCGGATGTGTGCCGGCGCGCTCTTGCGGGCGGCCTTGGTGGCCAGCTGCTTGCGGGGCGCCTTCCCGCCCGTCGACTTGCGCGCTGTCTGCTTGGTACGAGCCATAGCAAAGCACCCAAGGTAGCAAACTGCTAGAAGAGTAACAGCGCGGGCTCTCAACCAGTATATATAAGGCGAGGCCCGCTCTCATTGGATAGGGCATCCGTCCATCAAGGCCCGCAGGGACGTTATTGGAAGCCCCATCCACTTCCGGACTGCAGGCCTCCCGGGCGTTTGGACCGGAAATTAACTTCTTTCCTCCTCCCACCCTTTCATCTGCGGCTGTTTCCTACTCTTTCTCGCTTCTACCGTCTTTACCTCTTTTCTCTACAATGTTCTTTGGCTTTTCTCCGCAGAACTTAATGTAAATAATTACCATTATATGTCTTGTTTCCTGAATAAAAATTTTAAACTTTGGCCCCGGAAACGGGCTGTCGTCTGAACTTTTTGAAAAAGCGCGCGCTACACGGGATTGGCCAAGAGATTTTTGAATCTCATTCAAATTTAGGAAAGCCAATTTCCCGTCCGTTTCTTCATTTCTCTACTTAAGTGTAGAGGCTTTAAAATGTTTCTTAGGCTTTTTCTAAATGCCTACTTAACTCGATTCACATTTGGTGTTACAGCTACAGTAACATTCACTTTTCACTAACTAGCATTCTCATACGTTTCAGTTTCAACTGAGAGTTGTGCAAAGTGTGGTTAAAGAAACCCTCAAGCGTGTACGAGGTACAAAAAGATGACTGAGCCTTCTTAAGCCATGCTGTGCCCCGTGGTGAGTCAGCTCCCCTAAGGAACCTGACTCGGAGGCCAGCAGTGTTGCTGTTACTTACAATCCACTAGGGCCCCGGTAGATGGGAAAATTGGTGATAATGTGTCCTATTGAGATGCAAAACAACTCGAGAGTTAAGGCCCGATGGGCCACTAACTATATTTGCAGTTAAATAGTCACCTTTCACCAAGCCTCGTTGCCCTCCTGTTTTCTCCCGGTTTAACCCCAGGGATTGTAGCACTCATCACCGTAAGTACCTGTGATTGTCAAGTGTCCAGGTACCCACTTTCCTTTGCTGATGCTAAATTGTTTTTATTGGAGTTAAAGTTCACACACTGCCATCTACTGGTAGACTGAGGAATTACTCGCTGTTAAAAACGGAAATTTTCGAGCAAGCTCTTTAGTGAAAGCGTGGGTGGCTCTGAAAAGAGCCTTTGGTTTCGGATGTTGCGATCTGTTCCTTATTTGCCCTTGGCCTTGTGGTGGCTCTCGGTCTTCTTGGGCAGCAGCACGGCCTGGATGTTGGGCAGCACGCCGCCCTGCGCGATGGTCACCTTGCCCAGCAGCTTGTTGAGCTCCTCGTCGTTGCGGATGGCCAGCTGCAGGTGGCGCGGGATGATGCGCGTCTTCTTGTTGTCTCGGGCCGCGTTGCCCGCCAGCTCCAGGATCTCGGCGGTCAGGTACTCCAGCACCGCGGCGCCCCCGCCCCGACGCGCTCGGCGTAGTTGCCCTTGCGGAGCAGCCGGTGCACGCGGCCCACGGGGAACTGCAGCCCGGCCCGCGAGGACCGCGTCTTGGCCTTGGCGCGCGCCTTGCCGCCCTGCTTGCCGCGTCCAGACATATTAGCAAACTTCTAACGTGCAGAGAAAGCTGCCGCAAAAAAGCGATGTGAGAATGTGAAGTTGAAGAAACCCTTTTATAGATACAGCTTGGATAGAGCGATAAGACATCTGATTGGTTAAAATATGTTCTGTCCAATAGAAAAGAGAACTGTGCATTTCTTATTTGCATAGACCACGCCCCTCGGCGACATGTAGTGGCTAACCAATCAGAAGTGAGGATTCTTAATTCCTCATTTAAATCGAGAAACAGATATATACTGAATGAGCTCTCAGCTCTTCACCCTTCATCTCTGTTGTAGAAACTGCCACCAGGAATTCTACAGCCTTTGCAGACGCCATGCCGGAGCCTTCCAAAGAAGGGCTCCAAGAAGGCCGTGACCAAGGCGCAGAAGAAGGACGGCAAGAAGCGCAAGCGCAGCCGCAAGGAGAGCTACTCGGTGTACGTGTACAAGGTGCTCAAGCAGGTGCACCCCGACACCGGCATCTCGTCCAAGGCCATGGGCATCATGAACTCGTTCGTCAACGACATCTTCGAGCGCATCGCGGGCGAGGCGTCGCGCCTGGCGCATTACAACAAGCGCTCGACCATCACGTCCCGCGAGATCCAGACGGCCGTGCGCCTGCTGCTGCCCGGCGAGCTGGCCAAGCACGCCGTGTCCGAGGGCACCAAGGCCGTCACCAAGTACACCAGCTCCAAGTGAGGCGCTTCGGCCCCTGTCAAACCCAAAGGCTCTTTTCAGAGCCACCCACTTTCTCTGGGAAAAGCTGTAACTGCCGTTTTTGAGCCAGGTCACTGTTCCATACTGTGGGTTCAGTTTGAGCCCTTAGTTGTGGCAAAGTCAGCCCAGGTTCTATCTCCAGGGTCACTTGGTGTTATTTGAACGTGGTGCTGTGCCCCATGGGTGTCTAGTTCATGTTTTATCTCCCCTTCAAGGTGCCCTAGGTGTCCATTGAAATGCACCTACAAAGGGTCACTTTAGTTACCTCTGCAGGTTTCCGATCAAGGACTTCAGAGAGCAGGGCCCCCAGAGGAGTTCTGATCTGGGCTGATCGGGTGTGAGAGGGGTGGGTCTGGGCAGCCAAACGGGCAGGTAGGGGGGCGCTCCTTCCGGGAGCCTGCACTCACGTCGTCTTGGGAGCTTTGGGGAAGCATCGGCGACTTTGCGCGCGGCTCCTGGGGCACTAGTTTCTGTGGGGTCCGCCTCGAGCCCTTTGCACACAGGTGACCACCTGAGATGGCTCTGATTCCTCATTACAAATGTTTACCGGTGGCCACAGTCGGTCTGAAACGCCTGTGAATTTTTTTTTACGTCCTAGTAATCCGGGCTGCCACCTCCTGGGCCTTGGGCGGTTCCGCGATTCCCCTAGAAGGGTGGGGAGGGTGGGTTCCCGCTCTGATAAGGGACAAAGGATTTGAATTTCCCGCCCTTCCATCCATATGTGGCGCCACCTCCTGGCTGACAGCGATGGTGGGGGAAGGGGGTGGAGGGGAAGATGTGTGGCCTGCTCTTGGCATTTCTTTTTCCAGAGATGCTGGGGCTCCGAATCCAATCCAAACAGACAGGAAGGCCCTGGGCTGGGAAGAGGGTCCGAGGGGTGGTCTCCGTCCCGGGATGGGGGAGGGGAGGGAGAGCCGGTGAAGAATCGCTGCTCACTGCTTATTTCTAAGGTGTGTGGGGGGTGGGGGGGATTTTCCTTCGGTGTATGCGCACGATGAAGAAATACTGTAAAATTTAAAGTTGAATTTCTCAAAAAGGAACCCCTTTTATTTTATTTTTTTAAAATATATTTTATTGAGTTTTTACAGACAAGAAGGGAGAGAGGCAGTTAGAAACATTGATGAGAGAGAAACATCGATCAGCTGCCTCCTGCACATCTCCTACTGGGGATGTGCCTGCAACCCAGGTACATGCCCCTGACCGGTATCGAACCTGGGACCTTTCAGTCAGCAGGCCGACGCTCTATCCACTGAGCCAAACCGGTTTCAGCAAAAAGGAACCCCTTTTAAAGGAAAATTAACTCCCCCCCCCCACACACACACACACAGCCCAACATAACAGCCAACCAATGTATGAGAAATTCTTTCTTTCTTGGCATATGCAAAATATAGTTTTGAAAAACACACTTGCCTTAAAAGTCAATAATTTTTGTTGTATAGATTATACAAAGGCCCTCCCCAAATAAGCTTGTCAGTGGATTCAGGCTGCAGTTTAAGCATCATGAACCCTCCTGTTCTTCCCTTGAGGGGGAAGAGCTGGCTAGTGAGATTACTCCTTAACCTATTCAACGTGACCTCAGGAGGGGTTATTTTCGCCCCATTTTATCCTGTACAACTTTGCCTGCCTGCTTGCTTTCAATCTTGCCATCTGTTCCCCGTCCCTCCCCTCACTTCTTCTAAATATTTAATACTTTCCCTAAAACTATACTCTTAATTGACAACCTTAAAGAAAAACACCAGGCCTCCTAAACGCAAACCTATAAATGTTATCTGTTCGGATACCTGGCTGATGCTTCACAAGTGAATGAGGAAATAAAAGAAGTCACCCTGACCTGTGTTAGCATCGTCCTCGGCATCAAAATGTTGCTGCT
>NW_006288180.1:31533-39086 GCF_000327345.1 Myotis davidii | reverse complement strand
TTCTCATCTCTCTCTCTCTCTCTCTCTCTCTCTCTCTCTCTCTCTCTCTCTATCTCTCTCTCTCTCTCTCTCCCTCCCTCTCTTCCTCTCTCCTAAAAATCACTAAATATATATATTTTAATTCAGATGCCTACACTTCATGGTAGCTCCCCGTATCTATAGTGGTGAGTAGTGGCAAGACAGAAACGAATTTGTTAATCTCCCCAGGTGATTCTGACCAGGCACCAACTTTGAACACAGGGGTCAGTCCCATCAGCTTAGAAATCCTGGAACGGTTAGCAAACTACGGGGTTCCCTGCTTAGGGTGATCTGCTCACAAATGAGGCGTGGTTGTCGTTACATCTATTTACTTGCAGCAAGTAAAGGGGAGGGGCTCACCTCTAATGCTGTCTCCAGAAGGGAGGCTAGAGAAGGCTTATACAAACCATGCGGTCAATTTCATGTTGACTTCTTCTTTGCAACCAGCTACAGGTGCCTCCTTGGGTTGGAGCCGAGCTCATCTGCTTACAGCTGTGTCTGCAAAATACTGTTGTGCATGTTAACATTTAGCAAGAGAACCGTTGGGGAAGCACCTAACAAGACCTCGAGACCCTTGTCCTCCCCAAAGGGTTTATACACGCACTTCCCTAATAAACACCCACATCTTCTCCAGAGCTACTGCTCTCCGTCAACAAAGAAAACAGGCAAATGACCTGGACGAGATCCCCAAATCTCTTTTCAGACATAAAAAGTTCTGCCGTCTCCCTACCCAACGGCGGGGCTCTGGGTGCATGGAGCCAGATGAAGAGGACCAGGAGGCTTTTAGTTTGGAGGGAAGATGACTGAGAATCCTGAAAAGAGAAGAAATGTCCACAAAGAGACAGGTAACAGGAGGTCCAGAGACTGTGCACGACCGGGACTGAGCTAGTGAAACCGCACAACCACGGGGTGTGAGCTGCTTGTCACTACTGGAGCCATTTACGAAGAGACAGGGTTGGATCTTAGATGAGCACTTATTACAGTAATGCCAGCAGTATGGGCGGGCAGCAGGCCATCGACAAAAAGTCTGCGCAGCCCCCATCGTAAGCCAGTTTCTTATAGTGGGTAGAAGGACAAAGATGACCTGGGAACGTAGGGATTACAGGCACAGGAGAACCACTACAGTTTCACAGGCCATGCAGGCTGAGGGCGGCTTTCTGAAATAACCAGCATTCTGAGTGTTGCGCCCAAAGTGGGAAAAGAAGGGGAGCGGGGATGGGAGCGGCTCTGGGAAATGGTGGCAAAGGCTTTTCACCCAGGAGCTCACAGTCCTTGGTGCCATTAATTATTAGTAAATAACCAATGTGGGCGTCCACGTTTCACATTCCTAAAATGAAGGCAGTGCTCACGCTCCCCACTTCCAGGCCAACCTGAACGCCTCCCACCCAGTATGAGTGACATGGAGACACAGCGGCTGCCTTAGGCCACCTCCTCTGCAGGTTTCATTGTTCAGATCCGTTAAGAAGCTGGGGCCCCCAAAAGGATTGTTTTCCCTTTCTCCCTATTTTCTGAGCTCTGAAAGAGTTAAAGCAGAGCGTGGCATGGAAGTACCTATTTTTCTTTCTTTTTCAGATGTACCTCTTAAATGTTATCTATTTAGAAATTTCCCTGCTTGTATTTCTTTCCAAAAGACGAATAAACAATTGTCTGAGGACAATAATTCCTGCCTGACTGCGTGTAGGATAGTATTTCGGGGGGGAAAAAACTAATTGATTCAATGATTAGTAAAGAAAAAAAGATAAAGTTTCATCAGACCGAATTACAATGGAGCAAAGAAAAAAAGAAGAAAAAAAAAACCTCGCCTCCTATGCAAATGAGGGAGGCAGGCCCTACGTTCCCATTGGTTCTGGGGAAGTGCATGCCTGCTACCTCCCGTTAGTATAAATACTTGTCTTGCTTCCCCTTTAGTCCCATCTCTCCGATCTGGTGCTTAGAAGGCGCTCCCCTCTTCTCAAGAAATGCAGTGAAGTTTGTAGCCAGAATGTCCGGCCGCGGGAAGCAGGGCGGCAAGGCGCGCGCCAAGGCCAAGACGCGGTCCTCGCGGGCCGGGCTGCAGTTCCCCGTGGGCCGAGCGCGTCGGGGCGGGCGCGCCCGTGTACCTGGCGGCCGTGCTGGAGTACCTGACGGCCGAGATCCTGGAGCTGGCGGGCAACGCGGCGCGCGACAACAAGAAGACGCGCATCATCCCGCGCCACCTGCAGCTGGCCATCCGCAACGACGAGGAGCTCAACAAGCTGCTGGGCAAGGTGACCATCGCGCAGGGCGGCGTGCTGCCCAACATCCAGGCCGTGCTGCTGCCCAAGAAGACCGAGAGCCACCACAAGGCCAAGGGCAAGTAAGGACCCTGCGTTCCTATGGCAACAACGCACACAACTAAACCAAAGGCTCTTTTCAGAGCCACCCACCTTCGCACTGAAAGCGCTGGCACGTTCCCTATCGGAGCAGAGGCTTAAAGTGATCTTTGCTGTAATTCCTCAGCCTGACAATAGATGGCAGTGGGCAAACACGCCCAGAAATGCCACTATTTACTCCCAATAAAAACAAAAGTTTAGCATCAACTAAGTAAAACGGTGACGGAGCACTGGGCATCACGGGTAATTCGGGGACGAATACTGTAGGCACTCAGGGCAGAACCATGGACAAGACTAGATGGGAACAACGCTTGGTGAAAGGTGACCATTTAAATACAAATGCAGTTAGTAAGCAACACGGCAATGCAACCGCCCTTCATTGTTGAGTTTTGCATCTTCATGGGACACCTCATCCCTTACTCCATCTCCTACGCCACGGGCCCCAGCGGGGTGAGTACGAAAGCCCTGCTGCTCCCCGTGGACTTGGGTCACAGGCGGAGCTTCTCAACACGGGCCCAGCGCGACTAGCCCGCGGTCGTCTTTTCTGTGCCACTTACACGTTTGGGGATTTCTTTTCCCTTAACCACACTTCCTCCCACCTGAGCTACAAGTCCCAGTTGAGGTTGTGATACGTGTGGGAAAGCTAGTTAGTGGGTAGTAAATGTCACTGTAGCTATAACACCAAATGTAAAATCAAGGTAAACAGAAAAAAGCCCACAGAAACGTAAGTTTATTTAGAGGAATTAAGAAACTGACAGGAAATTAGCCGCCCGAAACTTGAATGAGGCTCAACATTTGCTTGGCCAATCCCATGTAGCGCGCGCTTTTTCAAAAAGATCAGACGGAAGCGTTTTCGGGGCGAAAACTAAAATTCTTCATTTAGCAAACAATGTATATTTTTTAATACATTAAGTTCTGCGCAGAAAAAACAAAGAACATTGTAGAGAAAAGACGCAGAAAAGGGTAGAGGCCAGAAAGACTGGAAAACGGCCGCTGTGGAAAGGGTAGGTGGGAGGAAGTTAATTTCTGATGCAAACGCCCCGGAGGCTCCTGAGATGCGGAAGTGGACGCGGCTTCCAATCACTTCCGGCGGGACTTGATGGACAGATGCCTTATCCAATCAGCGTGGGCCCCGCATTATAAATAATCGTTCAAAGCGCTCCCTCTTACTCAGTGGTTCCCGGCTCCTGGCTGTTAGGAATGGCTCGAACCAAGCAGACGGCGCGCAAGTCGACGGGCGGGAAGGCGCCCCGCAAGCAGCTGGCCACCAAGGCCGCCCGCAAGAGCGCGCCGGCCACGGGCGGCGTGAAGAAGCCGCACCGCTACCGGCCCGGCACCGTGGCCCTGCGCGAGATCCGGCGCTACCAGAAGTCCACGGAGCTGCTGATCCGCAAGCTGCCCTTCCAGCGCCTGGTGCGCGAGATCGCGCAGGACTTCAAGACCGACCTGCGCTTCCAGAGCTCGGCCGTCATGGCGCTGCAGGAGGCGTGCGAGGCCTACCTGGTGGGGCTGTTCGAGGACACCAACCTGTGCGCCATCCACGCCAAGCGCGTCACCATCATGCCCAAGGACATCCAGCTCGCGCGCCGCATCCGCGGGGAGAGGGCGTGAGCTCCATCCCACCCACTTGCGCCAAAACCCAAAGGCTCTTTTCAGAGCCACCACATTTTCACTTACAAGAGCTGTGCGCAAACTGTTAATTTATTTCCAGGCAGGAATTGCCGCCCTGCGCCTAGAGTGTGTGGGATCTTTACTTGGTGTAGGAAGTGTTTGAGAACACAGGTCCAGGGGTTTTTGAGAATAAAACCGTGGAGAATAGGAAACCCGGAAGGGCTTTAAGTAGAAGAAGCAGGAGGAAGAGACCAAGCTCTCCAGAAAGAACTGGGCCACGTTTGGTTGCTGACCGCTCCCTGTGATAACGGAACCCCGAGCCAAGGTGTTTTCCCGGTCCTGTCTCTACACTGTAGAATGAGCTCCTCGGACCAGAAGATTTAAGCAGAGTGTGGAAGTTATTACAAGTAGGCTCCGACTCCCCGGAAGAGGAGGGGGCCGGTGGTGGGCTGCCGCTGAACCCTTGTGGTCACGGTATGTCTATATGTGCTACAAGCTGCTCTTCGTCTTCCCCCTGTCGCCACCTGCTTGATTCCCTCAATTGTTTTTGCCCAACAACCGACCTGAACTGTTGCTATGCGTTTGTACCCCTTATTGCTGCGGGCCCACCCTTGGTTTCCCATGCCTCCCGCTGAGTCCAGAAACATTATATTGTTTCTGCTTGGCTGGTTCCTGTGGTGAGGCTGCTCTAACTGCCATGTCTGCCCCTATGTTCCCCCTGCCTTCGTTTTCCACCGGACCCCTGCCCTGTCTGCCTGCGTTTCAAGTTAACCCTCTTACCTGCGGAGTCAGAGAAAAAGGGACTTGGGTGGGTTCGAAGGGTTAGACCAGGACAAAAACCACAGGCCCAAACCTAGATTTAATACCTGATCTAATCCAGTTCCAACCTCTCCCAGGAATGTGACTGTAAACCACCAGTCTGGAATTTTCTGGTAAAGCTCCAGTACGGTCATCGGTCGCATGGGCCCTCTCCATCACAGAAAGGAGAGGCAGCCTGCGGGATGAAAATGCTTATTCTCTTTCCCCAAAGAGAAGCCCTTTCTTCACCTTTGGTGATGGTTGCTTGCTCTGTCCCTGTTCCTAGAAAACTCATTTATTTTGTACAACTCCTAGGAGCACCCTTCTAGTTCGTTATAAGTCAGTTGCTGCCCGGTTCAGGAATTGGTTAATAAAGCCAATTAGATCTTCAAATGGACTCAGTTGAATTTTGTTTTTGAAAACAATAAAATGTCGTCTCTTATTTTGAACATTGTATTCTAAGGGCCTCATGTATATCTTAATGCTCTCATGTAGTAGTTCAGCAAAATTTTGAAAATATTGCAAACCTCTAGGAATGACTGCACCTTTATCACTGTCACTTGCGTACAATTCCTTCTGTTAACGTAAAAAAACCATTGAAACCTGTAAAAAAAACTTGTGAGTTTATTTGAGGCAAACTATCAACATATGCCAGGAAGCAGAACCTCAACGAATTGAGATTAGGTTACATTTGTATTTATACATTTGCAATCAAAGGAGGGACGGAGGTAGGTGACATGAAATCCATTGGTGACAGATTAAGGAGGACGAATAAAGCAAAGCAGGAAACCCCTGGGATTGGATAAGAAGTAAAATGACGGACACACACTTAGGTGGGTGCAGGATCAAATAACATGATGATGAAGGAATTGGTGGCATCTGTCCTGGCGCCCAGCACATTTGGTTGTGCCCAGGGGCTCCAGAAAAAGGGAAGTTACAAGTTACCCAGACATTTCAAGGGTATGTTATCCTAGATGCAAAAAGACAGACAGGCTGTTAAGGTAAAGGTTGACCTTGACAGTGAAGATACCGGCCCAGGACGTAACTGCCCACCATCACTGCTTTAGTTAAAATTTAATTTCAGACCATCCTTTGTGGTGACTTTAGGTCTCTAAATTTGCAAGACTGCCATGCAGGCCTCCCCTGAGCTTGTCAGGTTAGCGTGTGGTCCCTTTTGTCCACACTTCTAGCTTTAGCGCTTATGACAGCTTTCCTGGAATTGGATGAGCCAGCCCCAGGGAAGGGTGAGCACCCTTCCACCCTCTGCCTTAGGCCTTAGAACCCAGCATCAGCCCCTGGAATCCACATTCTTTCCCTCCGGGACCCCCATTGTTTAAATGCATGAGCTCAACTTGTTTAAATGGAAGCACTGCCCATGCTCCAGTTAAACTGGACATGCCCTGGAATCCTGCATTGTGCTTTTGTGCTGCCTGTATTATCAATATTTTACACAGAAGTCAGGGTGATAGGAACTTATTGTCAAAGAACTATCAGCTGTAACCAGAAAGGGGGCCTGGCCCTGAAGGGGTCTGTCTAGGGCAGCCGGTAGGGTGTGGGTTTGAGACTTGGTGCAGGAAACAGTTCACAAGGGGAGTCCGGGTGAACTTTAGAGGACGTAGGCGTATTAAAGGTGGGGACCCAGAAACAAGGAAGGGCTGGGGACGTGAGCCCAGGCTGTGCTGCTTGCTCCCTAAAAGTCAGGGGGAAGGGGCCTTCGGGGCAGGTTCAGGGGCTTTGTCTGGGACAAACTGCTGCTGCCCTGGTCGCGGGCCTCGTGGGGTTCCTTAGAGCTTAGAAGATGCTTCATGGGGGGGAGTTGGGTGGGGGGGCGTACTCCTGGGGAAAAGAGTGCACACTTCGTTTTGAAGGGGTTTTAAAGGCTGGGCATTTAGGGAAGTTCTTAGGGAGGATCTCTAGAGACTCCCCATCAGCTTTGTGCTCACGCACCAGAATGAGATTTATGCTCTTAGCGTCACCTGTCCTTGGGCGTGTTGGCAAATGGCGCTGATGGGATGTCTGCTCTCTGTCGCCCTGAGTAGGTGGTTTAAGCTCTCTGCCCTCTGGGAAGAAGTGCAAACTACTCTTAAGTGTCCCTGGTTTAGGGAGACAGGGTTCACCAGGTGGCTGCACACTGCCGTTCCGCTGTCTCGGTTCCCCTGTCCCGCTTGTCCCGGCTTACAGCCTGTTCCATGATCCTGTCTCGGTTACGGAAAAGTGCGTGTCCTTTGCGTGGAGACGGCCAAGAAAACTCAGCTTAACAGACAGGCCAGTAGCAGCCTGAGAGCAGCCCTTCACCAATTCCAGACCCAAAGACTGGCTGGGTTGCTTGGCAACCCATTTACCAATTCCTTTGTCTCGGGGTTTGGGCTTCTTTTAATTCCGTGTTGGAAATGATCCAAAAATATCCATGGGCTGGACACACCCACAAAGGAGCTAATTTCGTTCGAGTGCCGGTAGATCGGGATTTCTTATTTTCTAAATAACAGAAAATCTCCTTACTCCGTGTTTCCTTGAAGCAGGGGCGGGGACTCGGCTGTTTCCCGCCTTTTCCGGGCTGTTTCAAACCAGGTCCGCCCCCTGGTTATTTAAGAGGCTGCCGCCGCCAGCGCGGGAAGAAGCGCCTCTGACTTCTGTTCGTTACCATGTCCGGACGCGGCAAAGGCGGGAAGGGCCTGGGCAAGGGCGGCGCCAAGCGCCACCGCAAGGTGCTGCGCGACAACATCCAGGGCATCACCAAGCCCGCCATCCGGCGCCTGGCGCGGCGCGGCGGCGGCA
>NW_006288180.1:29018-31232 GCF_000327345.1 Myotis davidii | reverse complement strand
GCGCGCTGTCGTGCTCGTGTTCCTGTGGACACGTCTTCTCTTGTTTGATGGCGGGAGTTTTAAGCTTTGGCAGGCGCTGCAGGCTCGATGGGGGCGCCTCACCCAGGCTGCGTAGGGACTCGAGTAGCTGCGCCCTGGGTTCTCGGGGAGGGAACGGGTACAGGGTGGAAAGAGGAAGCAGGTCTGACTGGGGGAGGGAACGTGGCCACGTCGGGAAAGATGAGCTCACCTTTCACTCCGGCCTCCTCCCAGGCCTGGAGCGCCCCCTCCCCGGCCCGGCGGCGCTGCGTTTAAATGGCGCTGGGCCCTGTCCTTTCGGCTCACTTGCAGGCGGGCCCTCCCGAAGCCCCGGGCGGAGCAGAGTGAATCACCCTCCGTTAGACCAGGCGTCGGGGCTCTAACTCGGTGTCTCACTCTCAGCCCGAGGCCTCACCTGGCGTTTGGGAAGGAGGGGCTCCCCCCGGGCACAGCCCCTGCTCTCCCCTCCCTCCGCCGTTGAGGGCCACCCTCCTCCAAAAGGGCTGCTACAAAGGTCACCCTACACCCGTTTGTGTGCCGAGTGTCGGGTCTGCGGTTGAAATGAACAAGATGAAGGAAATGTCAGTCTGACATCTGTGTAGCCTTGTAACTCAAGGCTAGCTAGCATTGCCCTCATTATGAATCCCATTCACTGCACTCAGGCAGGGGAGGGGTGATAGGCCATTAAAACAAATGATGGTGCCCTGGCTGGTTCGCCCAGTGGATAGAGCGTCGGCCTGGGGACTGAAGGGTCTAGGGTTCCATTCCCGGTCAAGGCTCATGTCCCGGTCGCGGGTTCGATCCCCAGGAGGGGGCGTGCTGGAGGCAGTCGATCTGATTCTCTCTCGTCATCCATGTTTCCTCCCTGTCTGAAAATCAATAAAAATATACTTATTTTAAAAGAAGGATGGTACCGAAACCGGTTTGGCTCAGTGGATAGAGCGTCGGCCTGCTGACTGAAGGGTCCCAGGTTCGATTCCGGTCAAGGGCATGTACCTGGGTTGCGGGCACATCCCCAGTGGTGGATGTGCAGGAGGCAGCTGATCGATGTTTCTCTCTCATCGATGTTTCTAACTCTATTTCTCTCCCTTCCTCTCTGTAGAAAATCAATAAAATATATATATTTTAAAAAGAATGGTAAGGAACATTTTCAAAGACGCAGACTATTTTTTAAATGAATATTGTTGAAAGTATTACATATGTCCTCCTTCCCCCCATTGACCTCCTCCAGCCACCCCCCCCCACCCAGGCCTTCGCCACCCTGCTGTCTGCGTCCATGAGTTATGCAAATATGCACATAAGGTTCTAAGATGCAGGCTATTAAAAACCGATGTGCCATCCTAAGGACATCCATATTGTGTTTAAACAGCCCATGATTTTTTTTTAAAAGGGGGGGGCGCGGGGGAGTGGCGGGGAAACAACGTTAGGAGTCACAGCAGGTTAAGAGCAGAGCCTGTGACAGAGCTCCCTCCCTCCCTCCCAAATGATGCGAGGCCGCAGGTCGCAGAAGAGGTCAGGGACCCGCGTTAGGACACTGACCCCTTCATCTATTCTATGGAATTTACAAACTGCTTAGCCTGGGGCTCAAGGGGGGGGTGGCGTGAGAATGGACCTAAGCAAGGCCTAGTTATATTTAAACCTGAGTTCACCCAGTTTGTGGGGAAAATGGGGGTGAGGACACTGAGCCCGAAGCCTGGGTGAAGGACAAGAGTCATATGTCAATCCTTCGTGACGTCGCCAGGGCAAATCCAGTTGGAATAGCTCGTTTCGCTGGAAATGTCCAACTTTAATCGATCTGACTCCCTTGGGTGGGGGCGGGGTTGGCTACACCCTCGCAGATCCACGACTTGCAGAAACATTTAACTCATGGACTAACTAGGCCAGCGACGCTTCTAGGGCTCCGCGTCACTGCAAACTGCTGCTCCCCAACCAGGATTGTCTTTGCTTGATCCTTTCACAGGGTACAAGGGGCTGGCGTCCCTGCCAGAAAAAGACACCCCACGTGCCCTAGAACTTTAAATTCGTGCCCCTCCCGCTTGCGTCTTCCTACCGACCACCCCCGGAAGCCCCCAATCCCTCACAATGGGCCCAGGGCGCCGCCAACCGTGGGGCCCTGTATAGAAACCGCCGGAGGCGCCCCCATCTAGCCTGCAGCACCTGCCAAAGCTTAAAACCCCCGCAATCAAATATGAGAAA
>NW_006288180.1:27890-28647 GCF_000327345.1 Myotis davidii | reverse complement strand
GCCCACCCCGCCCCCCAAACTCCCCTCCCTCAGCCGATGCAGTGATTGGACAACGCGCTGGCGGGAAATCTGACGTCACCGCCCCTCCCTTGGTCCCTCCTCCAAACCCGAGGGCGGGGGAGCCAGAGCCCAGCTTGAAAGAATCTTATTGTTATTTATCTGCAGTTACTCTAAGGGACCCTGAGGCAACTCAAGGTTCCAAAAGAGATTTCAAGCCGGAAAGTCAACATGAAAAGGCAAAAAGGTCATTTGACAGTAAATTTTGACAAGATCTTTGACAAGATCACAGGCAGAAATGGACGTTCCTAGTAAATGACAAGACTGCTTTTGAGATTTGGGCCGTATTAACCCTTGAAATGCCAAGTCTTTCACGTCCCTCACACTGTGGATCTTAATTAGGACTTCAGTGAAGTATGGAACTGAAACATTGGGAAGGGCAGGTATTGTTTCTACGGTGCAAACTCGGAGTAATGTGTACCTACATAGCAGTTTACACCCCAACTCCCGAGCACGTAAATACTTGTATTAATCCACTGCGGGTAGAGAGCGTTTCCAGCCCTTTCCTGCAAAAGGTGGGTGGCTCTGAAAAGAGCCTTTGGGAGGGGAAGACGTGAGAATCAGGCCCGCTCCCCGCGGATGCGGCGCGCGAGCTGGATGTCCTTGGGCATGATGGTGACGCGCTTGGCGTGGATGGCGCACAGGTTGGTGTCCTCGAACAGCCCCACCAGGTAGGCCTCGCACGCCTCCTGCAGAGCCA
>NW_006288180.1:25726-27772 GCF_000327345.1 Myotis davidii | reverse complement strand
ACTTGCGCGCCGTCTGCTTGGTGCGAGCCATGATCAATAAAGCGAGAAAATAGACAGCAGATTGTGGGACAAGTAGGTCTCCTGGAAGCACTGCTGCTATTTATAGGAAGTCGTGTGCGGCGATTGGGTGAGGAAAATGTTTAGATGTGACGTAGCAGGTTCTGATTGGGGTATATTGGAGCTTTTCAACAACGGTGCAGTTTGATATTTTTTTACTGTTGTTCTTCACCGCATCCGATTTTCATAATCTCAGTTCAAAGCTTTGAGCATTATATTGTCATAAAAGTGGAATCATTGGCCTCAATGGTACTACAGCTTTTTAGTTCTGTGTATCTATTTGGTTCTCGGGGAAGGAAATATTACCGCCGCCGCAGCCATCTCCAACCCCCTCCCTCCTCCCCGCCCCTTTCCACTCCCGCCATTCCTGTCGCACAGCCGGAGATCAGGCAAGTTTCTGTAACCTTTTAATTGACTGAAGGGCTTCTTTAAACCTACAAGACAGTAAGTCACAGCAGCTTTCACAGAAATGGCCCCTGTAACCGGGCACCTTTTGTTACGTGTTTGTGTTCTGTGTCCTACACTTGGATTTTCTGAAACTCGTGTTTCTAAAACCAGTGTACTCTTCCCCGGTGCAAAAAAACTGTGACGCCGGCACCAAACTGGATACCCAGCGCCCTGGCCCAATAATTGGCTCTTGGACCCTAAGGAGAACTACTTAACAATTTCAAGACCTCGCCTTTTACTTAATTTTTTTTTTAATCTTGAAAGATACAAACGTGGCTCTTTTTTTCACTAGGATGAGGGAGACCAGATTGTAGTGTATTTTGATTAGCTGAGTCCATTATGGCGAACAGCAGATCCTAGCATCCCTCGTTTGCATAGGTAAAGGCTCCTTAGGCTAAAAGACTTAGTTTAGCATTTCCATTTTAAAAGCTTCCTTTGATTACCACTTGACTTATCACCCCCCAATTAGATTTCTTTACATCTTTCCAAAAATGCACACTCCGTCTTGGAGGAATATTCATACCGGTGTCATTATAACTGTCCTCTTCGAGTTTCTCAGAAATTATGTGATGTATTTTAAACGGTAGACTCTTCCGAAAGTGGGAGGTAGAAACGGTGGTAAAGAAGACGGAGGCAGTGTGTTTGGGACCCTGACATTAGTGGATGAACAAATCCCTATGCTGCTGAGAAAACGGGGAGACCCAGGGTAGCAGAGGAGACGACCGGTTTGAGAACCAATGCAGCGCGCGCGCGGGAACGTGACGTCACTGCCCGGGTTTCCCGCCGCCAGCCGCGCCGCACATTTGCATTGTAAATGCATTCAACCGCTTTTAGGGTCTCAGACACGGTCAGGAAGTTGGCGCTAATTGTCCCCCCCGGGGTGTGTCTTTTCACTTTCAAACGCACAGGAATTCCGCCCCCCACGGTGCGCGTGGCGGAACCGCGCAGTCCCCCGGGTATTGGTTGATGCCTCGGAGCTGGGTGCGGAGGTTGTGCATCTGCTGAATGGCTATGCTGACAGCGAACCCGGGTCGTAAACATTAGCGCGTAGTTGGGGTGCGTTGCAAGCACTGAAAGGCACTTGACTTTGGGGAAAGGCATTGAGCCGCAGAGGTCGCTGGCATATGAGGTCTCCCCGCGCCCCGCTGGGGTGTTCGTGGAGGTGCCAGCGCGTCCTGTTGTGTCTACCACTGTCCTTGGACCGAAACACAGGTCACGGCGCCCTCCGGCGTTTGGGGGGAGAGGCAGTGGCACGGGTGAGACCTGGCCCCCAGCCCGCGCTCCCCTTCCCTCCGCAGCCATGCATTCAGCCCCTCACTTTCACTGCAGCCGGGGAGCAACGTCCTAACAGCCTCCCGGTGAAGATTCACGCGAAAGCCCTGAGGTTCTGACGCGACTTCCTCCCTTACAACCGTCCCCACCCTAAGCCCCCGCCCCCCGCAAAAAAAAATCCTATTTTTCCTTAAGAAGTAGCACTGCGACGTTTAAGGGGCGGCAGAGCCCGGCCCTCCCCTGTCCTGTATTTCCCTCTCCTGGGGGTGA
>NW_006288180.1:24879-25614 GCF_000327345.1 Myotis davidii | reverse complement strand
AGCGCGGCCCGCCCGTATAAATACGCGGCGCCGCGGCCCGTGGCGTCCCAGCCTCTCCGGTTCCTGCGGTTGGCTCGGTCGCTCTTTGCTCTCGCCATGTCCGAGACGGCACCCCCGGCCCCATCGGCCTCCACCGCCCCCGAGAAGCCCTCGGCCGGCAAGAAGGCGAAGAAGCCGGCCAAGGCGGCGGCCGCCAGGAAGAAGCCCGCGCGCTGGCGGCCGCGGGCTACGACGTGGACAAGAACAACAGCCGCATCAAGCTGGGCCTCAAGAGCCTGGTGAGCAAGGGCACGCTGCTGCAGACCAAGGGCACCGGCGCCTCGGGCTCCTTCAAGATCAACAAGAAGGCGGCCTCCGGGGAGGCCAAGCCCAGCGCCGCGAAGGTGGCGGCCAAGCCCAAGGCGACGGGCGCTTCTAAGAAGCCCAAGAAGCCCGCGGGCGCCGCGGCCAAGAAAGCGGTCAAGAGCCCGAAGAAGGTGAAGAACCATCTCATGTTGATGCTGCTCATGTAAGCCGTGAGGCAGCACTTTGAAAATTACACCACGTGTAACCGGTTCTTTACCACCAGATCCAGGGCCAGAGGGAGTATAACCTCAGTCGCAGGAGCCAAGAAAAACTGTTTTTTGTTCACAATTCTGACATTTTAAACCTAATCCCTGTATTCGCTTTGCTGAGGCAGGAGGCGGGTCTTGCCTCATGGGAGGAACCCTCGGGGTCACCCCCTGCCCAGACCCA
>NW_006288180.1:21820-23355 GCF_000327345.1 Myotis davidii | reverse complement strand
TGGAAAAGTAATGATGTTAAATATATGTACTTTTGAATATTAAATGTTTTCATTACAGACAATGCAATGGTTACACCATGTTTCATTTCTGCCTTTTGCTTTAAAAGGAACAGCCGTGTGACGCAACCGTGCGATGTTCTGTGGAATCTTGGGCCCTCACCTGGGTCGGTCGCCCCACTGAAAGTAGGAAAGTTCTCCAGAAAAGACGCCGTCGAACTAAATCGACCAGATTCAGGACACCCGGCGTGGCTGGCACACGCACTGACCAGTCGTCTTCACCGGTGACCCTCAATATTTGCCTTTAGAAAACCCTGGATTGAAAAGCACCCCAGAGCCCAGGTTTCAGGGGTGGCTCCCCATTTCCCCGTGTGGGAAGCCATCGGGCACACGCGACGTGACGCGAGTGAATGCCGTATCTTTGCATGTGCAGTCCCATCGGGGCCCTGGCAACCCCATGAGGCAGAACTGTCTTTAATGTTCAGGTTGAAGGAAGGGAGGGAGGGAGGGCTCTCAGGCCTTAAGCGGGGCGCCCCAGCGCCCCTGTATAGAGATGGCTCCTTGCTTTGGAGCTGGGCAGGGACAGTGTGGATCTCGGTGGTATCTCGGGGTCCTTCCCCCACCCCTGACAGCCCGAGAACCCCGGAAGCAGGCCCATTTGTTCCTCAACGCGCCAGCCATGTTCCTTCCGACACGTTCATTATATTTTTAAGTTATTGCTTGTCAGCAATTCAACCTCCTTATGGGGTCGCCTTGCGGTCCAGACCCTGAGCACAGAGCTTGCCTGGTTCCTGCCTCCAGGAGTTCAGCATTTCCTCCCTCCCTCCCTCCCTCTTACCCTTCCTTCCTCTCACCCTTCCTCCCTCTCACCCGAGCTTTCCATTGATTTTCAGAGAGAGTGAAAGATAGAAAGACAGAATTATTGATGTGAGAAAAGCATATCTATTGGTTGCCTCCTGCACGGGCCCCAACCAGGGAGGAATGTGCCAACCGGGCATGTGCCCTTGGTGGGAATGGAGCCATGACACCCTAGCTCATAGGTCAACACTGAGCCACACAGCCCAGGTGTGGCTCAGATTATTAATCAACGGGTCAGTGGCTAAAAGACTCACCGCAAGTTTGGTTTTTCTGTTCTTTTCTGCAAATCCCGCCCCACGCCCTCCCCCTCCCCAATGCTCAAACCATGTCAAACACACTGGGAGGGACTTGGGCCTCCTGACCTCGGTCACCCCACCAGTCACCCCAGGACATCTGGAAATCAAAGCTCTGAATCCTGAAAAGGGGGATGGAGAGGCCGAGGGTCAGACTGACCCCCTGTGGTATTTTTAGTCTTTTTTTTAATACATATTTTATTGATTTCAGAGAGGAAGGGAGAGGGAGACAGAAACATCAACAAGAAAAAAAATCACGGATTGGCTGCCTCCTGCACAGGCCAACTGGGGATCGAGCCCGTAACCCGGGCGGGAATAGAACCGTGACCTGGTTCATAGGAGGACACTCAACCACTGAGCCACCCAGCCCAGCTTTATCTCTCTATG
>NW_006288180.1:20432-20835 GCF_000327345.1 Myotis davidii | reverse complement strand
GAAACATCAATGATGGGAATCATGGATCAGCTGCCTCCTGCACACCCCACACGGGATGGAGCCCGCAATGTGCCCTAGCCATGTGCCCTGACCTGGAATCAAACCCCAACCTCCTGGTGGGGGGAGGAGGGGGGGGTGCTCAGGCAACCGCTAGGGCAGCACAGTTTATTTTACTTTATTTAATTTTATTTCTTAAGTTCTAGGGATAGAGTTTATTGTGGCAGAGTGTGTCACACACGATTGAAGGTGCGGACATTAGTAACATCACTGCGTCCTCCATCGGGTACAAGTGTGACAGGTTTCCTGCCTTCCGGTTCCCACCATCACCTGCACGGCTTCCTTACTCTGACCCGGGGACATTTAACCCGACGGCTTCTGCTGACGCTCTGGGTCCAAACAGCAC
>NW_006288180.1:19875-20341 GCF_000327345.1 Myotis davidii | reverse complement strand
CCTCTGCACGCTCTCCAGGCAGACGCCCACGTCCCAGCCCGTGCCCTCGCCCACGTCCACCTCGAAGTACTGCCGCCCGGCCGCGAAGCTCTGCCGGCCCAGGATGCAGGGCAAGGCCATGAACCTCCAAGGAGAGAGATCCCCATCGCCCTGGGGGCCCCGCGTCACTTGTCTCTGATCCTGGGACAGAATTAGTTCCGGATGCGCTGTTTCTGGATCCAGAGTCACGCCGACTGCAAGGGAGGGAGGAAAACAAAGATTTGGTTTTTGCTTGCTGAGAACAGTTCCCTTTCTTTTATTATGTTTTATTATGTATTTTTATGCAGGGGTTTTATTTGCTTGTTTATTTGTTTTTCAACCCTCGTCCAAGGATATTTTTCCATTGATTGATTGATTTTTATTATTTTTTTAAAAATATTTTTATTGCCTTATCCGAGTAAGGAAGAGGGAGATAGAAACATCAATG
>NW_006288180.1:14979-18791 GCF_000327345.1 Myotis davidii | reverse complement strand
GCCCAAGATAAAGATCTCCTTGCAAGAGCAGGAACCGTGGAATTGTTTCCGAGCTGCTTCATCCCCCTTGGCAGCTTGATATCGAGGCTCATAATCAGCCTGACATCTTTGAAGGAGCACTTGGCGGAAGCTGCCCCTCTGTGAGCGAATGGTCAGGCGACGGGACAGGTAATTACACAGGCGAGCTCCCCCGCTGCGGAACTTGGGCACGGACGTGGCCTGTTGGTAGATGAGGTCCACCAGTTCTTGCAAAGCCTCGTCCGTGGTGACCCGGCCACTCAGGGTCTCTGCAAACTGCTCCATGTCAGTTTCACAACTGCCAGGCTGCTCTGTCAGACGGTCCAAGAAATCCCAAACGAATACGGACAGAGGGAGCTCATCCTCGCAGGGTCCTGGTGATTAGAAGAACCTCAGGGGTGGAATTCAGGGCGCTGGCTGTCAGCGTGGGCATTCACAGGGGAGCGACGACCACCGGAGACTCGGACTCCCAGTTCTGCTGGGACCTCGTTTGTTCCAACAATGTCCCTTCAGAGGGTAGGAAAGGAGCGGCTGCAATTTTCCTCCCAGGATCTCCCTTGCGGACAAACAAAGGGCTCCTGTGGACCATGACCATGCATGCCGCGGGCCCCGGGTGGCTTTCAGGGTCGAGGCTGGAGGTGAACCGCACTGCCAACACAGTTTCATTGAGAGAAGAGCAGCCTGTGCTCTGGAGTCTGAGCGTTGTTTTGGACCAGTGAGGGGAGCTCAGGGCTGTGACCATAAAGTAGAAACCCTCCCATTTGCCCCCGTGACCCGTGGGATGGAGGTTGCACTGAGCTCGGTCCCCTAAGCGCTTAGCAACGCCCTCACCTACCTTGATGGCGCCTCAAACGTTTCCTCAGGTCAAAATACACCTCGGGGACGTCGCACTCGGTCTCAATCTCCAAGACCAGGGCCTCCGGAGTCTCCAGCCGCACAGCCTGGCTCCTGGGGGAGCAGAGGCCAGAGCTGCTCAGGGGGCACCCCGCAGCTCCGCACCCCACTCCCCCTCGCCCTTCCTTCAGCACTCACCTGCTCAGGGCGCCCTTCACGTCCTGCGGGAAACAAAGGCACAGGTGAGTGTGGGAACACCATGCTGATGGGCTGCTGCTCCCTCCCAGAGGCGCAGGGCAGGCCGGGCCTTGGGTTCAGATGGGATGGGGCTTACACCCTGGTCGGTAGGGCACCTGGATGACTGTGAAAAGCAATCCTGTTCTTTTAAATCTTAGGACACACACACTTATGGGAATAGGGGTACGTTTCTTACATGTGAACAGGGGTTACGCTTTGTTAAGTTTCCCTCCCAAGCCCTGTGTGAAGTGACTGGGGAGGTGACTGAGCTGTGAGCCCAGCGAGCAGAACCCATGAGCAGGGTCAGGCCCACCCACCAGGAGCCAAAACACCATCTGACCAACAGCATCTCATCGCCTGGGGACTGAGGACAAGAGCTGACGGCTGACACCCCCAGGGCTGCACACAGCACCCAGCCCCTTCCGCTTTGTAGTCCTGTCCCTGCACCTGCTGGGAGACAGGACTTGATGCGTGTAAGCGCCCTGCCTGCTGGGTGGGCCCCTTCTCAGTAAACGCCATAAGGACTCATCCCTGCCTTTGTGACTGGACACAGCGGCAGGCAGCCGAGCCCACCCGGGGTTTCCGGGAAACAGATGGACACCCCGGGCAACAATCCCCACTCTGGTGTCTGCACAGTCAGCACAGCAGGACACCTCTCAGCCTCTGAGCCTGGCGCCCTCAGTGCTGAGGTGCTGGGGAGCCGGCAGCTGCTTAGAGGAGCGGGGAGCCCCCCACGCTCCCTCTGGCCTCACCTCCCTCAGAGCGCACCTGCCAGAGGCCACACATCACAAAGTGGGTGGGTGCACGGTGCCCAGACTGGGCCCTGAGGTGGCGGCCACAGTGACCCAGGGGGCGCAGCAGCCATGAGACATGGTCACCCTGAGGGGCGCCCTCCAGTTCCACCAGCCGGACTTTGGACCAGCAGCGGCCAGGGAGGTTCATAGTAACTTCCATCGTGTTTAGAAAACTGCTGTTAAAATTCTCTGCTGTTGTTAGATAATCCCTTGTTCTGTAAACTCTGTCATTATAAATTCTGTCACTTTAAGACAGTCTGTTATTCTGTAAAATAACTTTGATTTTAGTTCAAATAATAGAAAAAGATCAATTTAACTGTCTGACCTTGCTAGCTAGCCATCCAATGTAATAGACTAAAATAGACTAATCCTGATAATAGTTATGCCGGGTACAAACTCA
This sequence comes from Myotis davidii, assembly GCF_000327345.1. Taxonomy (NCBI): domain Eukaryota; kingdom Metazoa; phylum Chordata; class Mammalia; order Chiroptera; family Vespertilionidae; genus Myotis; species Myotis davidii. Next base: position 16,508 of record NW_006288180.1, on the reverse strand, counting down.
TTATGTATTCAAGGTTACAACTGTCTGTAACATTAATTCACAGAGAGCACTTTGTAATATCTGCAAACAAAGAGGCTCAAAAGGTATAAAGATGGGAAACTTCCTGGATGAGTTGCTCAGAGATTAGGAAAGAGACACCTCCCTCTGGGCCCCACGCAATAAACGACTCCTAGTTAATTGGCTCATTAAGGTCTCTTGTCTGTCATTCGATGATTTACCATAAACAGAAGGAGGCCCATCAGGCCAGGCTCACCATCACTTACTCGGGGGGCCCCACCTGGTCCCCGCCATCGCCTGACCTTCAGGATCCTGTGCCCTGGACACAGGCACCTGGGAGCGGAAGCCATCCCCTGAGCCTGTTCGGCCTCCGAACAAACCCCCTCTACCTGCAGGGGGGATTTCATTTTTCTTGATCCTCACCCGAGGATAATTTTCCATTGATTTTTAGGAAGAGGGGGAGGGAGAGGGAGAGACAGAGAGAAAAATTGATGTGAGAGAAACACATTGACTGGTTGCCTCCTGCACAAGCCCTGACCATGGCCTGGACCAAGGAAGAGCCTGCAACCGAGGGACGTGCCCTTGCCCAGAATGGAACCCTGCACCCTTCGGTCCTCAGGCTGATGCTCTATCCACTCAACAACACTGGATTTTTGAGCCAAATCACAATTTTCTGATTTATACATAGAACGCTGGAGACCAGTGGAAGCCACCTTGTAGAGTTTATATTCTGCTCAATATTCTAAAAAAAAATAGCCTTAGCCCAGCTGGGGTGGCTCAATGGTTGAACATCAACCTATGAACCAGGAGGTCAGGGTATGATCCCCTGTCAGGGCACATGTCCAGGTTGCAGGCCTGATCAATGATTCTCTCTCATCATTGATGTTTCTATCTCTCTCTCCCTCTCCCTCTCTCAAATCAAATTTTTTTAAAAAAACACATTAAAAAATGATAAGAAATAAAAATAAAAGAAATTTGCCTTTATGCTCTAGCCGGTTTAGTTCAGTGGATAGGGCGTCGGCCTGTGGACTGAAGGGTCCCAAGTTCAATTCAGGTGAAGGGCACATGCTTTGGTTGCAGGCTTGATCTCAGGCCTAGAGCTGGGCATCTGTGGAGGCAACCAATCAATGTGTCCCTCTCCCATCGACGTTTCTCTCTCTGTCTCTCCCTCTCTCTTCCACTCTCTCTAAAACCAAAGGAACAATATCCTCGAATGAGTATTAACAAAATAACTAAATAAGAAAAAGAGAAATCTGCCTTTGAATCCCCTACACTGATGGGCCACAGCTGAACGAGGCAGGCGGTCCTCTGTTCCCACGCTCCCCCACCTCCCCCCCCAGCACCTCAGGACCCGCCCCCGTGGCGTCCTCCCAGGCTCAGCCTCACCTGCAGCAGCTTCTGGGCAGAGCCCTGGCATCGCTCCTCCAGCTCCAGGATGTGGCTCTCGAGCTGGCGGCTCTGCTGGTCCAGGTCGGCCTCACTGACCCTCAGTCTCTGCAGAATGCGCTCTTCCTCGCTCTCCTCTCCACAGG
>NW_006288180.1:14327-14638 GCF_000327345.1 Myotis davidii | reverse complement strand
CCCGACTGGGGGGGACTGCACCTGAGCCCAGGGCGGTGCCCTCCAGTGGCCAAGGCGAGAGCCCCCCCATTCTCACCTTCCACTGGGCTATCTGCATCGCCATGAATGCTTTCTGGTTCGTGCATTCCTCTTCCAGTTGCCTCAGTTTCCTCACCGCTTCCTGGAGCTTTTCCTGGAGGAGGAAATGGAGTGACCCTTGCTGACCACATCGCCCTTCTCCCTCTGACGGGAAGAACCTGGATGTCAGTGCTCGGGGCTTTCTCTGTCCCTGTCACCCTGACCCTCCTCTCGGCTAATGACCAGGACGCCCT
>NW_006288180.1:9577-14294 GCF_000327345.1 Myotis davidii | reverse complement strand
ACATGGGAAACTCCCTCTCCAATTGAAGATTCACAACATGGTTTAAAATAAGTTACTCCCTCTGTCCCATGATAATAGTAGCAAATGAATATTTAAACGGGACCTCTTTTCTCAGCACTCCTACATACCGTTAATTTTTTTTTATTTTTAAAAATCTATACTAATAAAAGGGTAATATGCAAATTTGTCACAATGCCACAGTCACAACTGGATATGCTAATTAGTTGTGACCTAATATGCTAACTAGTCACAACCAGTATGCAAATTGACCATCACACCAACACAAAAGATGATATGCTAATTAGCCTTGATATGCAAATTGGTCATGACCAGTATGAAAATTGACCATCCCTCCAACACACTAGATGGCCTGCAGGGGAGGGCATTTGGGGGTGATCAGGCCAGCAGGGAGGGCCATTGGGGGCAACCAGGCCTGCAAGGAAGGGCCATTGGGGGCAATCGGGCCAGCAGGGGAGGGTAATTTGGGGCGATTGGGCCGGCAGGGGAACACTTAGGCATCAATCTGGCTGGCAGAGAAATGGTTAGGGGGTGATCAGGCCAGCAGGCAGGTGAGTGGTTGGGAGCCAACAGTCCTGGATTGTGAGAGGAATGCCTGACAGGCCCATTTAGGCCCCATCCCTGGAGCAGTCAGGTATCCCTCAAGGGTTCCCAGATTGGAGAGGATGCAGGCTGGGCTGAAGGAAACCCCACTCCCAATGCACAAATTTCGTGCACTGGGGCCTCTACTATGCATATATTGTTATTATTTTCAGAGAGAGAGAGAGAGAGAGAGAAACATCATTGATGAGAGAGAATCATGGATCAGCTGCCTCCTGATCACCCCTATTAGGGAGCGAGCCACAACCGGGATGTGTGCCCTGACCAAGAATCCAACCATGACCTCCTGGCTCCTAGGTCGATGCTCAACCACTGAGCCACGCTGGCCAGGCCATATGGTTAGTGTTTAGGCTCCTTCGGGACTCACTTCTGGGAGGGCTCCCCGGGACCAACCGCACCCGAGACGCCCCTTCCCACCCCCCAGGCCATGGAGGCCAGGCAGTCCTGCCGCTGGTGTGTCTTCCCTACTGGATGGGAGGCAGCCCGTGAGGTGGCGTCCTGGTCCCTGTGTTTTCACTCCCCCACGTGCCCCTGCACATGGCGCCGTCTCATCACATGCACCCGAGAGGCGACAAAATGTGCAGGTGCGGCCCTGGCTGGTCGGGCTCAGTGGCTACAGCCTCATCCCAGTACCATTCCAGTCAAAGGCACGAATTTCAGCTGCCGTTTTCTCGCCCTGGTTGCGGCGCTTGCAGGAGGCAACCAATCCATGTCTCTCTCAGATCAATGTTTCTCTTTCTCTATCCCCCTCCCTTCCACTCTCTCTAAAAATCAATGGAAAATATCCTCAGGTGAGGATTATCAAACAACAAAAAAAACACCACGCATGTGTGTGTTGGAGCACATGGTGCACTGGAGCTGGGACCAGTTCATCGCAGCCGGGACCTATATGAGTCTGACCGTCCGGGGAAGGTGGGGCTGGACAGCCAGGACTTGACTCAGGGAGGACCCACCCTCAACCTTCCTGCCACTCTCTTCCCCCCCACTTTCCACCCCCCACCCTACCTCCTGCTGGAAGAAAGGACCACACGAGGAAAGCTAGAATTCAGGGTCCCAACCTTGGCCTCCAGGCTAGATGATGGGGGTATTGGCACCCGAGGGGGCACTGGGCTGGATGAGGGGAGTATTGGCACCCAAGGAGGCACTGGGATGGATGAGGGGGTCTCTGGCACAGGAGGGGTCACTGGGCTGGATAAGGGGGGTCTCGGGGTGCAGGAGGGGGCACTGGGCTGGATGAGGGGGGTCTCGGGGCGCAGGAGTGGTCACTGGGCTGGATGAGGGGGGTCTCGGGGCGCAGGAGTGGTCACTGGGCTGGATGAGGGGGGTCTCGGGGCACAGAAGGGGCACTCACCCTGTAGCCGGGGCTCACGTCCTCCAGGAGCTCCGTGTTGTGGCCCTTGTGCTGCCCATGGCGCTCGCAGCGCCAGCAGATGAGCTGGCCGTCGTCCTCGCAGAAGAGATGCAGCCGCTCCCCGTGCTCCTGGCAGGACGGCTCTTGATCCAGCTGCTGTTCCTGCTGTTGCTGCTGCTGCTGCTGCTCCTCCTGCTCCTGCTCCTGCTCCCGGAGGGCATCAATGAGGCTGCCCAGCTGCTTGATGGGTCGCAGGCTGTGTCTCTCACTGAGGATGTTTTTCTTTTCTTTTTTTTCTTTTTTTTTTTTTTAAACCTAAGTATGCATTTACTATCCACGTAGTGGTAACTAGGTCAAATTACAGGCATAAAGATGAAAAGGGAATAATCAACTCTGAGGTGCTCACCTTCAAACACACACTGTGAAGGGGAGGAGGGACTCAGATGCCTCAGGGATCGGGCAGATAACACAAATCGATGAAACAGACCAGGGGAGAGAGGACAAGTCTTGCAAAAAGAGGCAACCCCATCCTAGCTGGTCTGGCTCAGTGGATAGAGCTTCGGCCTGCGGACTGAAGGGTCCCGGGTTTGATTTTGGTCAGGGTCTTGTACCTCGGTTGCAGGCTCCATTCCTGGCCCTGGTCAGAGCGTGTGCAGGAAGCAACCTCTATGTGTCTCTCTCGCAGATGGATGCTTCTCTCTGTGTGTCTCTCTCTAATCTCTGTGTCTCTCTCTAAAAATCAATGGAAAAGTATCCTCAGGTGAGGATTAAAAAAAAAAACGGAAATCAAACCCAATGATCCTGCCAACAGGGACAGTCCTGATCTCCTGAGAGAGACACCAGATGACACACGGCTTCCCCTGAGCCGCCGTCTCGCAGGTGCGCTTGGAGATAGATGAGCCGTCTGTGCTCGGCAGTTTTATCAACACCCGCTGGTCGAGGGGGGCTCCACGGCCCTAGGTTTTCCCTCTTTCTAGTCACAGGTGTCTTAGCTCACCTGCTGCCCGCTCCCTCCTCCCTCCTGTCGTGTGGGGTGGGGGTAAGCGGGGGCAGGACTGCAACCCGCTGCGAATGGCAGGCCCCGCACCCACCCCGTGCTCCAGCGCCTCGTCACTGGGGAGGGGCCGCCCCGGTTCTGAGGTTCATGGAGCAAAGTGAGGGCAGGTCCCTCCTCCCGGCAGGTTCGGCAGGCTCCATTCCTGGCCCTGGTCAGAGCGTGTGCAGGAAGCAACCAATCTATGTGTCTCTCGCAGATGGATGCTTCTCTCTGTGTGTCTCTCTCTAATCTCTGTGTCTCTCTCTAAAAATCAATGGAAAAGTATCCTCAGGTGAGGATAAAAAAAAAAAAAGGCTACTCCTACTTAGTTCCAATTGATTGTCCTCTTTGGAAAATGCAGGTCAGAGTTGCCTCACCTTCTGATTGTTCGAGGGAAGCCAGAAATGCTGATTGCGATGAGAAACCTCCTGATTCTCAGGTGGTGGCTCAGTTTCCCTGAAAGCTCCAGGTGAGCCAAATAAAGGTTAGAGTCCACCAGTGCTCAGAGGGCTGCCGCGCAGACGGTGAGTGGCGTCTCCCCTAACTGTGGTGTCAGACTGCCACTCGCCAGCCACCATCTGCAACTGCAACAGAGGCATCAACCCACGGGCTCTCCCCTGATGTATGATGCACACAGCTGGACCCCAAGCCGTGCGGAACTAACGACAGGAAAAGTGGAAGGCTCGGCCGGGCCGCCCGCAGACAGCAGGCCGGCCCTTGTGGTCAGCGGCTGGCCAGCCGGCACTAGATGGCCGACTGCTCCTGCAGGAAGCCCTCAGGGCCTGGGAGGCCTTTCTCTGGCTCAGAGGCCAAGGCCGCTTCCCGAAGGACTTGCAAGTGCTCCTCAGCAGCGGACAGCGACTGGTCTACCCAATCCAGGCCCCTGGTCAGGTGGCAGGCGTTCCTGGTCACCAGCACCAAATGACTGACAGACAGGAGCAGGGCCGTTGTCCGGGCATCCAGGAGCTTCGGGTCCAGCGGCGGGTACATCGATTTCACAACATCGTCCACTCTGGGGCTGATCCACTTGGCCACTACGATGATGTCGCTGACGCTGGACGAAGTCTTCATCTTGGCCCCGGAGCCCATCATCATGGCAACAAGTTTTTCTGTCAGAGTGTGACAGATCTTCAAGATGGCAATGCAGTGGGACATGAGACCCGAGGCATCCTCAATCCAGTCTTCGTTCTCCAGAATAGCCTCGATGTGGGGGTTGGTGATGACGACGTCGTCCAGTTCCAGCTCAGAGGGCTCAGACTGGGTCTCCATGGCACCGATGAGGTCCACAATGGGCTTGGAATCATAGCGCTGCAGCAGGTCCCGGGGCCGAGGTCGGCAGTAACGCTGCCTGCAAACCACCACCAAGGTTGCAAACGAGGCCAGGAAGATGGTGGCCAGCACGCCTATGGCAACGATCACCACCGTCTCCATGCTTCTGGTGGCCCCTCGGTCCCGGTCACACTCCCCGCAAGGGCTAAAGCTCAGGCTGCGGCTGCAGGACGTATTCCGGGCGCTCCCAAGGCTGGCCCCCCACCGATGGCCGGATGTTTTTCCACTGATTTTTAGAGAGAGCGGTAGGGAGTGGGGGAGACAGAGGGAGACACACATCGAGTGGCTGCCTCCCACATGTACTCCAACCAGGGCCAGAGATGGAACCCGCAGCCCAGGTACGTGCCCTTGAGCGCAATCCAACCCAGGACCCTTCAGTCCGC
>NW_006288180.1:7865-8426 GCF_000327345.1 Myotis davidii | reverse complement strand
CCTGAGGGCCTGTCCCGGCCTCCACTCCCCCCGCCTCACACCCGGATCTCCTGAGGTTGGATCAGCTTGGAGTTTGGTGGAAGCCAAAGCGGCCTCGGGGAAGGTCTACTGGAGGGACAGAGTCCAGAGGCCCTGGTGTCTGAAACACGTCCCTCCCTGCCACCCAGGCCCCCCACCGCACCCCCTCCCGTCCTCACACCGGGTGTCATTACCCCGCTGGGAGATCCGCTCAGACCCTCCCCATTACCTGGGCCACCACGGATGCCACACACTCTCTGGCAGGAGTTGCCTGAAGCAGCCACTTCCCAAGTACTTGGCGGGATTCAAGTGAAAATGAAACTGCCTGTGCTGGGGGGCGGGGCCCTGCTGGGTTTGGGGAGGAAACCAGGAAATGGCTCTAAGGGTTTGCATGTAGCTGGGCTGGGCCTGGCAGGGCAGGGAGAGATGGGAAGAAGTCATTCCTCTACAGCCACAGGAAAGGGGACAAGTCCTCAGGGGACCTGGGCTCTTGGGTCAGCAGGAGCGTCTGAGGTTGGCGAGCAGCACAGCCCACAGGCCCGA
>NW_006288180.1:5069-7712 GCF_000327345.1 Myotis davidii | reverse complement strand
CCAACTCCCCCAGGGACCCTCATCTTCAAGGTGGATATTATTTTATTTTTTTGCTATTTTTTAGGTCCCTATTCTTTCATCACTGCTCTGAAGGGGGAGGTGGAAAGGGCTGGTGACCTCCGCCCTCATTTTCGCTCTGGAGGGTCAGACACTGGTCAGCATCACCAACAGTCAGGACACAGCTGGGAGCCGGGAGCCATGGGAGGCCCCAGCCACCGTGGGGGCGGCACTTAGAGCAAAAGGCCTGCAGGGCCCAGCCCCTGTGTCAGGGGTTGAGTGTGGACCTACCTACAAGCCAAGAGCTCACAGTTCCATTCCTGGTCACATGTCCAGGTTGCGGGCTTGATCCCCAGTGGGGGGCGTGCAGGGGCAGCCAATGGATGATTCTCTCTCATCATGGATGTTTCTCTCTCTCTCTCTCTCCCCCTTCCTCTCTTAAATCAACTTAAATCAACAAAACAGATATATTTTTAAAAAAGACTGTCCGCCCAACCTACACTTACTCTTTTTTTCTCCAATCCTCACTCAAAGATGTTTTTTTCCATCGATTTTTTAGAGAGAGAGGAAGGAAGGAGGGAGAAGAGGGGGGAGAGGGAGAAACGTCCACGTGAGAGAGACACATTGACCGAGGTTCATGCCCTTGACCGGGAATCACACCCAAGGCCCTGAGGTCCATAGGCCGATGCTCTGTCCACTGAGCGATCCCCGCCACCCCCTAGGCTGTGTGACCCCCTCAGCTCCCTGTGGGGCAGCTCCTCCCCAGGCTTCTCCTATCTGCCTCGCGGGTGCCCCCTGGTGGTCGGGCAGGCTCACTGCTCAGCCCTGTGACCTGCTGGGGAAGGTCAGGCCACAGGGAGGTGCCCAGGGCTGAGCCCAGCAGTGAATCCACAGCCTCCTGGGCTGCTCCCCGGCTCCTCCCCCCACAGGGTTCCCTGCACCTTCCAGGCCTTGGGCTCCCTTGTGAGGACCCCTGAGAGGCAGAGGGAAGCTGGGGCTCCACTGACTCTGCTGCCTTCTTCCCGGACCACAGAGGGCAGAGGGCCTGGACCTCACCCTGAGGCCACAGTCCCCGCCATGACCAGGGCCCGAGGCCGCCTGGTGACCCTGTGCCCATGGGGGTGGCAGCTGCCGGGGGTCCAGGTGACAGCCCCCTCCCAGGCCCGGGAACAGCGGGCGACCTGGGTGCGGGGTCAGCAGGGCCAGGTCACTCGGCTGCTCATGTGAAAGCCCCGGGCGTGACCTTTATCGGTGGGGCCCGTGCTGACTCAGCACACGGATGTGGACACACAGACAGTGTGCCGTGTGCCGAGGCCACAGCTACACACAACACTTTTTTCTGGCAAATTGATGAAATTGTTTTTATTCGTCCTTAGAAAACTCAGTGATAGGCACAAATTGCATGAATTTTTAAAGGGAAAAACAGAGACTATGGACATGCCGGCTGGCACACTCAGAATAGGCAGTGAGTAAAGCAGACAGAGAGATGTGAGCTGGGAGCCAGCTGGTGTGGCTCAGTGGCTGAGCAGTGACCTAGGAACCAGGAAGTCAGGGTTCAATTCCCAGTCAAGGCACATCCCGGGTTGTGGGTGGATCCCCAGGGTGGGGCCTGCAGGAGGCAACTGGTCAGTGATTCTCTCACAATTTCCTTCCACTTCCCTGATGGCGCTTCTTAATGAATCACGTGTGTGAAACTGATCCCAGTGCTGAGTGTGCCCGTGGGTCAGGGTGGGCCAGGCTCTCACATTTCTATGTTTGTCTGTGTGCGTCTGTACATATACATTCACATATGTACATGTCTACACATGCAACAGTTAAATGTACATACCTATATTAACACACATATAATTCTACATGTATAGTCTGCGTGGGGTTTTTTTACTTATCTTTTTGTTTATTCCTATAATTTTTTAAAATATATTTTTATTGTCTCCAGAGAGGAAAGGAGAGGGAGAGAGATAGAAACATCCATGATGAGAATCATGGATCGGCTGCCTCCTGCGCACCACACACAGGATCAAGCCCGCAACCCAGCCATGTGCACTGACCTGGAATCAAACCCCAACTGCCTGGTTCATAAGTCAACAGGCAACCACTGAGCCACACCTGACCAGGCTTCCAGTGACTTTTAGAGAGTGGAATTGAGGGGGAGAGACAGAGAGAGACACACACATCAATTGGTAGAGGTTCCTGCCCTTGGAAGGGAACCTGGGACCTTCCACTGAGCCAAACCGCTGGGCATCACAGTTTATTTTATTTTATTTTATTTTATTCTTTAAGTTCTAGAGAATAGAGTTTATTGTGGCAGAGCATGTTACGCACAATTGAAGGTGTGGGCAGTAGTAACATCACTGCGTCCTCCATCGGATACAAGTGTGACAGGTTTCCTGCGTCCGGTTCCCACCATCACCTGCACAGCTTCCTCACTCTGACCCGGGGACATTTAACCCGACGGCTTCTGCTGACGCTCTGGTTCCAAACAAAACTCTGCATAAGCTTCTGGGTCCACCTCATCATCAATATCATCCAAGTACGGTCACCACCCCGGACACATCTGCTCCATTTTCTTCACAGTCTGCAGAAAGAGTCTTCTCTTCAAGTCACTCTTTTTTGTTCTAATAAATTGTTATTGTTGACAGTATCACA
>NW_006288180.1:0-5047 GCF_000327345.1 Myotis davidii | reverse complement strand
CAGCTGCAGGGAGAGGAGCCCCATCCGCTGGACACGATGGTGATTCAGTCATAAAAACATCGGGTGCTGCTTCTCTCGGATGCTGAGGTGACAGGGCCTCTCCCCCAGTTTCTTGACCGGAGCTCTACAAGCTTCAAGAGCATCTGCCTCACACCTACACTGCCGGGCGCGTGCAGAGTGATGTCTTCAATCCTCTGGATAACTTCTTCCATGTCCCTCATTCCTTGTGCCTTCCAGGCATCTTCCAAGGCGGGCCCTGTCAACTTCATTAATTTTACTGCACAAATTAGGTTATCGTCCACAGGGTGAGAAAGGAGGGCTTCCAACAACACCCGAAGCCAAACCTGAATAACAACTGGTCTTCGAACCTGTCTATTTTCTCCTTTGATCTCCAGCGGAAGATAAAGTTCTCCCAGAAAGAACACGCACCCATGGAATCGTTTCCGAGCTGCTTTATCCCCCTTGGCAGCTTGATCTCTAGGCCAATAATCAGCCTGACATCTTTGAAGGAGCACATCGTAGAAGCTGCCCCTCTGTGAGCGAATGGTCAGGTGACGGGACAGGTAAGCACACAGGCAAGCTCCCCTGCAGCGGAACTTGGGCACGGACGTGGCCTGTTGGTAGATGAGGTCCACCAGTTCTTGCAAAGCCTCGTCCGTGGTGACCCGGCCACTCAGGGTCTCTGCAAACTGCTCCATGTCAGTTTCACAACTGCCAGGCTGCTCTGTCAGATGGTCCAAGAAATCCCCAACGAATACGGACAGAGGGGGCTCATCTTCACGGGGTCCTGGTGATTAGAAGAAGCGCCAGGGTAGAATTCAGGGCGCTGGCTGACAGCGTGGGCATTCACAGGGTAGGGAGGACCACCTGGGCTTTAGCCATCTCAGGATCTTGGACCCCCAGTTCTGCTGGGGAATGTGGTCCTGGGGTCTCCTGTGTTCCTAGAATGTCCCTCAGAGGGTGGGGAAGGGACAGTTGGGGGCTTCTTCCTGGGACCCTCCCCCACCGGCCCACAAAGGGGCCCCGTGGGCCGTGCCCACCCCACTCCGTTGGGCCCTGGGTGGCTTTCGGAGCTCTGGGCTGGAGGGGGACCCACCTCCCAACACAGTTTATTTGGACAAGACCAGCCTGTGCTCTGGAGTCTGAGCGTTGTTTTGGACCAGTGAGGGGAGCTCATGGCTGTGACCATAAAGTAGAAACCCTCCCATTTGCCCCCGTGACCCGTGGGGTGGAGGTTGCACTGAGCTCGGTCCCCTAAGCGCTTAGCAACGGCCTCACGTACCTTGACGGCTCTTCAACCGGTTCCTCAGCTCAAAGCAGACCTCGGGACGTCACACTCGGTCTCAATCTCCAAGGACAGGGCCTCTGGCGTCTCCAGCCGCACAGCCTGGCTCCTGGGGGAGCAGAGGCCAGAGCAGCTCAGGGGGCACCCCGTGGCTCCGCACCCCACTACCCTCGTCCTTCCTTCAGCACTCACCTGCTCAGGGCCACCCACCAGGAGCCAAAACACCATCTGACCAACAACATCTCATCGCCTGGGGACTGAGGACAAGAGCTGACGGCTGAGGCCCCCAGGGCTGCACACAGCACCCAGCCCCGTCCCCTTTGTAGTCCTGTCCCTGCACCTGCTGGGAGACAGGACTTGATGCGTGTAAGCGCCCTGCCTGCTGGGTGGGCCGCCTTCTCAGTAAACGCCTTATAGGACTCATCCCTGCCTTTGTGACTGGACACAGCGACAGGCAGCCGAGCCCACCCGGGCGTATCTGGGTAACAGATGGACACCCCGTGGAACGATCCCCACTCTGGTCTCTGGACGGTCAGCATAGAAGGACACTTCTCAGCCTCTGACCTGGAGCCTCCTTGCTGAGGTTCTAGGGAGCCGGCGGCTGCTTAGGGGAGTGGGGAGCTGCCCACGCTCCCTCTGACCTCACATTCCTCAGAGCGCACCTGCCAGAGCCCCCTGTCATAAAGCCTCTCGGTGGTGGGTGGGTGCCCGGCGCCCAGACTGGGCCCTGAGGTGGCGGCCACAGTGACCCAGGGGACGGAGCAGCCATGAGACATGGTCACCCTGAGGGGCGCCCTCCAGTTCCACCAGCCGGACCTGGGACCAGCAGCTGGGAGGTGGGCGGAGGTTCACCTTCCTGAGGCTGGAAGGAGACCCATCAGGCCAGGCTCACCCACCACTCATGGGGAGGCCCCACCTGGTCCCCGCCATCACCTGACCTTCATCATCCTGTGCCCCTGGACACAGGCACGTGGGAGCGGAAGCCATCCCCTGAGCCTGTTCCGGCTAGGAATGTAGGGAGCGTCTATAGGGTTAAGCCTCAGACTGACCTGTTGGCAAAGCCACAAACAAGTCCCAGCTTAGAGGGCACAGCCCTGTTAGCATAACTAGGCTTGACCTATGACCTCCCTAGATCGTATCTGGGAAGCTAATGGGCTGTGGGAGGTGCAGCAAGTGCTGCCAAAACCAGTGAAACTCAGAAGAACATTGTAACTATGGTGACCACCACCTTGTTTACCTCTGGCTATAAAATAAAGGCTCAGCTTGCCTCTGGATCTCTCTCTGTGGCCTCAGCCAGGCACAGGAGGTCCACCTAGACCAGCTTATTCTCTCTGTCTGTCTTTTCTACATCCTTTGCCGCCCCCTCTCAAGCTCACCGAACCCTTGGTTGAGCTGGCTCCGGACAAAGGAACCCACCCCTCTACCTGCAGGGGGGATTTTATTCTTCTTGATCCTCACCAGAGGATAACTTTCCGTTGATTTTTAGAGAGAGTGGTAGAGAGAGGGAGAGACAGAGAGAAATGTCAATGTGAGAGAAACACATCGATTGGTTGCCTCCTGCACGAGCCCTGACAAGGACCTGGGCGAGGGAGGAGCCTGTAACCGAGGTACGTGCCCTTGACCAGAATGGAACCCGGGACCCTTCGGTCCTCAGGCTGATGCTCTATCCCGCGAGCCACACTGCAGTTTTGAGCCAAATCACAATTTTCTGATTTATACATAGAGCCCTGTAGGCCATGGAGCCACCTTGTAGATTTTATCTGTTCAATATTCTAAAAGGAATAGGCTTAGCCCAGCTGGGCTTGCTCAGTGGTTCAGCATCAACCTATGAACCAGGAGGTCAGGGTTTGATCCCCTGTCAGGGCACATGTCCAGGTTGCAGGACTGGTCAATCATTCTCACTCATCATAGATGTTTCTATCTTTCTCTCCCTCTCCATTCCTCTCTGAAATAAAAAATAAATAAATAAAATAAATAAAAAACATTAAAAAGTGATGAGAAATAAAAATAAAAGAAATATGCCTTTATGTCCTAGCCAGGTTGGCTCACTGGATAGAGCGTCGGCCTGTGGACTGAAGGCTCCCAAGTTCAATTCAGGTCAAGGGCACAAGCCTTGGTTATGGGCTTGATCCCTGGCCCAGGTCTGGGTCACCTGTGGGAGGCAACCAATCAATGTGTCCCTCTCACGTCGACGTTCCTCTCTCTGTCTCTCCCTCTCCCTTCCACTCTCTCTAAAACCAATGGAAGAATATCCATGAATGAGAATTAACAAAATAACTAATTAAGAATAAAAGAAATCTGCCTTTGAAACCCCACACTGATGTGCCACCACTGAGACAGGCAGGGGGTCCTCTGTTCCCACTTCCCCCCCTGCTCCCCCAGAGCATCTCAGGACCCGCCCCCTTGGGGTCCCCCCAGGGCTCAGCCTCACCTGCAGCACCTTCTGGGCAGAGCCCTGGCATCGCTCCTCCAGCTCCCGGATGTGGCTCTCGAGCTTGCGGCTCTGCTGGTCCAGGTCGGCCTCACTGTCCCTCAGTCGCTGCAGAGTGCGCTCTCTATCGCTCTCCAGTCTCCACAGGTACGACCTCTCCTCCTCCCTCAGGATGCTGCGCAGCTTCTGGAATTCCGCCCGAAGAAGGTGAAGAAGCCGGCGGCGGCCAAGAAGGCCAAGAGCCCCAAGAAGCCCAAGGCCGCGAAGCCCAAGAAGGCCGCCAAGAGCCCGGCCAAGGCCAAGGCCGTGAAGCCCAAAGCGCCCAAGGCCAAGGTGACCAAGCCCAAGGCCAAGAAGGCGGCCCCCAAGAAGAAGTAGGTCCGGTTGGAACCCTGTTCCTATAACCCAACGGCTCTTTTAAGAGCCACCTACCTGCTGCTGGGAAGAGCTTGGCGTGCGCGGGCCTCTGGCTCTGTGAGATCTCGGCCCCCTGCAGATGCAGCCTCGGGACCCCCGGGAAATTCTCACTCGGAGCCCAAAGTTACGGGGACGTTTGGGGGTTCGCGGTGATTTACCTGCAGCAGGACTTGGGAAACACTAGTTCTGTGTTTTCACCTGAGGTTTTTATTAGACCCACACCCCAAACTATAGTCAGTCACCGAATCAACCAAAACATTTTAAAAGAAAAAAGATTCCTGGCCCAGGCTGGGAGGGCTCCCTTTAACCGGCAGGGTTTCCCTGCGGCCTCAGGTGGAAGGGGGGGTGGGGCGGAGGCCGCATTGCTGAAGCGGTCTTCTCTGAAGTTGGGAAATGCTTTTGGGGTGTCCTGTGAAACCTAGGGCTCAACACCTGCCCCGGCAGCCGCAGGCCAGCTGTCCCGAGTGGCCCTGAGTCACCTGTGTGTCCAGCAGGTGGTCCTCTGGCGCCCGCACTGCATGCCGCCTGACCCTGGCAGGTTGGCTGGCTGCCCCTTAGCTTCTAGCCTTTGTCAGGAAAGGAGCTCAGCTGCCAGGGGAGGAGCGAGCCGGGGCCCAAAGCCCTTCCCCGGTTTTCCTTCTGGAGAAACAACTGGCCGGATCGGGTCACATTTGAAATCCCCTGCCTCTCACCCGTTTTCAACTTCGTGGCGTGCGCTGCGCCACATTAAACACACACGTGGGGACACTGTCGCAGAATTGGCCCTTTGAGCTTTAGGAATTTTAATTCTCGGGTTCAGAGTGTACTGCCCTTTTTTCATATCCAAGAGCAATCAGTATATGGTGAGCCAGGTTTCCTCACTGTTCCTTAAGGCACCTCAATTCGTTTGTTTGTTTTTAATATATTTTTATTGA